>NW_026599522.1:0-300000 GCF_023634085.1 Falco cherrug | reverse complement strand
CAAAACTTGTTCTACCTGCTTTCTGGGCTGAGATGGGGAATCGCTGAATTTTGGACTCGGCTGGTGACAAAATGTTCCAAACACACCCCATGCACAACTCCACCGGGGAAGGTGCCAGAAACGAGTTCTGTTGGTAGTTTTTACACTACCCCGGTAGGCAGCTGAAAGGCACCACAAAACTTGTTCTACCTGCTTTCTGGGCTGAGATGGGGAATCGCTGAATTTTGGACTCGGCTGGTGACAAAATGTTCCAAACACACCCCATGCACAACTTCACCGGGGAAGGTGCCAGAAACGAGTTCTGTTGGTAGTTTTTACACTACCCCGGTAGGCAGCTGAAAGGCACCACAAAACTTGTTGTACCTGCTTTCTGGGCTGAGATGGGGAACGGCTGAATTTTGGACTCGGCTGGTGACAAAATGTTCCAAACACACCCCATGCACAACTCCACCAGGGAAGGTGCCAGAAACGAGTTCTCTTGGTAGTTTTTACAGTACCCCGGTAGGCAGCTGAAAGGCACCACAAAACTTGTTCTACCTGCTTTCTGGGCTGAGATGGGGAATCGCTGAATTTTGGACTCGGCTGGTGACAAAATGTTCCAAACACACCCCATGCACAACTTCACCGGGGAAGGTGCCAGAAACGAGTTCTGTTGGTAGTTTTTACACTACCCCGGTAGGCAGCTGAAAGGCACCACAAAACTTGTTGTACCTGCTTTCTGGGCTGAGATGGGGAATCGCTGAATTTTGGACTCGGCTGGTGACAAAATGTTCCAAACACACCCCATGCACAACTCCACCGGGGAAGGTGCCAGAATCGAGTTCCGTTGGTAGTTTTTACACTACCCCGGTAGGCAAGAGAAAGGCACCACAAAACTTGTTGTACCTGCTTTCTGGGCTGAGATGGGGAACGGCTGAATTTTGGACTCGGCTGGTGACAAAATGTTCCAAACACACCCCATGCACAACTCCACCGGGGAAGGTGCCAGAAACGAGTTCTGTTGGTAGTTTTTACACTACCCCGGTAGGCAGCTGAAAGGCACCACAAAACTTGTTCTACCTGCTTTCTGGGCTGAGATGGGGAATCGCTGACTTTTGGACTCGGCTGGTGACAAAATGTTCCAAACACACCCCATGCACAACTCCACCGGGGAAGGTGCCAGAAACGAGTTCTGTTGGTAGTTTTTACACTACCCCGGTAGACAGCTGAAAGGCACCACAAAACTTGTTCTACCTGCTTTCTGGGCTGAGATGGGGAATCGCTGAATTTTGGACTCGGCTGCTGACAAAATGTTCCAAAAACACCCCATGCACAGCTCCACCGGGGAAGGTGCCAGAAACGAGTTCTGTTGGTAGTTTTTACACTACCCCGGTAGGCAGCTGAAAGGCACCACAAAACTTGTTCTACCTGCTTTCTGGGCTGAGATGGGGAATCGCTGAATTTTGGACTCGGCTGGTGACAAAATGTTCCAAACACACCCCATGCACAACTCCACCGGGGAAGGTGCCAGAAACGAGTTCTCTGGGTAGTTTTTACACTACCCCGGTAGGCAGCTGAAAGGCACCACAAAACTTGTTCTACCTGCTTTCTGGGCTGAGATGGGGAATCGCTGACTTTTGGACTCGGCTGGTGACAGAATGTTCCAAACACACCCCATGCACAACTCCACCGGGGAAGGTGCCAGAAACGAGTTCTGTTGGTAGTTTTTACACTACCCCGGTAGGCAGCTGAAAGGCACCACAAAACTTGTTCTACCTGCTTTCTGGGCTGAGATGGGGAATCGCTGAATTTTGGACTCGGCTGGTGACAAAATGTTCCAAACACACCCCATGCACAGCTCCACCGGGGAAGGTGCCAGAAACGAGTTCCGTTGGTAGTTTTTACACTACCCCGGTAGGCAGCTGAAAGGCACCACAAAACTTGTTCTACCTGCTTTCTGGGCTGAGATGGGGAATCGCTGAATTTTGGACTCGGCTGGTAACAAAATGTTCCAAACACACCCCATGCACAACTCCACCGGGGAAGGTGCCAGAAACGAGTTCTGTGGGTAGTTTTTACACTACCCCGGTAGGCAGCTGAAAGGCACCACAAAACTTGTTCTACCTGCTTTCTGGGCTGAGATGGGGAATCGCTGACTTTTGGACTCGGCTGGTGACAAAATGTTCCAAACACACCCCATGCACAACTCCACCGGGGAAGGTGCCAGAAACGAGTTCTGTTGGTAGTTTTTACACTACCCCGGTAGGCAGCTGAAAGGCACCACAAAACTTGTTCTACCTGCTTTCTGGGCTGAGATGGGGAATCGCTGAATTTTGGACTCGGCTAGTGACAAAATGTTCCAAACACACCCCATGCACAACTCCACCGGGGAAGGTGCCAGAAACGAGTTCTGTTGGTAGTTTTTACACTACCCCGGTAGGCAAGAGAAAGGCACCACAAAACTTGTTCTACCTGCTTTCTGGGCTGAGATGGGGAATCGCTGAATTTTGGACTCGGCTGGTGACAAAATGTTCCAAACACACCCCATGCACAACTCCACCGGGGAAGGTGCCAGAAACGAGTTCTGTTGGTAGTTTTTACACTACCCCGGTAGGCAAGAGAAAGGCACCACAAAACTTGTTGTACCTGCTTTCTGGGCTGAGATGGGGAATCGCTGAATTTTGGACTCAGCTGGTGACAAAATGTTCCAAACACACCCCATGCACAACTCCACCGGGGAAGGTGCCAGAAACGAGTTCTGTTGGTAGTTTTTACACTACCCCGGTAGGCAGCTGAAAGGCACCACAAAACTTGTTCTACCTGCTTTCTGGGCTGAGATGGGGAATCGCTGAATTTTGGACTCGGCTGGTGACAAAATGTTCCAAACACACCCCATGCACAACTCCACCGGGGAAGGTGCCAGAAACGAGTTCTGTTGGTAGTTTTTACACTACCCCGGTAGGCAGCTGAAAGGCACCACAAAACTTGTTCTACCTGCTTTCTGGGCTGAGATGGGGAATCGCTGAATTTTGGACTCGGCTGGTGACAAAATGTTCCAAACACACCCCATGCACAACTCCACCGGGGAAGGTGCCAGAAACGAGTTCCGTTGGTAGTTTTTACACTACCCCGGTAGGCAGCTGAAAGGCACCACAAAACTTGTTCTACCTGCTTTCTGGGCTGAGATGGGGAATCGCTGAATTTTGGACTCGGCTGGTGACAAAATGTTCCAAACACACCCCATGCACAACTCCACCGGGGAAGGTGCCAGAAACGAGTTCTGTTGGTAGTTTTTACACTACCCCGGTAGGCAGCTGAAAGGCACCACAAAACTTGTTCTACCTGCTTTCTGGGCTGAGATGGGGAACGGCTGAATTTTGGACTCGGCTGGTGACAAAATGTTCCAAACACACCCCATGCACAACTCCACCGGGGAAGGTGCCAGAAACGAGTTCCGTTGGTAGTTTTTACACTACCCCGGTAGGCAAGAGAAAGGCACCACAAAACTTGTTCTACCTGCTTTCTGGGCTGAGATGGGGAACGGCTGAATTTTGGACTCGGCTGGTAACAAAATGTTCCAAACACACCCCATGCACAACTCCACCGGGGAAGGTGCCAGAATCGAGTTCCGTTGGTAGTTTTTACACTACCCCGGTAGGCAAGAGAAAGGCACCACAAAACTTGTTCTACCTGCTTTCTGGGCTGAGATGGGGAATCGCTGAATTTTCGACTCGGCTGGTGACAAAATGTTCCAAACACACCCCATGCACAACTCCACCGGGGAAGGTGCCAGAAACGAGTTCTGTTGGTAGTTTTTACACTACCCCGGTAGGCAGCTGAAAGGCACCACAAAACTTGTTCTACCTGCTTTCTGGGCTGAGATGGGGAATCGCTGAATTTTGGACTCGGCTGGTGACAAAATGTTCCAAACACACCCCATGCACAACTCCACCGGGGAAGGTGCCAGAAACGAGTTCTGTTGGTAGTTTTTACACTACCCCGGTAGGCAGCTGAAAGGCACCACAAAATTTGTTCTACCTGCTTTCTGGGCTGAGATGGGGAATCGCTGAATTTTGGACTCGGCTGGTGACAAAATGTTCCAAACACACCCCATGCACAACTCCACCGGGGAAGGTGCCAGAAACGAGTTCTGTTGGTAGTTTTTACACTACCCCGGTAGGCAGCTGAAAGGCACCACAAAACTTGTTGTACCTGCTTTCTGGGCTGAGATGGGGAACGGCTGAATTTTGGACTCGGCTGCTGACAAAATGTTCCAAACACACCCCATGCACAACTCCACCAGGGAAGGTGCCAGAAACGAGTTCTCTTGGTAGTTTTTACAGTACCCCCGGTAGGCAGCTGAAAGGCACCACAAAACTTGTTCTACCTGCTTTCTGGGCTGAGATGGGGAATCGCTGAATTTTGGACTCGGCTGGTGACAAAATGTTCCAAACACACCCCATGCACAACTTCACCGGGGAAGGTGCCAGAAACGAGTTCTGTTGGTAGTTTTTACACTACCCCCGGTAGGCAGCTGAAAGGCACCACAAAACTTGTTCTACCTGCTTTCTGGGCTGAGATGGGGAATCGCTGAATTTTGGACTCGGCTGGTGACAAAATGTTCCAAACACACCCCATGCACAACTCCACCGGGGAAGGTGCCAGAATCGAGTTCCGTTGGTAGTTTTTACACTACCCCGGTAGGCAAGAGAAAGGCACCACAAAACTTGTTCTACCTGCTTTCTGGGCTGAGATGGGGAACGGCTGAATTTTGGACTCGGCTGGTGACAAAATGTTCCAAACACACCCCATGCACAACTCCACCGGGGAAGGTGCCAGAAACGAGTTCTGTTGGTAGTTTTTACACTACCCCGGTAGGCAGCTGAAAGGCACCACAAAACTTGTTCTACCTGCTTTCTGGGCTGAGATGGGGAACGGCTGAATTTTGGACTCGGCTGGTGACAAAATGTTCCAAACACACCCCATGCACAACTCCACCGGGGAAGGTGCCAGAATCGAGTTCTGTTGGTAGTTTTTACACTACCCCCGGTAGGCAGCTGAAAGGCACCACAAAACTTGTTCTACCTGCTTTCTGGGCTGAGATGGGGAATCGCTGAATTTTGGACTCGGCTGGTGACAAAATGTTCCAAAACACACCCCATGCACAACTCCACCGGGGAAGGTGCCAGAAACGAGTTCTGTGGGTAGTTTTTACACTACCCCGGTAGGCAGCTGAAAGGCACCACAAAACTTGTTCTACCTGCTTTCTGGGCTGAGATGGGGAGTCGCTGACTTTTGGACTCGGCTGGTGACAAAATGTTCCAAACACACCCCATGCACAACTCCACCGGGGAAGGTGCCAGAAACGAGTTCTGTTGGTAGTTTTTACACTACCCCGGTAGACAGCTGAAAGGCACCACAAAACTTGTTCTACCTGCTTTCTGGGCTGAGATGGGGAATCGCTGAATTTTGGACTCGGCTGCTGACAAAATGTTCCAAACACACCCCATGCACAGCTCCACCGGGGAAGGTGCCAGAAACGAGTTCTGTTGGTAGTTTTTACACTACCCCGGTAGGCAGCTGAAAGGCACCACAAAACTTGTTCTACCTGCTTTCTGGGCTGAGATGGGGAATCGCTGAATTTTGGACTCGGCTGGTGACAAAATGTTCCAAACACACCCCATGCACAACTCCACCGGGGAAGGTGCCAGAAACGAGTTCTCTGGGTAGTTTTTACACTACCCCGGTAGGCAGCTGAAAGGCACCACAAAACTTGTTCTACCTGCTTTCTGGGCTGAGATGGGGAATCGCTGAATTTTGGACTCGGCTGGTGACAAAATGTTCCAAACACACCCCATGCACAACTCCACCGGGGAAGGTGCCAGAAACGAGTTCCGTTGGTAGTTTTTACACTACCCCGGTAGGCAAGAGAAAGGCACCACAAAACTTGTTCTACCTGCTTTCTGGGCTGAGATGGGGAACGGCTGAATTTTGGACTCGGCTGGTAACAAAATGTTCCAAACACACCCCATGCACAACTCCACCGGGGAAGGTGCCAGAATCGAGTTCCGTTGGTAGTTTTTACACTACCCCGGTAGGCAAGAGAAAGGCACCACAAAACTTGTTCTACCTGCTTTCTGGGCTGAGATGGGGAATCGCTGAATTTTCGACTCGGCTGGTGACAAAATGTTCCAAACACACCCCATGCACAACTCCACCGGGGAAGGTGCCAGAAACGAGTTCTGTTGGTAGTTTTTACACTACCCCGGTAGGCAGCTGAAAGGCACCACAAAACTTGTTCTACCTGCTTTCTGGGCTGAGATGGGGAATCGCTGAATTTTGGACTCGGCTGGTGACAAAATGTTCCAAACACACCCCATGCACAACTCCACCGGGGAAGGTGCCAGAAACGAGTTCTGTTGGTAGTTTTTACACTACCCCGGTAGGCAGCTGAAAGGCACCACAAAACTTGTTCTACCTGCTTTCTGGGCTGAGATGGGGAATCGCTGAATTTTGGACTCGGCTGGTGACAAAATGTTCCAAACACACCCCATGCACAACTCCACCGGGGAAGGTGCCAGAAACGAGTTCTGTTGGTAGTTTTTACACTACCCCGGTAGGCAGCTGAAAGGCACCACAAAACTTGTTGTACCTGCTTTCTGGGCTGAGATGGGGAACGGCTGAATTTTGGACTCGGCTGGTGACAAAATGTTCCAAACACACCCCATGCACAACTCCACCAGGGAAGGTGCCAGAAACGAGTTCTCTTGGTAGTTTTTACAGTACCCCGGTAGGCAGCTGAAAGGCACCACAAAAACTTGTTCTACCTGCTTTCTGGGCTGAGATGGGGAATCGCTGAATTTTGGACTCGGCTGGTGACAAAATGTTCCAAACACACCCCATGCACAACTTCACCGGGGAAGGTGCCAGAAACGAGTTCTGTTGGTAGTTTTTACACTACCCCGGTAGGCAGCTGAAAGGCACCACAAAACTTGTTCTACCTGCTTTCTGGGCTGAGATGGGGAATCGCTGAATTTTGGACTCGGCTGGTGACAAAATGTTCCAAACACACCCCATGCACAACTCCACCGGGGAAGGTGCCAGAATCGAGTTCCGTTGGTAGTTTTTACACTACCCCGGTAGGCAAGAGAAAGGCACCACAAAACTTGTTCTACCTGCTTTCTGGGCTGAGATGGGGAACGGCTGAATTTTGGACTCGGCTGGTGACAAAATGTTCCAAACACACCCCATGCACAACTCCACCGGGGAAGGTGCCAGAAACGAGTTCTGTTGGTAGTTTTTACACTACCCCGGTAGGCAGCTGAAAGGCACCACAAAACTTGTTCTACCCTGCTTTCTGGGCTGAGATGGGGAACGGCTGAATTTTGGACTCGGCTGGTGACAAAATGTTCCAAACACACCCCATGCACAACTCCACCGGGGAAGGTGCCAGAATCGAGTTCCGTTGGTAGTTTTTACACTACCCCGGTAGGCAGCTGAAAGGCACCACAAAACTTGTTCTACCTGCTTTCTGGGCTGAGATGGGGGAATCGCTGAATTTTGGACTCGGCTGGTGACAAAATGTTCCAAACACACCCCATGCACAACTCCACCGGGGAAGGTGCCAGAAACGAGTTCTGTGGGTAGTTTTTACACTACCCCGGTAGGCAGCTGAAAGGCACCACAAAACTTGTTCTACCTGCTTTCTGGGCTGAGATGGGGAATCGCTGACTTTTGGACTCGGCTGGTGACAAAATGTTCCAAACACACCCCATGCACAACTCCACCGGGGAAGGTGCCAGAAACGAGTTCTGTTGGTAGTTTTTACACTACCCCGGTAGACAGCTGAAAGGCACCACAAAACTTGTTCTACCTGCTTTCTGGGCTGAGATGGGGAATCGCTGAATTTTGGACTCGGCTGCTGACAAAATGTTCCAAACACACCCCATGCACAGCTCCACCGGGGAAGGTGCCAGAAACGAGTTCTGTTGGTAGTTTTTACACTACCCCGGTAGGCAGCTGAAAGGCACCACAAAACTTGTTCTACCTGCTTTCTGGGCTGAGATGGGGAATCGCTGAATTTTGGACTCGGCTGGTGACAAAATGTTCCAAACACACCCCATGCACAACTCCACCGGGGAAGGTGCCAGAAACGAGTTCTCTGGGTAGTTTTTACACTACCCCGGTAGGCAGCTGAAAGGCACCACAAAACTTGTTCTACCTGCTTTCTGGGCTGAGATGGGGAATCGCTGACTTTTGGACTCGGCTGGTGACAAAATGTTCCAAACACACCCCATGCACAACTCCACCGGGGAAGGTGCCAGAAACGAGTTCTGTTGGTAGTTTTTACACTACCCCGGTAGGCAGCTGAAAGGCACCACAAAACTTGTTCTACCTGCTTTCTGGGCTGAGATGGGGAATCGCTGAATTTTGGACTCGGCTGGTGACAAAATGTTCCAAACACACCCCATGCACAGCTCCACCGGGGAAGGTGCCAGAAACGAGTTCCGTTGGTAGTTTTTTACACTACCCCGGTAGGCAGCTGAAAGGCACCACAAAACTTGTTCTAACCTGCTTTCTGGGCTGAGATGGGGAATCGCTGAATTTTGGACTCGGCTGGTAACAAAATGTTCCAAACACACCCCCATGCACAACTCCACCGGGGAAGGTGCCAGAAACGAGTTCTGTGGGTAGTTTTTACACTACCCCCGGTAGGCAGCTGAAAGGCACCACAAAACTTGTTCTACCTGCTTTCTGGGCTGAGATGGGGAATCGCTGAATTTTCGACTCGGCTGCCTGACAAAATGTTCCAAAACACACCCCCAGCACAACTCCACCGGGGAAGGTGCCAGAAACGAGTTCTGTTGGTAGTTTTTACCCTACCCCGGTAGGCAGCTGAAAGGCACCACAAAACTTGTTCTACCTGCTTTCTGGGCTGAGATGGGGAACAGCTGAATTTTGGACTCGGCTGGTGACAAAATGTTCCAAACACACCCCATGCACAACTCCACCGGGGAAGGTGCCAGAAACGAGTTCCGTTGGTAGTTTTTACACTACCCCCGGTAGGCAGCTGAAAGGCACCACAAAACTTGTTCTACCTGCTTTCTGGGCTGAGATGGGGAATCGCTGAATTTTGGACTCGGCTGGTGACAAAATGTTCCAAACACACCCCATGCACAACTCCACCGGGGAAGGTGCCAGAAACGAGTTCTGTTGGTAGTTTTTACACTACCCCGGTAGGCAGCTGAAAGGCACCACAAAACTTGTTCTACCTGCTTTCTGGGCTGAGATGGGGAATCGCTGAATTTTGGACTCGGCTGGTGACAAAATGTTCCAAACACACCCCATGCACAACTCCACCGGGGAAGGTGCCAGAAACGAGTTCTCTTGGTAGTTTTTACACTACCCCGGTAGGCAGCTGAAAGGCACCACAAAACTTGTTCTACCTGCTTTCTGGGCTGAGATGGGGAATCGCTGAATTTTGGACTCGGCTGGTAACAAAATGTTCCAAACACACCCCATGCACAACTCCACCGGGGAAGGTGCCAGAAACGAGTTCTGTTGGTAGTTTTTACACTACCCCGGTAGGCAGCTGAAAGGCACCACAAAACTTGTTCTACCTGCTTTCTGGGCTGAGATGGGGAATCGCTGAATTTTGGACTCGGCTGGTGACAAAATGTTCCAAACACACCCCATGCACAACTCCACCGGGGAAGGTGCCAGAAACGAGTTCTGTTGGTAGTTTTTACACTACCCCGGTAGGCAGCTGAAAGGCACCACAAAACTTGTTCTACCTGCTTTCTGGGCTGAGATGGGGAATCGCTGAATTTTGGACTCGGCTGGTAACAAAATGTTCCAAACACACCCCATGCACAACTCCACCGGGGAAGGTGCCAGAAACGAGTTCTGTGGGTAGTTTTTACACTACCCCGGTAGGCAGCTGAAAGGCACCACAAAACTTGTTCTACCTGCTTTCTGGGCTGAGATGGGGAATCGCTGAATTTTGGACTCGGCTGCTGACAAAATGTTCCAAACACACCCCATGCACAACTCCACCGGGGAAGGTGCCAGAAACGAGTTCTGTTGGTAGTTTTTACACTACCCCGGTAGGCAGCTGAAAGGCACCACAAAACTTGTTCTACCTGCTTTCTGGGCTGAGATGGGGAACAGCTGAATTTTGGACTCGGCTGGTGACAAAATGTTCCAAACACACCCCATGCACAACTCCACCGGGGAAGGTGCCAGAAACGAGTTCTGTGGGTAGTTTTTACACTACCCCGGTAGGCAGCTGAAAGGCACCACAAAACTTGTTCTACCTGCTTTCTGGGCTGAGATGGGGAATCGCTGAATTTTGGACTCGGCTGGTGACAAAATGTTCCAAACACACCCCATGCACAACTCCACCGGGGAAGGTGCCAGAAACGAGTTCTGTTGGTAGTTTTTACACTACCCCGGTAGGCAGCTGAAAGGCACCACAAAACTTGTTGTACCTGCTTTCTGGGCTGAGATGGGGAATCGCTGAATTTTGGACTCGGCTGCTGACAAAATGTTCCAAACACACCCCATGCACAACTCCACCGGGGAAGGTGCCAGAAACGAGTTCTCTTGGTAGTTTTTACACTACCCCGGTAGGCAGCTGAAAGGCACCACAAAACTTGTTCTACCTGCTTCTGGGCTGAGATGGGGAATCGCTGAATTTTGGACTCGGCTGGTAACAAAATGTTCCAAACACACCCCATGCACAACTCCACCGGGGAAGGTGCCAGAAACGAGTTCTGTTGGTAGTTTTTACACTACCCCGGTAGGCAGCTGAAAGGCACCACAAAACTTGTTCTACCCTGCTTTCTGGGCTGAGATGGGGAATCGCTGAATTTTGGACTCGGCTGGTGACAAAATGTTCCAAACACACCCCATGCACAACTCCACCGGGGAAGGTGCCAGAAACGAGTTCTGTTGGTAGTTTTTACACTACCCCCGGTAGGCAGCTGAAAGGCACCACAAAACTTGTTCTACCTGCTTTCTGGGCTGAGATGGGGAATCCCTGAATTTTGGACTTGGCTGGTGACAAAATGTTCCAAACACACCCCATGCACAACTCCACCGGGGAAGGTGCCAGAAACGAGTTCCGTTGGTAGTTTTTACACTACCCCGGTAGGCAAGAGAAAGGCACCACAAAACTTGTTCTACCTGCTTTCTGGGCTGAGATGGGGAACGGCTGAATTTTGGACTCGGCTGGTAACAAAATGTTCCAAACACACCCCATGCACAACTCCACCGGGGAAGGTGCCAGAATCGAGTTCCGTTGGTAGTTTTTACACTACCCCGGTAGGCAGCTGAAAGGCACCACAAAACTTGTTCTACCTGCTTTCTGGGCTGAGATGGGGAACGGCTGAATTTTGGACTCGGCTGGTGACAAAATGTTCCAAACACACCCCATGCACAACTCCACCGGGGAAGGTGCCAGAAACGAGTTCTCTTGGTAGTTTTTACACTACCCCGGTAGGCAGCTGAAAGGCACCACAAAACTTGTTCTACCTGCTTTCTGGGCTGAGATGGGGAACGGCTGAATTTTGGACTCGGCTGGTGACAAAATGTTCCAAACACACCCCATGCACAACTCCACCGGGGAAGGTGCCAGAAACGAGTTCTCTTGGTAGTTTTTACACTACCCCGGTAGGCAGCTGAAAGGCACCACAAAACTTGTTCTACCTGCTTTCTGGGCTGAGATGGGGAATCGCTGAATTTTGGACTCGGCTGGTGACAAAATGTTCCAAACACACCCCATGCACAACTCCACCGGGGAAGGTGCCAGAAACGAGTTCCGTTGGTAGTTTTTACACTACCCCCGGTAGGCAAGAGAAAGGCACCACAAAACTTGTTCTACCTGCTTTCTGGGCTGAGATGGGGAACGGCTGAATTTTGGACTCGGCTGGTAACAAAATGTTCCAAACACACCCCATGCACAACTCCACCGGGGAAGGTGCCAGAATCGAGTTCCGTTGGTAGTTTTTACACTACCCCGGTAGGCAGCTGAAAGGCACCACAAAACTTGTTCTACCTGCTTTCTGGGCTGAGATGGGGAACGGCTGAATTTTGGACTCGGCTGGTGACAAAATGTTCCAAACACACCCCATGCACAACTCCACCGGGGAAGGTGCCAGAAACGAGTTCTGTTGGTAGTTTTTACACTACCCCGGTAGGCAGCTGAAAGGCACCACAAAACTTGTTCTACCTGCTTTCTGGGCTGAGATGGGGAATCGCTGACTTTTGGACTCGGCTGGTGACAAAATGTTCCAAACACACCCCCATGCACAACTCCACCGGGGAAGGTGCCAGAAACGAGTTCTGTTGGTAGTTTTTACACTACCCCGGTAGGCAGCTGAAAGGCACCACAAAACTTGTTCTACCTGCTTTCTGGGCTGAGATGGGGAATCGCTGAATTTTGGACTCGGCTGGTGACAAAATGTTCCAAACACACCCCATGCACAACTCCACCGGGGAAGGTGCCAGAAACGAGTTCCGTTGGTAGTTTTTACACTACCCCGGTAGGCAGCTGAAAGGCACCACAAAACTTGTTCTACCTGCTTTCTGGGCTGAGATGGGGAATCGCTGAATTTTGGACTCGGCTGGTGACAAAATGTTCCAAACACACCCCATGCACAACTCCACCGGGGAAGGTGCCAGAAACGAGTTCTGTTGGTAGTTTTTACACTACCCCGGTAGGCAGCTGAAAGGCACCACAAAACTTGTTCTACCTGCTTTCTGGGCTGAGATGGGGAATCGCTGAATTTTGGACTCGGCTGGTGACAAAATGTTCCAAACACACCCCATGCACAACTCCACCGGGGAAGGTGCCAGAAACGAGTTCCGTTGGTAGTTTTTACACTACCCCGGTAGGCAGCTGAAAGGCACCACAAAACTTGTTCTACCTGCTTTCTGGGCTGAGATGGGGAATCGCTGAATTTTGGACTCGGCTGGAGACAAAATGTTCCAAACACACCCCATGCACAACTCCACCGGGGAAGGTGCCAGAAACGAGTTCTGTTGGTAGTTTTTACACTACCCCGGTAGGCAGCTGAAAGGCACCACAAAACTTGTTCTACCTGCTTTCTGGGCTGAGATGGGGAATCCCTGAATTTTGGACTCGGCTGGTGACAAAATGTTCCAAACACACCCCATGCACAACTCCACCGGGGAAGGTGCCAGAAACGAGTTCTGTTGGTAGTTTTTTACACTACCCCGGTAGGCAAGAGAAAGGCACCACAAAACTTGTTCTACCTGCTTTCTGGGCTGAGATGGAGAATCGCTGAATTTTGGACTCGGCTGGTGACAAAATGTTCCAAACACACCCCATGCACAACTCCACCGGGGAAGGTGCCAGAAACGAGTTCTGTTGGTAGTTTTTACACTACCCCGGTAGGCAGCTGAAAGGCACCACAAAACTTGTTCTACCTGCTTTCTGGGCTGAGATGGGGAATCGCTGACTTTTGGACTCGGCTGGTGACAAAATGTTCCAAACACACCCCATGCACAACTCCACCGGGGAAGGTGCCAGAAACGAGTTCTGTTGGTAGTTTTTACACTACCCCGGTAGGCAGCTGAAAGGCACCACAAAACTTGTTCTACCTGCTTTCTGGGCTGAGATGGGGAATCGCTGAATTTTGGACTCGGCTGGTGACAAAATGTTCCAAACACACCCCATGCACAACTCCACCGGGGAAGGTGCCAGAAACGAGTTCTGTTGGTAGTTTTTACACTACCCCGGTAGGCAGCTGAAAGGCACCACAAAACTTGTTCTACCTGCTTTCTGGGCTGAGATGGGGAATCGCTGACTTTTGGACTCGGCTGGTGACAAAATGTTCCAAACACACCCCATGCACAACTCCACCGGGGAAGGTGCCAGAAACGAGTTCTGTTGGTAGTTTTTACACTACCCCGGTAGGCAGCTGAAAGGCACCACAAAACTTGTTCTACCTGCTTTCTGGGCTGAGATGGGGAATCGCTGAATTTTGGACTCGGCTGGTGACAAAATGTTCCAAACACACCCCATGCACAACTCCACCGGGGAAGGTGCCAGAAACGAGTTCCGTTGGTAGTTTTTACACTACCCCGGTAGGCAGCTGAAAGGCACCACAAAACTTGTTCTACCCTGCTTTCTGGGCTGAGATGGGGAATCGCTGAATTTTGGACTCGGCTGGTGACAAAATGTTCCAAACACACCCCATGCACAACTCCACCGGGGAAGGTGCCAGAAACGAGTTCTGTTGGTAGTTTTTACACTACCCCGGTAGGCAGCTGAAAGGCACCACAAAACTTGTTCTACCTGCTTTCTGGGCTGAGATGGGGAATCGCTGAATTTTGGACTCGGCTGGTGACAAAATGTTCCAAACACACCCCATGCACAACTCCACCGGGGAAGGTGCCAGAAACGAGTTCCGTTGGTAGTTTTTACACTACCCCCGGTAGGCAGCTGAAAGGCACCACAAAACTTGTTCTACCTGCTTTCTGGGCTGAGATGGGGAACGGCTGAATTTTGGACTCGGCTGGTAACAAAAATGTTCCAAACACACCCCATGCACAACTCCACCGGGGAAGGTGCCAGAATCGAGTTCCGTTGGTAGTTTTTACACTACCCCCGGTAGGCAAGAGAAAGGCACCACAAAACTTGTTCTACCTGCTTTCTGGGCTGAGATGGGGAATCGCTGAATTTTCGACTCGGCTGGTGACAAAATGTTCCAAACACACCCCATGCACAGCTCCACCGGGGAAGGTGCCAGAAACGAGTTCTGTTGGTAGTTTTTACACTACCCCGGTAGGCAGCTGAAAGGCACCACAAAACTTGTTCTACCTGCTTTCTGGGCTGAGATGGGGAATCGCTGAATTTTGGACTCGGCTGGTGACAAAATGTTCCAAACACACCCCATGCACAACTCCACCGGGGAAGGTGCCAGAAACGAGTTCTGTTGGTAGTTTTTACACTACCCCCGGTAGGCAGCTGAAAGGCACCACAAAACTTGTTCTACCTGCTTTCTGGGCTGAGATGGGGAATCGCTGACTTTTGGACTCGGCTGGTGACAAAATGTTCCAAACACACCCCATGCACAACTCCACCGGGGAAGGTGCCAGAAACGAGTTCTGTTGGTAGTTTTTACACTACCCCCGGTAGGCAGCTGAAAGGCACCACAAAACTTGTTCTACCTGCTTTCTGGGCTGAGATGGGGAATCGCTGAATTTTGGACTCGGCTGGTGACAAAATGTTCCAAACACACCCCATGCACAACTCCACCGGGGAAGGTGCCAGAAACGAGTTCTCTTGGTAGTTTTTACACTACCCCGGTAGGCAGCTGAAAGGCACCACAAAACTTGTTCTACCTGCTTTCTGGGCTGAGATGGGGAATCGCTGACTTTTGGACTCGGCTGGTGACAAAATGTTCCAAACACACCCCATGCACAACTCCACCGGGGAAGGTGCCAGAAACGAGTTCTGTTGGTAGTTTTTACACTACCCCGGTAGGCAGCTGAAAGGCACCACAAAACTTGTTCTACCTGCTTTCTGGGCTGAGATGGGGAATCGCTGAATTTTGGACTCGGCTGGTGACAAAATGTTCCAAACACACCCCATGCACAACTCCACCGGGGAAGGTGCCAGAAACGAGTTCCGTTGGTAGTTTTTACACTACCCCGGTAGGCAGCTGAAAGGCACCACGCAGCTGAAAGGCACCACAAAACTTGTTCTACCTGCTTTCTGGGCTGAGATGGGGAATCGCTGAATTTTGGACTCGGCTGGTGACAAAATGTTCCAAAACACACCCCATGCACAACTCCACCGGGGAAGGTGCCAGAAACGAGTTCTGTTGGTAGTTTTTTACACTACCCCGGTAGGCAGCTGAAAGGCACCACAAAACTTGTTCTACCTGCTTTCTGGGCTGAGATGGGGAATCGCTGAATTTTGGACTCGGCTGGTGACAAAATGTTCCAAACACACCCCATGCACAACTCCACCGGGGAAGGTGCCAGAAACGAGTTCCGTTGGTAGTTTTTACACTACCCCCGGTAGGCAGCTGAAAGGCACCACAAAACTTGTTCTACCTGCTTTCTGGGCTGAGATGGGGAACGGCTGAATTTTGGACTCGGCTGGTAACAAAATGTTCCAAACACACCCCATGCACAACTCCACCGGGGAAGGTGCCAGAATCGAGTTCCGTTGGTAGTTTTTACACTACCCCGGTAGGCAAGAGAAAGGCACCACAAAACTTGTTCTACCTGCTTTCTGGGCTGAGATGGGGAATCGCTGAATTTTCGACTCGGCTGGTGACAAAATGTTCCAAACACACCCCATGCACAGCTCCACCGGGGAAGGTGCCAGAAACGAGTTCTGTTGGTAGTTTTTACACTACCCCGGTAGGCAGCTGAAAGGCACCACAAAACTTGTTCTACCTGCTTTCTGGGCTGAGATGGGGAATCGCTGAATTTTGGACTCGGCTGGTGACAAAATGTTCCAAACACACCCCATGCACAACTCCACCGGGGAAGGTGCCAGAAACGAGTTCTGTTGGGTAGTTTTTACACTACCCCGGTAGGCAGCTGAAAGGCACCCACAAAACTTGTTGTACCTGCTTTCTGGGCTGAGATGGGGAATCGCTGAATTTTGGACTCGGCTGGTGACAAAATGTTCCAAACACACCCCATGCACAACTCCACCGGGGAAGGTGCCAGAAATGAGTTCTGTTGGTAGTTTTTTACACTACCCCGGTAGGCAGCTGAAAGGCAGCACAAACTTGTTGTACCTGCTTTCTGGGCTGAGATGGGGAACGGCTGAATTTTGGACTCGGCTGGTGACAAAATGTTCCAAACACACCCCATGCACAACTCCACCGGGGAAGGTGCCAGAAACGAGTTCTGTTGGTAGTTTTTACACTACCCCCGGTAGGCAAGAGAAAGGCACCACAAAACTTGTTCTACCTGCTTTCTGGGCTGAGATGGGGAATCGCTGAATTTTGGACTCGGCTGGTGACAAAATGTTCCAAACACACCCCATGCACAACTTCACCGGGGAAGGTGCCAGAAACGAGTTCTGTTGGTAGTTTTTACACTACCCCGTAGGCAGCTGAAAGGCACCACAAAACTTGTTCTACCTGCTTTCTGGGCTGAGATGGGGAATCGCTGAATTTTGGACTCGGCTGGTGACAAAATGTTCCAAACACACCCCATGCACAACTCCACCGGGGAAGGTGCCAGAATCGAGTTCCGTTGGTAGTTTTTACACTACCCCCGGTAGGCAGCTGAAAGGCACCACAAAACTTGTTGTACCTGCTTTCTGGCTGAGATGGGGAACGGCTGAATTTTGGACTCGGCTGGTGACAAAATGTTCCAAACACACCCCATGCACAACTCCACCGGGGAAGGTGCCAGAAACGAGTTCTGTTGGTAGTTTTTACACTACCCCGGTAGGCAGCTGAAAGGCACCACAAAACTTGTTCTACCTGCTTTCTGGGCTGAGATGGGGAATCGCTGAATTTTGGACTCGGCTGCTGACAAAATGTTCCAAACACACCCCATGCACAACTCCACCGGGGAAGGTGCCAGAAACGAGTTCCGTTGGTAGTTTTTACACTACCCCGGTAGGCAGCTGAAAGGCACCACAAAACTTGTTCTACCTGCTTTCTGGGCTGAGATGGGGAATCGCTGAATTTTCGACTCGGCTGCTGACAAAATGTTCCAAACACACCCCATGCACAACTCCACCGGGGAAGGTGCCAGAAACGAGTTCCGTTGGTAGTTTTTACACTACCCCGTAGGCAAGAGAAAGGCACCACAAAACTTGTTCTACCTGCTTTCTGGGCTGAGATGGGGAACGGCTGAATTTTGGACTCGGCTGGTAACAAAATGTTCCAAACACACCCCATGCACAACTCCACCGGGGAAGGTGCCAGAATCGAGTTCCGTTGGTAGTTTTTACACTACCCCGGTAGGCAAGAGAAAGGCACCACAAAACTTGTTCTACCTGCTTTCTGGGCTGAGATGGGGAACGGCTGAATTTTGGACTCGGCTGCTGACAAAATGTTCCAAACACACCCCATGCACAACTCCACCGGGGAAGGTGCCAGAAACGAGTTCTGTTGGTAGTTTTTACACTACCCCGGTAGGCAGCTGAAAGGCACCACAAAACTTGTTCTACCTGCTTTCTGGGCTGAGATGGGGAATCGCTGAATTTTCGACTCGGCTGGTGACAAAATGTTCCAAACACACCCCATGCACAGCTCCACCGGGGAAGGTGCCAGAAACGAGTTCTGTTGGTAGTTTTTACACTACCCCGGTAGGCAGCTGAAAGGCACCACAAAACTTGTTCTACCTGCTTTCCTGGGCTGAGATGGGGAATCGCTGAATTTTGGACTCGGCTGGTGACAAAATGTTCCAAACACACCCCATGCACAACTCCACCGGGGAAGGTGCCAGAAACGAGTTCTGTTGGTAGTTTTTACACTACCCCGGTAGGCAGCTGAAAGGCACCACAAAACTTGTTCTACCTGCTTTCTGGGCTGAGATGGGGAATCGCTGAATTTTGGACTCGGCTGGTGACAAAATGTTCCAAACACACCCCATGCACAACTCCACCGGGGAAGGTGCCAGAAACGAGTTCTGTTGGTAGTTTTTACACTACCCCGGTAGGCAGCTGAAAGGCACCACAAAACTTGTTGTACCTGCTTTCTGGGCTGAGATGGGGAACGGCTGAATTTTGGACTCGGCTGGTGACAAAATGTTCCAAACACACCCCATGCACAACTCCACCGGGGAAGGTGCCAGAAACGAGTTCTGTTGGTAGTTTTTACACTACCCCCGGTAGGCAGCTGAAAGGCACCACAAAACTTGTTCTACCTGCTTTCTGGGCTGAGATGGGGGAATCCCTGAATTTTGGACTCGGCTGGTGACAAAATGTTCCAAACACACCCCATGCACAACTCCACCGGGGAAGGTGCCAGAATCGAGTTCTGTTGGTAGTTTTTACACTACCCCCGGTAGGCAAGAGAAAGGCACCACAAAACTTGTTCTACCTGCTTTCTGGGCTGAGATGGGGAATCGCTGAATTTTGGACTCGGCTGGTGACAAAATGTTCCAAACACACCCCATGCACAACTCCACCGGGGAAGGTGCCAGAAACGAGTTCTGTGGGAAGTTTTTACACTACCCCGGTAGGCAGCTGAAAGGCACCACAAAACTTGTTGTACCTGCTTTCTGGGCTGAGATGGGGAATCGCTGAATTTTGGACTCGGCTGGTGACAAAATGTTCCAAACACACCCCATGCACAACTCCACCGGGGAAGGTGCCAGAAACGAGTTCCGTTGGTAGTTTTTACACTACCCCGGTAGGCAGCTGAAAGGCACCACAAAACTTGTTCTACCTGCTTTCTGGGCTGAGATGGGGAATCGCTGAATTTTGGACTCGGCTGGTAACAAAATGTTCCAAACACACCCCATGCACAACTCCACCGGGGAAGGTGCCAGAAACGAGTTCTGTTGGTAGTTTTTACACTACCCCGGTAGGCAGCTGAAAGGCACCACAAAACTTGTTCTACCTGCTTTCTGGGCTGAGATGGGGAATCGCTGAATTTTCGACTCGGCTGGTGACAAAATGTTCCAAACACACCCCATGCACAACTCCACTGGGGAAGGTGCCAGAAACGAGTTCTGTTGGTAGTTTTTTACACTACCCCCGGTAGGCAGCTGAAAGGCACCACAAAACTTGTTCTACCTGCTTTCTGGGCTGAGATGGGGAATCGCTGAATTTTGGACTCGGCTGGTGACAAAATGTTCCAAACACACCCCATGCACAACTCCACCGGGGAAGGTGCCAGAAACGAGTTCCGTTGGTAGTTTTTTACACTACCCCGGTAGGCAAGAGAAAGGCACCACAAAACTTGTTCTACCTGCTTTCTGGGCTGAGATGGAGAATCGCTGAATTTTGGACTCGGCTGGTGACAAAATGTTCCAAACACACCCCATGCACAACTCCACCGGGGAAGGTGCCAGAAACGAGTTCTGTTGGTAGTTTTTACACTACCCCCGGTAGGCAGCTGAAAGGCACCACAAAAACTTGTTCTACCTGCTTTCTGGGCTGAGATGGGGAATCGCTGAATTTTGGACTCGGCTGGTGACAAAATGTTCCAAACACACCCCCATGCACAACTCCACCGGGGAAGGTGCCAGAAACGAGTTCTGTTGGTAGTTTTTACACTACCCCCCCGGTAGGCAGCTGAAAGGCACCACAAAACTTGTTCTACCTGCTTTCTGGGCTGAGATGGGGAATCGCTGAATTTTGGACTCGGCTGGTGACAAAATGTTTCCAAACACACCCCATGCACAACTCCACCGGGGAAGGTGCCAGAAAACGAGTTCTGTTGGTAGTTTTTACACTACCCCGGTAGGCAGCTGAAAGGCACCACAAAACTTGTTCTACCTGCTTTCTGGGCTGAGATGGGGAATCGCTGAATTTTGGGACTCGGCTGGTGACAAAATGTTTCCAAACACACCCCATGCACAACTCCACCGGGGAAGGTGCCAGAAACGAGTTCTGTGGGTAGTTTTTACACTACCCCGGTAGGCAAGCTGAAAGGCACCACAAAACTTGTTCTAACCTGCTTTCTGGGCTGAGATGGGGAATCGGCTGAATTTTGGACTCGGCTGGTGACAAAATGTTCCAAACACACCCCATGCACAACTCCACCGGGGAAGGTGCCAGAATCGAGTTCTGTTGGTAGTTTTTACACTACCCCGGTAGGCAAGCTGAAAGGCACCACAAAACTTGTTCTACCTGCTTTCTGGGCTGAGATGGAGAATCGCTGAATTTTGGACTCGGCTGGTGACAAAATGTTCCAAACACACCCCATGCACAACTCCACCGGGGAAGGTGCCAGAAATCGAGTTCTGTTGGTAGTTTTTACACTACCCCCGGTAGGCAGCTGAAAGGCACCACAAAACTTGTTCTACCTGCTTTCTGGGCTGAGATGGGGAATCGCTGAATTTTGGACTCGGCTGGTGACAAAATGTTCCAAACACACCCCATGCACAACTCCACCGGGGAAGGTGCCAGAAACGAGTTCTGTTGGTAGTTTTTACACTACCCCCGGTAGGCAGCTGAAAGGCACCACAAAACTTGTTCTACCTGCTTTCTGGGCTGAGATGGGGAATCGCTGAATTTTGGACTCGGCTGGTGACAAAATGTTCCAAACACCACCCCATGCACAACTCCACCGGGGAAGGTGCCAGAAACGAGTTCTCTTGGTAGTTTTTACACTACCCCGGTAGGCAGCTGAAAGGCACCACAAAACTTGTTCTACCTGCTTTCTGGGCTGAGATGGGGAATCGCTGAATTTTGGACTCGGCTGGTGACAAAATGTTCCAAACACACCCCATGCACAACTCCACCGGGGAAGGTGCCAGAAACGAGTTCCCGTTGGTAGTTTTTACACTACCCCCGGTAGGCAGCTGAAAGGCACCACAAAACTTGTTCTACCTGCTTTCTGGGCTGAGATGGGGAATCGCTGAATTTTGGACTCGGCTGGTGACAAAATGTTCCAAACACACCCCATGCAGAAACGAGTTCCGTTGGTAGTTTTTACACTACCCCGGTAGGCAGCTGAAAGGCACCACAAAACTTGTTCTACCTGCTTTCTGGGCTGAGATGGGGAATCGCTGAATTTTGGACTCGGCTGGTGACAAAATGTTCCAAACACACCCCATGCACAACTCCACCGGGGAAGGTGCCAGAAACGAGTTCTGTTGGTAGTTTTTACACTACCCCGGTAGGCAGCTGAAAGGCACCACAAAAGTTGTTCTACCTGCTTTCTGGGCTGAGATGGGGAATCGCTGAATTTTGGACTTGGCTGGTGACAAAATGTTCCAAACACACCCCATGCACAACTCCACCGGGGAAGGTGCCAGAAACGAGTTCTGTGGGTAGTTTTTACACTACCCCGGTAGGCAGCTGAAAGGCACCACAAAACTTGTTCTACCTGCTTTCTGGGCTGAGATGGGGAATCGCTGACTTTTGGACTCGGCTGGTGACAAAATGTTCCAAACACACCCCATGCACAACTCCACCGGGGAAGGTGCCAGAATCGAGTTCCGTTGGTAGTTTTTACACTACCCCGGTAGGCAAGAGAAAGGCACCACAAAACTTGTTCTACCTGCTTTCTGGGCTGAGATGGGGAACGGCTGAATTTTGGACTCGGCTGGTGACAAAATGTTCCAAACACACCCCATGCACAACTCCACCGGGGAAGGTGCCAGAAACGAGTTCTGTTGGTAGTTTTTACACTACCCCGGTAGGCAGCTGAAAGGCACCACAAAACTTGTTCTACCTGCTTTCTGGGCTGAGATGGAGAATCGCTGAATTTTGGACTCGGCTGGTGACAAAATGTTCCAAACACACCCCATGCACAACTCCACCGGGGAAGGTGCCAGAATCGAGTTCTGTTGGTAGTTTTTACACTACCCCGGTAGGCAGCTGAAAGGCACCACAAAACTTGTTCTACCTGCTTTCTGGGCTGAGATGGGGAATCGCTGAATTTTGGACTCGGCTGGTGACAAAATGTTCCAAACACACCCCATGCACAACTCCACCGGGGAAGGTGCCAGAAACGAGTTCTCTTGGTAGTTTTTACACTACCCCGGTAGGCAGCTGAAAGGCACCACAAAACTTGTTCTACCTGCTTTCTGGGCTGAGATGGGGAATCGCTGAATTTTGGACTCGGCTGGTGACAAAATGTTCCAAACACACCCCATGCACAACTCCACCGGGGAAGGTGCCAGAAACGAGTTCTCTTGGTAGTTTTTACACTACCCCGGTAGGCAGCTGAAAGGCACCACAAAACTTGTTCTACCTGCTTTCTGGGCTGAGATGGGGAATCGCTGAATTTTGGACTCGGCTGGTGACAAAATGTTCCAAACACACCCCATGCACAACTTCACCGGGGAAGGTGCCAGAAACGAGTTCTGTGGGTAGTTTTTACACTACCCCGGTAGGCAGCTGAAAGGCACCACAAAACTTGTTCTACCTGCTTTCTGGGCTGAGATGGGGAATCGCTGAATTTTGGACTCGGCTGGTGACAAAATGTTCCAAACACACCCCATGCACAACTCCACCGGGGAAGGTGCCAGAAACGAGTTCCGTTGGTAGTTTTTACACTACCCCGGTAGGCAAGAGAAAGGCACCACAAAACTTGTTCTACCTGCTTTCTGGGCTGAGATGGGGAACGGCTGAATTTTGGACTCGGCTGGTGACAAAATGTTCCAAACACACCCCATGCACAACTCCACCGGGGAAGGTGCCAGAAACGAGTTCTGTTGGTAGTTTTTACACTACCCCGGTAGGCAGCTGAAAGGCACCACAAAACTTGTTCTACCTGCTTTCTGGGCTGAGATGGAGAATCGCTGAATTTTGGACTCGGCTGGTGACAAAATGTTCCAAACACACCCCATGCACAACTCCACCGGGGAAGGTGCCAGAATCGAGTTCTCTTGGTAGTTTTTACACTACCCCGGTAGGCAGCTGAAAGGCACCACAAAACTTGTTCTACCTGCTTTCTGGGCTGAGATGGGGAATCGCTGACTTTTGGACTCGGCTGGTGACAAAATGTTCCAAACACACCCCATGCACAACTCCACCGGGGAAGGTGCCAGAAACGAGTTCCGTTGGTAGTTTTTACACTACCCCGGTAGGCAGCTGAAAGGCACCACAAAACTTGTTCTACCTGCTTTCTGGGCTGAGATGGGGAATCGCTGAATTTTGGACTCGGCTGGTGACAAAATGTTCCAAACACACCCCATGCACAACTCCACCGGGGAAGGTGCCAGAAACGAGTTCCGTTGGTAGTTTTTACACTACCCCGGTAGGCAGCTGAAAGGCACCACAAAACTTGTTCTACCTGCTTTCTGGGCTGAGATGGGGAATCGCTGAATTTTCGACTCGGCTGGTGACAAAATGTTCCAAACACACCCCATGCACAACTCCACCGGGGAAGGTGCCAGAAACGAGTTCTGTTGGTAGTTTTTACACTACCCCGGTAGGCAGCTGAAAGGCACCACAAAACTTGTTCTACCTGCTTTCTGGGCTGAGATGGGGAATCGCTGAATTTTGGACTTGGCTGGTGACAAAATGTTCCAAACACACCCCATGCACAACTCCACCGGGGAAGGTGCCAGAAACGAGTTCTGTGGGTAGTTTTTACACTACCCCGGTAGGCAGCTGAAAGGCACCACAAAACTTGTTCTACCTGCTTTCTGGGCTGAGATGGGGAATCGCTGAATTTTGGACTCGGCTGGTGACAAAATGTTCCAAACACACCCCATGCACAACTCCACCGGGGAAGGTGCCAGAATCGAGTTCCGTTGGTAGTTTTTACACTACCCCGGTAGGCAAGAGAAAGGCACCACAAAACTTGTTCTACCTGCTTTCTGGGCTGAGATGGGGAACGGCTGAATTTTGGACTCGGCTGGTGACAAAATGTTCCAAACACACCCCATGCACACCTCCACCGGGGAAGGTGCCAGAAACGAGTTCTGTTGGTAGTTTTTACACTACCCCGGTAGGCAGCTGAAAGGCACCACAAAACTTGTTCTACCTGCTTTCTGGGCTGAGATGGAGAATCGCTGAATTTTGGACTCGGCTGGTGACAAAATGTTCCAAACACACCCCATGCACAACTCCACCGGGGAAGGTGCCAGAATCGAGTTCTGTTGGTAGTTTTTACACTACCCCGGTAGGCAGCTGAAAGGCACCACAAAACTTGTTCTACCTGCTTTCTGGGCTGAGATGGGGAATCGCTGAATTTTCGACTCGGCTGGTGACAAAATGTTCCAAACACACCCCATGCACAACTCCACCGGGGAAGGTGCCAGAAACGAGTTCTGTTGGTAGTTTTTACACTACCCCGGTAGGCAGCTGAAAGGCACCACAAAACTTGTTCTACCTGCTTTCTGGGCTGAGATGGGGAATCGCTGAATTTTGGACTCGGCTGGTGACAAAATGTTCCAAACACACCCCATGCACAACTCCACCGGGGAAGGTGCCAGAAACGAGTTCTCTTGGTAGTTTTTACACTACCCCGGTAGGCAGCTGAAAGGCACCACAAAACTTGTTCTACCTGCTTTCTGGGCTGAGATGGGGAATCGCTGAATTTTGGACTCGGCTGGTGACAAAATGTTCCAAACACACCCCATGCACAACTTCACCGGGGAAGGTGCCAGAAACGAGTTCTGTGGGTAGTTTTTACACTACCCCGGTAGGCAGCTGAAAGGCACCACAAAACTTGTTCTACCTGCTTTCTGGGCTGAGATGGGGAATCGCTGAATTTTGGACTCGGCTGGTGACAAAATGTTCCAAACACACCCCATGCACAACTCCACCGGGGAAGGTGCCAGAAACGAGTTCCGTTGGTAGTTTTTACACTACCCCGGTAGGCAAGAGAAAGGCACCACAAAACTTGTTCTACCTGCTTTCTGGGCTGAGATGGGGAACGGCTGAATTTTGGACTCGGCTGGTGACAAAATGTTCCAAACACACCCCATGCACAACTCCACCGGGGAAGGTGCCAGAAACGAGTTCTGTTGGTAGTTTTTACACTACCCCGGTAGGCAGCTGAAAGGCACCACAAAACTTGTTCTACCTGCTTTCTGGGCTGAGATGGAGAATCGCTGAATTTTGGACTCGGCTGGTGACAAAATGTTCCAAACACACCCCATGCACAACTCCACCGGGGAAGGTGCCAGAATCGAGTTCTCTTGGTAGTTTTTACACTACCCCGGTAGGCAGCTGAAAGGCACCACAAAACTTGTTCTACCTGCTTTCTGGGCTGAGATGGGGAATCGCTGACTTTTGGACTCGGCTGGTGACAAAATGTTCCAAACACACCCCATGCACAACTCCACCGGGGAAGGTGCCAGAAACGAGTTCTGTTGGTAGTTTTTACACTACCCCGGTAGGCAGCTGAAAGGCACCACAAAACTTGTTCTACCTGCTTTCTGGGCTGAGATGGGGAATCGCTGAATTTTGGACTCGGCTGGTGACAAAATGTTCCAAACACACCCCATGCACAACTCCACCGGGGAAGGTGCCAGAAACGAGTTCCGTTGGTAGTTTTTACACTACCCCGGTAGGCAGCTGAAAGGCACCACAAAACTTGTTCTACCTGCTTTCTGGGCTGAGATGGGGAATCGCTGAATTTTGGACTCGGCTGGTGACAAAATGTTCCAAACACACCCCATGCACAACTCCACCGGGGAAGGTGCCAGAAACGAGTTCCGTTGGTAGTTTTTACACTACCCCGGTAGGCAGCTGAAAGGCACCACAAAACTTGTTCTACCTGCTTTCTGGGCTGAGATGGGGAATCGCTGAATTTTGGACTCGGCTGGTGACAAAATGTTCCAAACACACCCCATGCACAACTCCACCGGGGAAGGTGCCAGAAACGAGTTCTCTTGGTAGTTTTTACACTACCCCGGTAGGCAGCTGAAAGGCACCACAAAACTTGTTCTACCTGCTTTCTGGGCTGAGATGGGGAATCGCTGAATTTTCGACTCGGCTGCTGACAAAATGTTCCAAACACACCCCATGCACAACTCCACCGGGGAAGGTGCCAGAAACGAGTTCTGTTGGTAGTTTTTACACTACCCCGGTAGGCAGCTGAAAGGCACCACAAAACTTGTTCTACCTGCTTTCTGGGCTGAGATGGGGAATCGCTGAATTTTCGACTCGGCTGCTGACAAAATGTTCCAAACACACCCCATGCACAACTCCACCGGGGAAGGTGCCAGAAACGAGTTCTGTTGGTAGTTTTTACACTACCCCGGTAGGCAGCTGAAAGGCACCACAAAACTTGTTCTACCTGCTTTCTGGGCTGAGATGGGGAATCGCTGAATTTTGGACTCGGCTGGTGACAAAATGTTCCAAACACACCCCATGCACAACTCCACCGGGGAAGGTGCCAGAAACGAGTTCTGTTGGTAGTTTTTACACTACCCCGGTAGGCAGCTGAAAGGCACCACAAAACTTGTTCTACCTGCTTTCTGGGCTGAGATGGGGAATCGCTGACTTTTGGACTCGGCTGGTGACAAAATGTTCCAAACACACCCCATGCACAACTCCACCGGGGAAGGTGCCAGAAACGAGTTCTGTTGGTAGTTTTTACACTACCCCGGTAGGCAGCTGAAAGGCACCACAAAACTTGTTCTACCTGCTTTCTGGGCTGAGATGGGGAATCGCTGAATTTTGGACTCGGCTGGTGACAAAATGTTCCAAACACACCCCATGCACAACTCCACCGGGGAAGGTGCCAGAAACGAGTTCTGTTGGTAGTTTTTACACTACCCCGGTAGGCAGCTGAAAGGCACCACAAAACTTGTTCTACCTGCTTTCTGGGCTGAGATGGGGAATCGCTGAATTTTGGACTCGGCTGGTGACAAAATGTTCCAAACACACCCCATGCACAACTCCACCGGGGAAGGTGCCAGAAACGAGTTCTGCTGGTAGTTTTTACACTACCCCGGTAGGCAGCTGAAAGGCACCACAAAACTTGTTCTACCTGCTTTCTGGGCTGAGATGGAGAATCGCTGAATTTTGGACTCGGCTGGTGACAAAATGTTCCAAACACACCCCATGCACAACTCCACCGGGGAAGGTGCCAGAATCGAGTTCTCTTGGTAGTTTTTACACTACCCCGGTAGGCAGCTGAAAGGCACCACAAAACTTGTTCTACCTGCTTTCTGGGCTGAGATGGGGAATCGCTGAATTTTGGACTCGGCTGGTGACAAAATGTTCCAAACACACCCCATGCACAACTCCACCGGGGAAGGTGCCAGAAACGAGTTCTGTTGGTAGTTTTTACACTACCCCGGTAGGCAGCTGAAAGGCACCACAAAACTTGTTCTACCTGCTTTCTGGGCTGAGATGGGGAATCGCTGACTTTTGGACTCGGCTGGTGACAAAATGTTCCAAACACACCCCATGCACAACTCCACCGGGGAAGGTGCCAGAAACGAGTTCCGTTGGTAGTTTTTACACTACCCCGGTAGGCAGCTGAAAGGCACCACAAAACTTGTTCTACCTGCTTTCTGGGCTGAGATGGGGAATCGCTGAATTTTGGACTCGGCTGGTGACAAAATGTTCCAAACACACCCCATGCACAACTCCACCGGGGAAGGTGCCAGAAACGAGTTCTGTTGGTAGTTTTTACACTACCCCGGTAGGCAGCTGAAAGGCACCACAAAACTTGTTCTACCTGCTTTCTGGGCTGAGATGGGGAATCGCTGAATTTTGGACTTGGCTGGTGACAAAATGTTCCAAACACACCCCATGCACAACTCCACCGGGGAAGGTGCCAGAAACGAGTTCTGTTGGTAGTTTTTACACTACCCCGGTAGGCAGCTGAAAGGCACCACAAAACTTGTTGTACCTGCTTTCTGGGCTGAGATGGGGAATCGCTGAATTTTGGACTCGGCTGGTGACATAATGTTCCAAACACACCCCATGCACAACTCCACCGGGGAAGGTGCCAGAAACGAGTTCTGTTGGTAGTTTTTACACTACCCCGGTAGGCAAGAGAAAGGCACCACAAAACTTGTTCTACCTGCTTTCTGGGCTGAGATGGGGAACGGCTGAATTTTGGACTCGGCTGGTAACAAAATGTTCCAAACACACCCCATGCACAACTCCACCGGGGAAGGTGCCAGAATCGAGTTCCGTTGGTAGTTTTTACACTACCCCGGTAGGCAAGAGAAAGGCACCACAAAACTTGTTGTACCTGCTTTCTGGGCTGAGATGGGGAACGGCTGAATTTTGGACTCGGCTGGTGACAAAATGTTCCAAACACACCCCATGCACAACTCCACCGGGGAAGGTGCCAGAAACGAGTTCTGTTGGTAGTTTTTACACTACCCCGGTAGGCAGCTGAAAGGCACCACAAAACTTGTTCTACCTGCTTTCTGGGCTGAGATGGGGAATCGCTGAATTTTCGACTCGGCTGGTGACAAAATGTTCCAAACACACCCCATGCACAACTCCACCAGGGAAGGTGCCAGAAACGAGTTCTGTTGGTAGTTTTTACACTACCCCGGTAGGCAGCTGAAAGGCACCACAAAACTTGTTCTACCTGCTTTCTGGGCTGAGATGGGGAATCGCTGACTTTTGGACTCGGCTGGTGACAAAATGTTCCAAACACACCCCATGCACAACTCCACCGGGGAAGGTGCCAGAAACGAGTTCTGTTGGTAGTTTTTACACTACCCCGGTAGGCAGCTGAAAGGCACCACAAAACTTGTTCTACCTGCTTTCTGGGCTGAGATGGGGAATCGCTGAATTTTGGACTCGGCTGGTGACAAAATGTTCCAAACACACCCCATGCACAACTCCACCGGGGAAGGTGCCAGAAACGAGTTCTGTTGGTAGTTTTTACACTACCCCGGTAGGCAGCTGAAAGGCACCACAAAACTTGTTGTACCTGCTTTCTGGGCTGAGATGGGGAACGGCTGAATTTTGGACTCGGCTGGTGACAAAATGTTCCAAACACACCCCATGCACAACTCCACCGGGGAAGGTGCCAGAAACGAGTTCTCTTGGTAGTTTTTACAGTACCCCGGTAGGCAGCTGAAAGGCACCACAAAACTTGTTCTACCTGCTTTCTGGGCTGAGATGGGGAATCGCTGAATTTTGGACTCGGCTGGTGACAAAATGTTCCAAACACACCCCATGCACAACTCCACCGGGGAAGGTGCCAGAAACGAGTTCTGTTGGTAGTTTTTACACTACCCCGGTAGGCAAGAGAAAGGCACCACAAAACTTGTTGTACCTGCTTTCTGGGCTGAGATGGGGAATCGCTGAATTTTGGACTCGGCTGGTGACAAAATGTTCCAAACACACCCCATGCACAACTCCACCGGGGAAGGTGCCAGAAACGAGTTCTGTGGGTAGTTTTTACACTACCCCGGTAGGCAGCTGAAAGGCACCACAAAACTTGTTGTACCTGCTTTCTGGGCTGAGATGGGGAATCGCTGAATTTTGGACTCGGCTGGTGACAAAATGTTCCAAACACACCCCATGCACAACTCCACCGGGGAAGGTGCCAGAAATGAGTTCTGTTGGTAGTTTTTACACTACCCCGGTAGGCAGCTGAAAGGCACCACAAAACTTGTTCTACCTGCTTTCTGGGCTGAGATGGGGAATCGCTGAATTTTGGACTCGGCTGGTGACAAAATGTTCCAAACACACCCCATGCACAACTCCACCGGGGAAGGTGCCAGAAACGAGTTCCGTTGGTAGTTTTTACACTACCCCGGTAGGCAGCTGAAAGGCACCACAAAACTTGTTCTACCTGCTTTCTGGGCTGAGATGGGGAATCGCTGAATTTTGGACTCGGCTGGTGACAAAATGTTCCAAACACACCCCATGCACAACTCCACCGGGGAAGGTGCCAGAAACGAGTTCTGTTGGTAGTTTTTACACTACCCCGGTAGGCAGCTGAAAGGCACCACAAAACTTGTTCTACCTGCTTTCTGGGCTGAGATGGGGAATCGCTGAATTTTGGACTCGGCTGGTGACAAAATGTTCCAAACACACCCCATGCACAACTCCACCGGGGAAGGTGCCAGAAACGAGTTCCGTTGGTAGTTTTTACTCTACCCCGGTAGGCAAGAGAAAGGCACCACAAAACTTGTTCTACCTGCTTTCTGGGCTGAGATGGGGAATCGCTGAATTTTGGACTCGGCTGGTGACAAAATGTTCCAAACACACCCCATGCACAACTCCACCGGGGAAGGTGCCAGAAACGATTTCTGTTGGTAGTTTTTACACTACCCCGGTAGGCAGCTGAAAGGCACCACAAAACTTGTTGTACCTGCTTTCTGGGCTGAGATGGGGAACGGCTGAATTTTGGACTCGGCTGGTGACAAAATGTTCCAAACACACCCCATGCACAACTCCACCGGGGAAGGTGCCAGAAACGAGTTCTCTTGGTAGTTTTTACACTACCCCGGTAGGCAGCTGAAAGGCACCACAAAACTTGTTCTACCTGCTTTCTGGGCTGAGATGGGGAATCGCTGAATTTTGGACTCGGCTGGTGACAAAATGTTCCAAACACACCCCATGCACAACTTCACCGGGGAAGGTGCCAGAAACGAGTTCTGTGGGTAGTTTTTACACTACCCCGGTAGGCAGCTGAAAGGCACCACAAAACTTGTTCTACCTGCTTTCTGGGCTGAGATGGGGAATCGCTGAATTTTGGACTCGGCTGGTGACAAAATGTTCCAAACACACCCCATGCACAACTCCACCGGGGAAGGTGCCAGAATCGAGTTCCGTTGGTAGTTTTTACACTACCCCGGTAGGCAAGAGAAAGGCACCACAAAACTTGTTCTACCTGCTTTCTGGGCTGAGATGGGGAATCCCTGAATTTTGGACTCGGCTGGTGACAAAATGTTCCAAACACACCCCATGCACAACTCCACCGGGGAAGGTGCCAGAAACGAGTTCTGTTGGTAGTTTTTACACTACCCCGGTAGGCAGCTGAAAGGCACCACAAAACTTGTTCTACCTGCTTTCTGGGCTGAGATGGAGAATCGCTGAATTTTGGACTCGGCTGGTGACAAAATGTTCCAAACACACCCCATGCACAACTCCACCGGGGAAGGTGCCAGAATCGAGTTCTCTTGGTAGTTTTTACACTACCCCGGTAGGCAGCTGAAAGGCACCACAAAACTTGTTCTACCTGCTTTCTGGGCTGAGATGGGGAATCGCTGAATTTTGGACTCGGCTGGTGACAAAATGTTCCAAACACACCCCATGCACAACTCCACCGGGGAAGGTGCCAGAAACGAGTTCTGTTGGTAGTTTTTACACTACCCCGGTAGGCAAGAGAAAGGCACCACAAAACTTGTTGTACCTGCTTTCTGGGCTGAGATGGGGAATCGCTGAATTTTGGACTCGGCTGGTGACAAAATGTTCCAAACACACCCCATGCACAACTCCACCGGGGAAGGTGCCAGAAACGAGTTCCGTTGGTAGTTTTTACACTACCCCGGTAGGCAGCTGAAAGGCACCACAAAACTTGTTCTACCTGCTTTCTGGGCTGAGATGGGGAATCGCTGAATTTTGGACTCGGCTGGTGACAAAATGTTCCAAACACACCCCATGCACAACTCCACCGGGGAAGGTGCCAGAAACGAGTTCCGTTGGTAGTTTTTACACTACCCCGGTAGGCAGCTGAAAGGCACCACAAAACTTGTTCTACCTGCTTTCTGGGCTGAGATGGGGAATCGCTGAATTTTGGACTCGGCTGCTGACAAAATGTTCCAAACACACCCCATGCACAACTCCACCGGGGAAGGTGCCAGAAACGAGTTCTGTTGGTAGTTTTTACACTACCCCGGTAGGCAGCTGAAAGGCACCACAAAACTTGTTCTACCTGCTTTCTGGGCTGAGATGGGGAATCCCTGAATTTTGGACTCGGCTGGTGACAAAATGTTCCAAACACACCCCATGCACAACTCCACCGGGGAAGGTGCCAGAAACGAGTTCTGTTGGTAGTTTTTACACTACCCCGGTAGGCAAGAGAAAGGCACCACAAAACTTGTTCTACCTGCTTTCTGGGCTGAGATGGGGAACGGCTGAATTTTGGACTCGGCTGGTAACAAAATGTTCCAAACACACCCCATGCACAACTCCACCGGGGAAGGTGCCAGAATCGAGTTCCGTTGGTAGTTTTTACACTACCCCGGTAGGCAGCTGAAAGGCACCACAAAACTTGTTCTACCTGCTTTCTGGGCTGAGATGGGGAACGGCTGAATTTTGGACTCGGCTGGTGACAAAATGTTCCAAACACACCCCATGCACAACTCCACCGGGGAAGGTGCCAGAAACGAGTTCTGTTGGTAGTTTTTACACTACCCCGGTAGGCAAGAGAAAGGCACCACAAAACTTGTTCTACCTGCTTTCTGGGCTGAGATGGGGAACGGCTGAATTTTGGACTCGGCTGGTGACAAAATGTTCCAAACACACCCCATGCACAACTCCACCGGGGAAGGTGCCAGAAACGAGTTCCGTTGGTAGTTTTTACACTACCCCGGTAGGCAGCTGAAAGGCACCACAAAACTTGTTCTACCTGCTTTCTGGGCTGAGATGGGGAACGGCTGAATTTTGGACTCGGCTGGTGACAAAATGTTCCAAACACACCCCATGCACAACTCCACCGGGGAAGGTGCCAGAAACGAGTTCCGTTGGTAGTTTTTACACTACCCCGGTAGGCAGCTGAAAGGCACCACAAAACTTGTTCTACCTGCTTTCTGGGCTGAGATGGGGAATCCCTGAATTTTGGACTCGGCTGGTGACAAAATGTTCCAAACACACCCCATGCACAACTCCACCGGGGAAGGTGCCAGAAACGAGTTCTGTTGGTAGTTTTTACACTACCCCGGTAGGCAGCTGAAAGGCACCACAAAACTTGTTCTACCTGCTTTCTGGGCTGAGATGGGGAATCGCTGAATTTTGGACTTGGCTGGTGACAAAATGTTCCAAACACACCCCATGCACAACTCCACCGGGGAAGGTGCCAGAAACGAGTTCTGTTGGTAGTTTTTACACTACCCCCGGTAGGCAGCTGAAAGGCACCACAAAACTTGTTGTACCTGCTTTCTGGGCTGAGATGGGGAATCGCTGAATTTTGGACTCGGCTGGTGACAAAATGTTCCAAACACACCCCATGCACAACTCCACCGGGGAAGGTGCCAGAAACGAGTTCCGTTGGTAGTTTTTACACTACCCCGGTAGGCAAGAGAAAGGCACCACAAAACTTGTTCTACCTGCTTTCTGGGCTGAGATGGGGAACGGCTGAATTTTGGACTCGGCTGGTGACAAAATGTTCCAAACACACCCCATGCACAACTCCACCGGGGAAGGTGCCAGAATCGAGTTCCGTTGGTAGTTTTTACACTACCCCGGTAGGCAAGAGAAAGGCACCACAAAACTTGTTCTACCTGCTTTCTGGGCTGAGATGGGGAACGGCTGAATTTTGGACTCGGCTGCTGACAAAATGTTCCAAACACACCCCATGCACAACTCCACCGGGGAAGGTGCCAGAAACGAGTTCTGTTGGTAGTTTTTACACTACCCCGGTAGGCAGCTGAAAGGCACCACAAAACTTGTTCTACCTGCTTTCTGGGCTGAGATGGGGAATCGCTGAATTTTCGACTCGGCTGGTGACAAAATGTTCCAAACACACCCCATGCACAGCTCCACCGGGGAAGGTGCCAGAAACGAGTTCTGTTGGTAGTTTTTACACTACCCCGGTAGGCAGCTGAAAGGCACCACAAAACTTGTTGTACCTGCTTTCTGGGCTGAGATGGGGAATCGCTGAATTTTGGACTCGGCTGGTGACAAAATGTTCCAAACACACCCCATGCACAACTCCACCGGGGAAGGTGCCAGAAACGAGTTCTGTTGGTAGTTTTTACACTACCCCGGTAGGCAGCTGAAAGGCACCACAAAACTTGTTCTACCTGCTTTCTGGGCTGAGATGGGGAACGGCTGAATTTTGGACTCGGCTGGTGACAAAATGTTCCAAACACACCCCATGCACAACTCCACCGGGGAAGGTGCCAGAAACGAGTTCTGTTGGTAGTTTTTACACTACCCCGGTAGGCAGCTGAAAGGCACCACAAAACTTGTTCTACCTGCTTTCTGGGCTGAGATGGGGAATCCCTGAATTTTGGACTCGGCTGGTGACAAAATGTTCCAAACACACCCCATGCACAACTCCACCGGGGAAGGTGCCAGAAACGAGTTCTGTTGGTAGTTTTTACACTACCCCGGTAGGCAAGAGAAAGGCACCACAAAACTTGTTGTACCTGCTTTCTGGGCTGAGATGGGGAATCGCTGAATTTTGGACTCGGCTGGTGACAAAATGTTCCAAACACACCCCATGCACAACTCCACCGGGGAAGGTGCCAGAAACGAGTTCTGTGGGTAGTTTTTACACTACCCCGGTAGGCAGCTGAAAGGCACCACAAAACTTGTTCTACCTGCTTTCTGGGCTGAGATGGGGAACGGCTGAATTTTGGACTCGGCTGGTGACAAAATGTTCCAAACACACCGCATGCACAACTCCACCGGGGAAGGTGCCAGAAACGAGTTCCGTTGGTAGTTTTTACACTACCCCGGTAGGCAGCTGAAAGGCACCACAAAACTTGTTCTACCTGCTTTCTGGGCTGAGATGGGGAACGGCTGAATTTTGGACTCGGCTGGTGACAAAATGTTCCAAACACACCCCATGCACAACTCCACCGGGGAAGGTGCCAGAAACGAGTTCCGTTGGTAGTTTTTACACTACCCCGGTAGGCAGCTGAAAGGCACCACAAAACTTGTTCTACCTGCTTTCTGGGCTGAGATGGGGAACGGCTGAATTTTGGACTCGGCTGGTGACAAAATGTTCCAAACACACCCCATGCACAACTCCACCGGGGAAGGTGCCAGAAACGAGTTCCGTTGGTAGTTTTTACACTACCCCGGTAGGCAGCTGAAAGGCACCACAAAACTTGTTCTACCTGCTTTCTGGGCTGAGATGGGGAATCCCTGAATTTTGGACTCGGCTGGTGACAAAATGTTCCAAACACACCCCATGCACAACTCCACCGGGGAAGGTGCCAGAAACGAGTTCTGTTGGTAGTTTTTACACTACCCCGGTAGGCAGCTGAAAGGCACCACAAAACTTGTTCTACCTGCTTTCTGGGCTGAGATGGGGAATCGCTGAATTTTGGACTTGGCTGGTGACAAAATGTTCCAAACACACCCCATGCACAACTCCACCGGGGAAGGTGCCAGAAACGAGTTCTGTTGGTAGTTTTTACACTACCCCCGGTAGGCAGCTGAAAGGCACCACAAAACTTGTTGTACCTGCTTTCTGGGCTGAGATGGGGAATCGCTGAATTTTGGACTCGGCTGGTGACAAAATGTTCCAAACACACCCCATGCACAACTCCACCGGGGAAGGTGCCAGAAACGAGTTCCGTTGGTAGTTTTTACACTACCCCGGTAGGCAAGAGAAAGGCACCACAAAACTTGTTCTACCTGCTTTCTGGGCTGAGATGGGGAACGGCTGAATTTTGGACTCGGCTGGTGACAAAATGTTCCAAACACACCCCATGCACAACTCCACCGGGGAAGGTGCCAGAATCGAGTTCCGTTGGTAGTTTTTACACTACCCCGGTAGGCAAGAGAAAGGCACCACAAAACTTGTTCTACCTGCTTTCTGGGCTGAGATGGGGAACGGCTGAATTTTGGACTCGGCTGCTGACAAAATGTTCCAAACACACCCCATGCACAACTCCACCGGGGAAGGTGCCAGAAACGAGTTCTGTTGGTAGTTTTTACACTACCCCGGTAGGCAGCTGAAAGGCACCACAAAACTTGTTCTACCTGCTTTCTGGGCTGAGATGGGGAATCGCTGAATTTTGGACTTGGCTGGTGACAAAATGTTCCAAACACACCCCATGCACAACTCCACCGGGGAAGGTGCCAGAAACGAGTTCTGTTGGTAGTTTTTACACTACCCCCGGTAGGCAGCTGAAAGGCACCACAAAACTTGTTGTACCTGCTTTCTGGGCTGAGATGGGGAATCGCTGAATTTTGGACTCGGCTGGTGACAAAATGTTCCAAACACACCCCATGCACAACTCCACCGGGGAAGGTGCCAGAAACGAGTTCCGTTGGTAGTTTTTACACTACCCCGGTAGGCAAGAGAAAGGCACCACAAAACTTGTTCTACCTGCTTTCTGGGCTGAGATGGGGAACGGCTGAATTTTGGACTCGGCTGGTGACAAAATGTTCCAAACACACCCCATGCACAACTCCACCGGGGAAGGTGCCAGAATCGAGTTCCGTTGGTAGTTTTTACACTACCCCGGTAGGCAAGAGAAAGGCACCACAAAACTTGTTCTACCTGCTTTCTGGGCTGAGATGGGGAACGGCTGAATTTTGGACTCGGCTGCTGACAAAATGTTCCAAACACACCCCATGCACAACTCCACCGGGGAAGGTGCCAGAAACGAGTTCTGTTGGTAGTTTTTACACTACCCCGGTAGGCAGCTGAAAGGCACCACAAAACTTGTTCTACCTGCTTTCTGGGCTGAGATGGGGAATCGCTGAATTTTCGACTCGGCTGGTGACAAAATGTTCCAAACACACCCCATGCACAGCTCCACCGGGGAAGGTGCCAGAAACGAGTTCTGTTGGTAGTTTTTACACTACCCCGGTAGGCAGCTGAAAGGCACCACAAAACTTGTTGTACCTGCTTTCTGGGCTGAGATGGGGAATCGCTGAATTTTGGACTCGGCTGGTGACAAAATGTTCCAAACACACCCCATGCACAACTCCACCGGGGAAGGTGCCAGAAACGAGTTCTGTTGGTAGTTTTTACACTACCCCGGTAGGCAGCTGAAAGGCACCACAAAACTTGTTCTACCTGCTTTCTGGGCTGAGATGGGGAACGGCTGAATTTTGGACTCGGCTGGTGACAAAATGTTCCAAACACACCCCATGCACAACTCCACCGGGGAAGGTGCCAGAAACGAGTTCTGTTGGTAGTTTTTACACTACCCCGGTAGGCAGCTGAAAGGCACCACAAAACTTGTTCTACCTGCTTTCTGGGCTGAGATGGGGAATCCCTGAATTTTGGACTCGGCTGGTGACAAAATGTTCCAAACACACCCCATGCACAACTCCACCGGGGAAGGTGCCAGAAACGAGTTCTGTTGGTAGTTTTTACACTACCCCGGTAGGCAAGAGAAAGGCACCACAAAACTTGTTGTACCTGCTTTCTGGGCTGAGATGGGGAATCGCTGAATTTTGGACTCGGCTGGTGACAAAATGTTCCAAACACACCCCATGCACAACTCCACCGGGGAAGGTGCCAGAAACGAGTTCTGTGGGTAGTTTTTACACTACCCCGGTAGGCAGCTGAAAGGCACCACAAAACTTGTTCTACCTGCTTTCTGGGCTGAGATGGGGAACGGCTGAATTTTGGACTCGGCTGGTGACAAAATGTTCCAAACACACCGCATGCACAACTCCACCGGGGAAGGTGCCAGAAACGAGTTCCGTTGGTAGTTTTTACACTACCCCGGTAGGCAGCTGAAAGGCACCACAAAACTTGTTCTACCTGCTTTCTGGGCTGAGATGGGGAACGGCTGAATTTTGGACTCGGCTGGTGACAAAATGTTCCAAACACACCCCATGCACAACTCCACCGGGGAAGGTGCCAGAAACGAGTTCCGTTGGTAGTTTTTACACTACCCCGGTAGGCAGCTGAAAGGCACCACAAAACTTGTTCTACCTGCTTTCTGGGCTGAGATGGGGAACGGCTGAATTTTGGACTCGGCTGGTGACAAAATGTTCCAAACACACCCCATGCACAACTCCACCGGGGAAGGTGCCAGAAACGAGTTCCGTTGGTAGTTTTTACACTACCCCGGTAGGCAGCTGAAAGGCACCACAAAACTTGTTCTACCTGCTTTCTGGGCTGAGATGGGGAATCCCTGAATTTTGGACTCGGCTGGTGACAAAATGTTCCAAACACACCCCATGCACAACTCCACCGGGGAAGGTGCCAGAAACGAGTTCTGTTGGTAGTTTTTACACTACCCCGGTAGGCAGCTGAAAGGCACCACAAAACTTGTTCTACCTGCTTTCTGGGCTGAGATGGGGAATCGCTGAATTTTGGACTTGGCTGGTGACAAAATGTTCCAAACACACCCCATGCACAACTCCACCGGGGAAGGTGCCAGAAACGAGTTCTGTTGGTAGTTTTTACACTACCCCCGGTAGGCAGCTGAAAGGCACCACAAAACTTGTTGTACCTGCTTTCTGGGCTGAGATGGGGAATCGCTGAATTTTGGACTCGGCTGGTGACAAAATGTTCCAAACACACCCCATGCACAACTCCACCGGGGAAGGTGCCAGAAACGAGTTCCGTTGGTAGTTTTTACACTACCCCGGTAGGCAAGAGAAAGGCACCACAAAACTTGTTCTACCTGCTTTCTGGGCTGAGATGGGGAACGGCTGAATTTTGGACTCGGCTGGTGACAAAATGTTCCAAACACACCCCATGCACAACTCCACCGGGGAAGGTGCCAGAATCGAGTTCCGTTGGTAGTTTTTACACTACCCCGGTAGGCAAGAGAAAGGCACCACAAAACTTGTTCTACCTGCTTTCTGGGCTGAGATGGGGAACGGCTGAATTTTGGACTCGGCTGCTGACAAAATGTTCCAAACACACCCCATGCACAACTCCACCGGGGAAGGTGCCAGAAACGAGTTCTGTTGGTAGTTTTTACACTACCCCGGTAGGCAGCTGAAAGGCACCACAAAACTTGTTCTACCTGCTTTCTGGGCTGAGATGGGGAATCGCTGAATTTTCGACTCGGCTGGTGACAAAATGTTCCAAACACACCCCATGCACAGCTCCACCGGGGAAGGTGCCAGAAACGATTTCTGTTGGTAGTTTTTACACTACCCCGGTAGGCAGCTGAAAGGCACCACAAAACTTGTTGTACCTGCTTTCTGGGCTGAGATGGGGAATCGCTGAATTTTGGACTCGGCTGGTGACAAAATGTTCCAAACACACCCCATGCACAACTCCACCGGGGAAGGTGCCAGAAACGAGTTCTGTTGGTAGTTTTTACACTACCCCGGTAGGCAGCTGAAAGGCACCACAAAACTTGTTGTACCTGCTTTCTGGGCTGAGATGGGGAACGGCTGAATTTTGGACTCGGCTGGTGACAAAATGTTCCAAACACACCCCATGCACAACTCCACCGGGGAAGGTGCCAGAAACGAGTTCTGTTGGTAGTTTTTACACTACCCCGGTAGGCAGCTGAAAGGCACCACAAAACTTGTTCTACCTGCTTTCTGGGCTGAGATGGGGAATCCCTGAATTTTGGACTCGGCTGGTGACAAAATGTTCCAAACACACCCCATGCACAACTCCACCGGGGAAGGTGCCAGAAACGAGTTCTGTTGGTAGTTTTTACACTACCCCCGGTAGGCAAGAGAAAGGCACCACAAAACTTGTTGTACCTGCTTTCTGGGCTGAGATGGGGAATCGCTGAATTTTGGACTCGGCTGGTGACAAAATGTTCCAAACACACCCCATGCACAACTCCACCGGGGAAGGTGCCAGAAACGAGTTCTGTGGGTAGTTTTTACACTACCCCGGTAGGCAGCTGAAAGGCACCACAAAACTTGTTGTACCTGCTTTCTGGGCTGAGATGGGGAATCGCTGAATTTTGGACTCGGCTGGTGACAAAATGTTCCAAACACACCCCATGCACAACTCCACCGGGGAAGGTGCCAGAAACGAGTTCTGTTGGTAGTTTTTACACTACCCCGGTAGGCAGCTGAAAGGCACCACAAAACTTGTTCTACCTGCTTTCTGGGCTGAGATGGGGAATCGCTGAATTTTGGACTCGGCTGGTGACAAAATGTTCCAAACACACCCCATGCACAACTCCACCGGGGAAGGTGCCAGAAACGAGTTCTGTTGGTAGTTTTTACACTACCCCGGTAGGCAGCTGAAAGGCACCACAAAACTTGTTCTACCTGCTTTCTGGGCTGAGATGGGGAATCGCTGAATTTTGGACTCGGCTGGTGACAAAATGTTCCAAACACACCCCATGCACAACTCCACCGGGGAAGGTGCCAGAAACGAGTTCCATTGGTAGTTTTTACACTACCCCGGTAGGCAAGAGAAAGGCACCACAAAACTTGTTCTACCTGCTTTCTGGGCTGAGATGGAGAATCGCTGAATTTTGGACTCGGCTGGTGACAAAATGTTCCAAACACACCCCATGCACAACTCCACCGGGGAAGGTGCCAGAATCGAGTTCTCTTGGTAGTTTTTACACTACCCCGGTAGGCAGCTGAAAGGCACCACAAAACTTGTTCTACCTGCTTTCTGGGCTGAGATGGGGAATCGCTGAATTTTGGACTCGGCTGGTGACAAAATGTTCCAAACACACCCCATGCACAACTCCACCGGGGAAGGTGCCAGAAACGAGTTCTGTTGGTAGTTTTTACACTACCCCGGTAGGCAAGAGAAAGGCACCACAAAACTTGTTGTACCTGCTTTCTGGGCTGAGATGGGGAATCGCTGACTTTTGGACTCGGCTGGTGACAAAATGTTCCAAACACACCCCATGCACAACTCCACCGGGGAAGGTGCCAGAAACGAGTTCCGTTGGTAGTTTTTACACTACCCCGGTAGGCAGCTGAAAGGCACCACAAAACTTGTTCTACCTGCTTTCTGGGCTGAGATGGGGAATCGCTGAATTTTGGACTCGGCTGGTGACAAAATGTTCCAAACACACCCCATGCACAACTCCACCGGGGAAGGTGCCAGAAACGAGTTCCGTTGGTAGTTTTTACACTACCCCGGTAGGCAGCTGAAAGGCACCACAAAACTTGTTCTACCTGCTTTCTGGGCTGAGATGGGGAATCGCTGAATTTTGGACTCGGCTGCTGACAAAATGTTCCAAACACACCCCATGCACAACTCCACCGGGGAAGGTGCCAGAAACGAGTTCTGTTGGTAGTTTTTACACTACCCCGGTAGGCAGCTGGAAGGCACCACAAAACTTGTTCTACCTGCTTTCTGGGCTGAGATGGGGAATCGCTGACTTTTCGACTCGGCTGGTGAAAAAATGTTCCAAACACACCCCATGCACAACTCCACCGGGGAAGGTGCCAGAAACGAGTTCTGTTGGTAGTTTTTACACTACCCCGGTAGGCAGCTGAAAGGCACCACAAAACTTGTTCTACCTGCTTTCTGGGCTGAGATGGGGAATCGCTGAATTTTGGACTTGGCTGGTGACAAAATGTTCCAAACACACCCCATGCACAACTCCACCGGGGAAGGTGCCAGAAACGAGTTCTGTTGGTAGTTTTTACACTACCCCGGTAGGCAGCTGAAAGGCACCACAAAACTTGTTCTACCTGCTTTCTGGGCTGAGATGGGGAATCGCTGAATTTTGGACTCGGCTGGTGACAAAATGTTCCAAACACACCCCATGCACAACTCCACCGGGGAAGGTGCCAGAAACGAGTTCCGTTGGTAGTTTTTACACTACCCCGGTAGGCAAGAGAAAGGCACCACAAAACTTGTTCTACCTGCTTTCTGGGCTGAGATGGGGAACGGCTGAATTTTGGACTCGGCTGGTAACAAAATGTTCCAAACACACCCCATGCACAACTCCACCGGGGAAGGTGCCAGAATCGAGTTCCGTTGGTAGTTTTTACACTACCCCGGTAGGCAGCTGAAAGGCACCACAAAACTTGTTCTACCTGCTTTCTGGGCTGAGATGGGGAACGGCTGAATTTTGGACTCGGCTGGTGACAAAATGTTCCAAACACACCCCATGCACAACTCCACCGGGGAAGGTGCCAGAAACGAGTTCTGTTGGTAGTTTTTACACTACCCCGGTAGGCAGCTGAAAGGCACCACAAAACTTGTTCTACCTGCTTTCTGGGCTGAGATGGGGAACGGCTGAATTTTGGACTCGGCTGGTGACAAAATGTTCCAAACACACCCCATGCACAACTCCACCGGGGAAGGTGGCAGAAACGAGTTCCGTTGGTAGTTTTTACACTACCCCGGTAGGCAGCTGAAAGGCACCACAAAACTTGTTCTACCTGCTTTCTGGGCTGAGATGGGGAATCCCTGAATTTTGGACTCGGCTGGTGACAAAATGTTCCAAACACACCCCATGCACAACTCCACCGGGGAAGGTGCCAGAAACGAGTTCTGTTGGTAGTTTTTACACTACCCCGGTAGGCAAGAGAAAGGCACCACAAAACTTGTTGTACCTGCTTTCTGGGCTGAGATGGGGAATCGCTGAATTTTGGACTCGGCTGGTGACAAAATGTTCCAAACACACCCCATGCACAACTCCACCGGGGAAGGTGCCAGAAACGAGTTCTGTTGGTAGTTTTTACACTACCCCGGTAGGCAGCTGAAAGGCACCACAAAACTTGTTGTACCTGCTTTCTGGGCTGAGATGGGGAATCGCTGAATTTTGGACTCGGCTGGTGACAAAATGTTCCAAACACACCCCATGCACAACTCCACCGGGGAAGGTGCCAGAAACGAGTTCTGTTGGTAGTTTTTACACTACCCCGGTAGGCAGCTGAAAGGCACCACAAAACTTGTTCTACCTGCTTTCTGGGCTGAGATGGGGAATCGCTGAATTTTGGACTCGGCTGGTGACAAAATGTTCCAAACACACCCCATGCACAACTCCACCGGGGAAGGTGCCAGAAACGAGTTCTGTTGGTAGTTTTTACACTACCCCGGTAGGCAGCTGAAAGGCACCACAAAACTTGTTCTACCTGCTTTCTGGGCTGAGATGGGGAATCGCTGAATTTTGGACTCGGCTGGTGACAAAATGTTCCAAACACACCCCATGCACAACTCCACCGGGGAAGGTGCCAGAAACGAGTTCCGTTGGTAGTTTTTACACTACCCCGGTAGGCAAGAGAAAGGCACCACAAAACTTGTTCTACCTGCTTTCTGGGCTGAGATGGAGAATCGCTGAATTTTGGACTCGGCTGGTGACAAAATGTTCCAAACACACCCCATGCACAACTCCACCGGGGAAGGTGCCAGAATCGAGTTCTCTTGGTAGTTTTTACACTACCCCGGTAGGCAGCTGAAAGGCACCACAAAACTTGTTCTACCTGCTTTCTGGGCTGAGATGGGGAATCGCTGAATTTTCGACTCGGCTGCTGACAAAATGTTCCAAACACACCCCATGCACAACTCCACCGGGGAAGGTGCCAGAAACGAGTTCTGTTGGTAGTTTTTACACTACCCCGGTAGGCAGCTGAAAGGCACCACAAAACTTGTTCTACCTGCTTTCTGGGCTGAGATGGGGAATCGCTGAATTTTGGACTCGGCTGGTGACAAAATGTTCCAAACACACCCCATGCACAACTCCACCGGGGAAGGTGCCAGAAACGAGTTCCGTTGGTAGTTTTTACACTACCCCGGTAGGCAGCTGAAAGGCACCACAAAACTTGTTCTACCTGCTTTCTGGGCTGAGATGGGGAATCGCTGAATTTTGGACTCGGCTGCTGACAAAATGTTCCAAACACACCCCATGCACAACTCCACCGGGGAAGGTGCCAGAAACGAGTTCTGTTGGTAGTTTTTACACTACCCCGGTAGGCAGCTGGAAGGCACCACAAAACTTGTTCTACCTGCTTTCTGGGCTGAGATGGGGAATCGCTGACTTTTCGACTCGGCTGGTGAAAAAATGTTCCAAACACACCCCATGCACAACTCCACCGGGGAAGGTGCCAGAAACGAGTTCTGTTGGTAGTTTTTACACTACCCCGGTAGGCAGCTGAAAGGCACCACAAAACTTGTTCTACCTGCTTTCTGGGCTGAGATGGGGAATCGCTGAATTTTGGACTTGGCTGGTGACAAAATGTTCCAAACACACCCCATGCACAACTCCACCGGGGAAGGTGCCAGAAACGAGTTCTGTTGGTAGTTTTTACACTACCCCGGTAGGCAGCTGAAAGGCACCACAAAACTTGTTCTACCTGCTTTCTGGGCTGAGATGGGGAATCGCTGAATTTTGGACTCGGCTGGTGACAAAATGTTCCAAACACACCCCATGCACAACTCCACCGGGGAAGGTGCCAGAAACGAGTTCCGTTGGTAGTTTTTACACTACCCCGGTAGGCAAGAGAAAGGCACCACAAAACTTGTTCTACCTGCTTTCTGGGCTGAGATGGGGAACGGCTGAATTTTGGACTCGGCTGGTAACAAAATGTTCCAAACACACCCCATGCACAACTCCACCGGGGAAGGTGCCAGAATCGAGTTCCGTTGGTAGTTTTTACACTACCCCGGTAGGCAGCTGAAAGGCACCACAAAACTTGTTCTACCTGCTTTCTGGGCTGAGATGGGGAACGGCTGAATTTTGGACTCGGCTGGTGACAAAATGTTCCAAACACACCCCATGCACAACTCCACCGGGGAAGGTGCCAGAAACGAGTTCTGTTGGTAGTTTTTACACTACCCCGGTAGGCAGCTGAAAGGCACCACAAAACTTGTTCTACCTGCTTTCTGGGCTGAGATGGGGAACGGCTGAATTTTGGACTCGGCTGGTGACAAAATGTTCCAAACACACCCCATGCACAACTCCACCGGGGAAGGTGCCAGAAACGAGTTCCGTTGGTAGTTTTTACACTACCCCGGTAGGCAGCTGAAAGGCACCACAAAACTTGTTCTACCTGCTTTCTGGGCTGAGATGGGGAATCCCTGAATTTTGGACTCGGCTGGTAACAAAATGTTCCAAACACACCCCATGCACAACTCCACCGGGGAAGGTGCCAGAAACGAGTTCTGTTGGTAGTTTTTACACTACCCCGGTAGGCAGCTGAAAGGTACCACAAAACTTGTTCTACCTGCTTTCTGGGCTGAGATGGGGAATCGCTGAATTTTCGACTCGGCTGCTGACAAAATGTTCCAAACACACCCCATGCACAACTCCACCGGGGAAGGTGCCAGAAACGAGTTCTGTTGGTAGTTTTTACACTACCCCGGTAGGCAGCTGAAAGGCACCACAAAACTTGTTCTACCTGCTTTCTGGGCTGAGATGGGGAATCGCTGAATTTTGGACTTGGCTGGTGACAAAATGTTCCAAACACACCCCATGCACAACTCCACCGGGGAAGGTGCCAGAAACGAGTTCTGTTGGTAGTTTTTACACTACCCCGGTAGGCAGCTGAAAGGCACCACAAAACTTGTTCTACCTGCTTTCTGGGCTGAGATGGGGAATCGCTGAATTTTGGACTCGGCTGGTGACAAAATGTTCCAAACACACCCCATGCACAACTCCACCGGGGAAGGTGCCAGAAACGAGTTCCGTTGGTAGTTTTTACACTACCCCGGTAGGCAAGAGAAAGGCACCACAAAACTTGTTCTACCTGCTTTCTGGGCTGAGATGGGGAATCGCTGAATTTTGGACTCGGCTGGAGACAAAATGTTCCAAACACACCCCATGCACAACTCCACCGGGGAAGGTGCCAGAAACGAGTTCTGTTGGTAGTTTTTACACTACCCCGGTAGGCAGCTGAAAGGCACCACAAAACTTGTTCTACCTGCTTTCTGGGCTGAGATGGGGAATCGCTGAATTTTGGACTCGGCTGGTGACAAAATGTTCCAAACACACCCCATGCACAGCTCCACCGGGGAAGGTGCCAGAAACGATTTCTGTTGGTAGTTTTTACACTACCCCGGTAGGCAGCTGAAAGGCACCACAAAACTTGTTCTACCTGCTTTCTGGGCTGAGATGGGGAATCGCTGAATTTTGGACTCGGCTGGTGACAAAATGTTCCAAACACACCCCATGCACAACTCCACCGGGGAAGGTGCCAGAAACGAGTTCTGTTGGTAGTTTTTACACTACCCCGGTAGGCAGCTGAAAGGCACCACAAAACTTGTTGTACCTGCTTTCTGGGCTGAGATGGGGAACGGCTGAATTTTGGACTCGGCTGGTGACAAAATGTTCCAAACACACCCCATGCACAACTCCACCGGGGAAGGTGCCAGAAACGAGTTCTGTTGGTAGTTTTTACACTACCCCGGTAGGCAAGAGAAAGGCACCACAAAACTTGTTGTACCTGCTTTCTGGGCTGAGATGGGGAATCCCTGAATTTTGGACTCGGCTGGTGACAAAATGTTCCAAACACACCCCATGCACAACTCCACCGGGGAAGGTGCCAGAAACGAGTTCCGTTGGTAGTTTTTACACTACCCCGGTAGGCAGCTGAAAGGCACCACAAAACTTGTTCTACCTGCTTTCTGGGCTGAGATGGGGAATCGCTGAATTTTGGACTCGGCTGGTGACAAAATGTTCCAAACACACCCCATGCACAACTCCACCGGGGAAGGTGCCAGAAACGAGTTCTGTTGGTAGTTTTTACACTACCCCGGTAGGCAGCTGAAAGGCACCACAAAACTTGTTCTACCTGCTTTCTGGGCTGAGATGGGGAATCGCTGAATTTTGGACTCGGCTGGTGACAAAATGTTCCAAACACACCCCATGCACAACTCCACCGGGGAAGGTGCCAGAAACGAGTTCCGTTGGTAGTTTTTACACTACCCCGGTAGGCAAGAGAAAGGCACCACAAAACTTGTTCTACCTGCTTTCTGGGCTGAGATGGAGAATCGCTGAATTTTGGACTCGGCTGGTGACAAAATGTTCCAAACACACCCCATGCACAACTCCACCGGGGAAGGTGCCAGAAACGAGTTCTGTTGGTAGTTTTTACACTACCCCGGTAGGCAGCTGAAAGGCACCACAAAACTTGTTCTACCTGCTTTCTGGGCTGAGATGGGGAATCGCTGACTTTTGGACTCGGCTGGTGACAAAATGTTCCAAACACACCCCATGCACAACTCCACCGGGGAAGGTGCCAGAAACGAGTTCTGTTGATAGTTTTTACACTACCCCGGTAGGCAGCTGAAAGGCACCACAAAACTTGTTCTACCTGCTTTCTGGGCTGAGATGGGGAATCGCTGAATTTTGGACTCGGCTGGTGACAAAATGTTCCAAACACACCCCATGCACAACTCCACCGGGGAAGGTGCCAGAAACGAGTTCTGTTGGTAGTTTTTACACTACCCCGGTAGGCAGCTGAAAGGCACCACAAAACTTGTTCTACCTGCTTTCTGGGCTGAGATGGGGAACGGCTGAATTTTGGACTCGGCTGGTGACAAAATGTTCCAAACACACCCCATGCACAACTCCACCGGGGAAGGTGCCAGAAACGAGTTCTCTTGGTAGTTTTTACACTACCCCGGTAGGCAGCTGAAAGGCACCACAAAACTTGTTCTACCTGCTTTCTGGGCTGAGATGGGGAATCGCTGAATTTTGGACTCGGCTGGAGACAAAATGTTCCAAACACACCCCATGCACAACTTCACCGGGGAAGGTGCCAGAAACGAGTTCTGTGGGTAGTTTTTACACTACCCCGGTAGGCAGCTGAAAGGCACCACAAAACTTGTTCTACCTGCTTTCTGGGCTGAGATGGGGAATCGCTGAATTTTGGACTCGGCTGGTGACAAAATGTTCCAAACACACCCCATGCACAACTCCACCGGGGAAGGTGCCAGAATCGAGTTCCGTTGGTAGTTTTTACACTACCCCGGTAGGCAAGAGAAAGGCACCACAAAACTTGTTCTACCTGCTTTCTGGGCTGAGATGGGGAACGGCTGAATTTTGGACTCGGCTGGTGACAAAATGTTCCAAACACACCCCATGCACAACTCCACCGGGGAAGGTGCCAGAAACGAGTTCTGTTGGTAGTTTTTACACTACCCCGGTAGGCAGCTGAAAGGCACCACAAAACTTGTTCTACCTGCTTTCTGGGCTGAGATGGAGAATCGCTGAATTTTGGACTCGGCTGGTGACAAAATGTTCCAAACACACCCCATGCACAACTCCACCGGGGAAGGTGCCAGAATCGAGTTCTCTTGGTAGTTTTTACACTACCCCGGTAGGCAGCTGAAAGGCACCACAAAACTTGTTCTACCTGCTTTCTGGGCTGAGATGGGGAATCGCTGAATTTTGGACTCGGCTGGTGACAAAATGTTCCAAACACACCCCATGCACAACTCCACCGGGGAAGGTGCCAGAAACGAGTTCTGTTGGTAGTTTTTACACTACCCCGGTAGGCAGCTGAAAGGCACCACAAAACTTGTTCTACCTGCTTTCTGGGCTGAGATGGGGAATCGCTGAATTTTGGACTCGGCTGGTGACAAAATGTTCCAAACACACCCCATGCACAACTCCACCGGGGAAGGTGCCAGAATCGAGTTCCGTTGGTAGTTTTTACACTACCCCGGTAGGCAGCTGAAAGGCACCACAAAACTTGTTCTACCTGCTTTCTGGGCTGAGATGGGGAATCGCTGAATTTTGGACTCGGCTGGTGACAAAATGTTCCAAACACACCCCATGCACAACTCCACCGGGGAAGGTGCCAGAAACGAGTTCCGTTGGTAGTTTTTACACTACCCCGGTAGGCAGCTGAAAGGCACCACAAAACTTGTTCTACCTGCTTTCTGGGCTGAGATGGGGAATCGCTGAATTTTGGACTCGGCTGCTGACAAAATGTTCCAAACACACCCCATGCACAACTCCACCGGGGAAGGTGCCAGAAACGAGTTCTGTTGGTAGTTTTTACACTACCCCGGTAGGCAGCTGAAAGGCACCACAAAACTTGTTCTACCTGCTTTCTGGGCTGAGATGGGGAATCGCTGAATTTTCGACTCGGCTGGTGACAAAATGTTCCAAACACACCCCATGCACAACTCCACCGGGGAAGGTGCCAGAAACGAGTTCTGTTGGTAGTTTTTACACTACCCCGGTAGGCAGCTGAAAGGCACCACAAAACTTGTTCTACCTGCTTTCTGGGCTGAGATGGGGAATCGCTGAATTTTGGACTTGGCTGGTGACAAAATGTTCCAAACACACCCCATGCACAACTCCACCGGGGAAGGTGCCAGAAACGAGTTCTGTTGGTAGTTTTTACACTACCCCGGTAGGCAGCTGAAAGGCACCACAAAACTTGTTCTACCTGCTTTCTGGGCTGAGATGGGGAATCGCTGAATTTTCGACTCGGCTGGTGACAAAATGTTCCAAACACACCCCATGCACAACTCCACCGGGGAAGGTGCCAGAAACGAGTTCTGTTGGTAGTTTTTACACTACCCCGGTAGGCAGCTGAAAGGCACCACAAAACTTGTTCTACCTGCTTTCTGGGCTGAGATGGGGAATCGCTGAATTTTCGACTCGGCTGGTGACAAAATGTTCCAAACACACCCCATGCACAACTCCACCGGGGAAGGTGCCAGAAACGAGTTCTGTTGGTAGTTTTTACACTACCCCGGTAGGCAGCTGAAAGGCACCACAAAACTTGTTCTACCTGCTTTCTGGGCTGAGATGGGGAATCGCTGAATTTTGGACTTGGCTGGTGACAAAATGTTCCAAACACACCCCATGCACAACTCCACCGGGGAAGGTGCCAGAAATGAGTTCTGTTGGTAGTTTTTACACTACCCCGGTAGGCAGCTGAAAGGCACCACAAAACTTGTTCTACCTGCTTTCTGGGCTGAGATGGGGAACGGCTGAATTTTGGACTCGGCTGGTAACAAAATGTTCCAAACACACCCCATGCACAACTCCACCGGGGAAGGTGCCAGAAACGAGTTCCGTTGGTAGTTTTTACACTACCCCGGTAGGCAGCTGAAAGGCACCACAAAACTTGTTCTACCTGCTTTCTGGGCTGAGATGGGGAACGGCTGAATTTTGGACTCGGCTGGTGACAAAATGTTCCAAACACACCCCATGCACAACTCCACCGGGGAAGGTGCCAGAAACAAGTTCTCTTGGTAGTTTTTACACTACCCCGGTAGGCAGCTGAAAGGCACCACAAAACTTGTTCTACCTGCTTTCTGGGCTGAGATGGGGAATCGCTGAATTTTGGACTCGGCTGGTGACAAAATGTTCCAAACACACCCCATGCACAACTCCACCGGGGAAGGTGCCAGAAACGAGTTCTGTTGGTAGTTTTTACACTACCCCGGTAGGCAGCTGAAAGGCACCACAAAACTTGTTGTACCTGCTTTCTGGGCTGAGATGGGGAATCGCTGAATTTTGGACTCGGCTGGTGACAAAATGTTCCAAACACACCCCATGCACAACTCCACCGGGGAAGGTGCCAGAAACGAGTTCTGTTGGTAGTTTTTACACTACCCCGGTAGGCAGCTGAAAGGCACCACAAAACTTGTACTACCTGCTTTCTGGGCTGAGATGGGGAATCGCTGAATTTTGGACTCGGCTGGAGACAAAATGTTCCAAACACACCCCATGCACAACTCCACCGGGGAAGGTGCCAGAAACGAGTTCTGTTGGTAGTTTTTACACTACCCCGGTAGGCAGCTGAAAGGCACCACAAAACTTGTTCTACCTGCTTTCTGGGCTGAGATGGGGAATCCCTGAATTTTGGACTCGGCTGGTGACAAAATGTTCCAAACACACCCCATGCACAACTCCACCGGGGAAGGTGCCAGAAACGAGTTCTGTTGGTAGTTTTTACACTACCCCGGTAGGCAAGAGAAAGGCACCACAAAACTTGTTCTACCTGCTTTCTGGGCTGAGATGGAGAATCGCTGACTTTTGGACTCGGCTGGTGACAAAATGTTCCAAACACACCCCATGCACAACTCCACCGGGGAAGGTGCCAGAAACGAGTTCTGTTGGTAGTTTTTACACTACCCCGGTAGGCAGCTGAAAGGCACCACAAAACTTGTTGTACCTGCTTTCTGGGCTGAGATGGGGAATCGCTGAATTTTGGACTCGGCTGGTGACAAAATGTTCCAAACACACCCCATGCACAACTCCACCGGGGAAGGTGCCAGAAACGAGTTCTGTTGGTAGTTTTTACACTACCCCGGTAGGCAAGAGAAAGGCACCACAAAACTTGTTCTGCCTGCTTTCTGGGCTGAGATGGGGAACGGCTGAATTTTGGACTCGGCTGGTGACAAAATGTTCCAAACACACCCCATGCACAACTCCACCGGGGAAGGTGCCAGAAACGAGTTCTGTTGGTAGTTTTTACACTACCCCGGTAGGCAGCTGAAAGGCACCACAAAACTTGTTCTACCTGCTTTCTGGGCTGAGATGGGGAATCGCTGAATTTTGGACTTGGCTGGTGACAAAATGTTCCAAACACACCCCATGCACACCTCCACCGGGGAAGGTGCCAGAAACGAGTTCTGTGGGTAGTTTTTACACTACCCCGGTAGGCAGCTGAAAGGCACCACAAAACTTGTTCTACCTGCTTTCTGGGCTGAGATGGGGAATCGCTGAATTTTGGACTCGGCTGCTGACAAAATGTTCCAAACACACCCCATGCACAACTCCACCGGGGAAGGTGCCAGAAACGAGTTCTGTTGGTAGTTTTTACACTACCCCGGTAGGCAGCTGAAAGGCACCACAAAACTTGTTCTACCTGCTTTCTGGGCTGAGATGGGGAATCGCTGAATTTTCGACTCGGCTGGTGACAAAATGTTCCAAACACACCCCATGCACAACTCCACCGGGGAAGGTGCCAGAAACGAGTTCTGTTGGTAGTTTTTACACTACCCCGGTAGGCAGCTGAAAGGCACCACAAAACTTGTTCTACCTGCTTTCTGGGCTGAGATGGGGAATCGCTGAATTTTGGACTCGGCTGGTGACAAAATGTTCCAAACACACCCCATGCACAACTCCACCGGGGAAGGTGCCAGAAATGAGTTCTGTTGGTAGTTTTTACACTACCCCGGTAGGCAGCTGAAAGGCACCACAAAACTTGTTCTACCTGCTTTCTGGGCTGAGATGGGGAACGGCTGAATTTTGGACTCGGCTGGTAACAAAATGTTCCAAACACACCCCATGCACAACTCCACCGGGGAAGGTGCCAGAATCGAGTTCCGTTGGTAGTTTTTACACTACCCCGGTAGGCAAGAGAAAGGCACCACAAAACTTGTTCTACCTGCTTTCTGGGCTGAGATGGGGAACGGCTGAATTTTGGACTCGGCTGCTGACAAAATGTTCCAAACACACCCCATGCACAACTCCACCGGGGAAGGTGCCAGAAACGAGTTCTGTTGGTAGTTTTTACACTACCCCGGTAGGCAGCTGAAAGGCACCACAAAACTTGTTCTACCTGCTTTCTGGGCTGAGATGGGGAATCGCTGAATTTTGGACTCGGCTGGTGACAAAATGTTCCAAACACACCCCATGCACAGCTCCACCGGGGAAGGTGCCAGAAACGATTTCTGTTGGTAGTTTTTACACTACCCCGGTAGGCAGCTGAAAGGCACCACAAAACTTGTTCTACCTGCTTTCTGGGCTGAGATGGGGAATCGCTGAATTTTGGACTCGGCTGCTGACAAAATGTTCCAAACACACCCCATGCACAACTCCACCGGGGAAGGTGCCAGAAACGAGTTCTGTTGGTAGTTTTTACACTACCCCGGTAGGCAGCTGAAAGGCACCACAAAACTTGTTCTACCTGCTTTCTGGGCTGAGATGGGGAATCGCTGAATTTTGGACTCGGCTGGTGACAAAATGTTCCAAACACACCCCATGCACAACTCCACCGGGGAAGGTGCCAGAAACGAGTTCCGTTGGTAGTTTTTACACTACCCCGGTAGGCAGCTGAAAGGCACCACAAAACTTGTTCTACCTGCTTTCTGGGCTGAGATGGGGAATCGCTGAATTTTGGACTCGGCTGGTGACAAAATGTTCCAAACACACCCCATGCACAACTCCACCGGGGAAGGTGCCAGAAACGAGTTCTGTTGGTAGTTTTTACACTACCCCGGTAGGCAGCTGAAAGGCACCACAAAAGTTGTTCTACCTGCTTTCTGGGCTGAGATGGGGAACGGCTGAATTTTGGACTCGGCTGGTGACAAAATGTTCCAAACACACCCCATGCACAACTCCACCGGGGAAGGTGCCAGAAACGAGTTCCGTTGGTAGTTTTTACACTACCCCGGTAGGCAAGAGAAAGGCACCACAAAACTTGTTCTACCTGCTTTCTGGGCTGAGATGGGGAACGGCTGAATTTTGGACTCGGCTGGTAACAAAATGTTCCAAACACACCCCATGCACAACTCCACCGGGGAAGGTGCCAGAATCGAGTTCCGTTGGTAGTTTTTACACTACCCCGGTAGGCAAGAGAAAGGCACCACAAAACTTGTTCTACCTGCTTTCTGGGCTGAGATGGGGAACGGCTGAATTTTGGACTCGGCTGCTGACAAAATGTTCCAAACACACCCCATGCACAACTCCACCGGGGAAGGTGCCAGAAATGAGTTCTGTTGGTAGTTTTTACACTACCCCGGTAGGCAGCTGAAAGGCACCACAAAACTTGTTCTACCTGCTTTCTGGGCTGAGATGGGGAATCGCTGAATTTTCGACTCGGCTGGTGACAAAATGTTCCAAACACAGCCCATGCACAACTCCACCGGGGAAGGTGCCAGAAACGATTTCTGTTGGTAGTTTTTACACTACCCCGGTAGGCAGCTGAAAGGCACCACAAAACTTGTTCTACCTGCTTTCTGGGCTGAGATGGGGAATCGCTGAATTTTGGACTCGGCTGGTGACAAAATGTTCCAAACACACCCCATGCACAACTCCACCGGGGAAGGTGCCAGAAACGAGTTCTGTTGGTAGTTTTTACACTACACCGGTAGGCAGCTGAAAGGCACCACAAAACTTGTTCTACCTGCTTTCTGGGCTGAGATGGGGAATCGCTGAATTTTGGACTCGGCTGGTGACAAAATGTTCCAAACACACCCCATGCACAACTCCACCGGGGAAGGTGCCAGAAACGAGTTCTGTTGGTAGTTTTTACACTACCCCGGTAGGCAGCTGAAAGGCACCACAAAACTTGTTCTACCTGCTTTCTGGGCTGAGATGGGGAACGGCTGAATTTTGGACTCGGCTGGTGACAAAATGTTCCAAACACACCCCATGCACAACTCCACCGGGGAAGGTGCCAGAAACGAGTTCTCTTGGTAGTTTTTACAGTACCCCGGTAGGCAGCTGAAAGGCACCACAAAACTTGTTCTACCTGCTTTCTGGGCTGAGATGGGGAATCCCTGAATTTTGGACTCGGCTGGTGACAAAATGTTCCAAACACACCCCATGCACAACTCCACCGGGGAAGGTGCCAGAAACGAGTTCTGTTGGTAGTTTTTACACTACCCCGGTAGGCAAGAGAAAGGCACCACAAAACTTGTTGTACCTGCTTTCTGGGCTGAGATGGGGAATCGCTGACTTTTGGACTCGGCTGGTGACAAAATGTTCCAAACACACCCCATGCACAACTCCACCGGGGAAGGTGCCAGAAACGAGTTCTGTGGGTAGTTTTTACACTACCCCGGTAGGCAGCTGAAAGGCACCACAAAACTTGTTGTACCTGCTTTCTGGGCTGAGATGGGGAATCGCTGAATTTTGGACTCGGCTGGTGACAAAATGTTCCAAACACACCCCATGCACAACTCCACCGGGGAAGGTGCCAGAAACGAGTTCTGTTGGTAGTTTTTACACTACCCCGGTAGGCAGCTGAAAGGCACCACAAAACTTGTTCTACCTGCTTTCTGGGCTGAGATGGGGAATCGCTGAATTTTGGACTCGGCTGGTAACAAAATGTTCCAAACACACCCCATGCACAACTCCACCGGGGAAGGTGCCAGAAACGAGTTCTGTTGGTAGTTTTTACACTACCCCGGTAGGCAGCTGAAAGGCACCACAAAACTTGTTCTACCTGCTTTCTGGGCTGAGATGGGGAATCGCTGAATTTTGGACTCGGCTGCTGACAAAATGTTCCAAACACACCCCATGCACAACTCCACCGGGGAAGGTGCCAGAAACGAGTTCTGTTGGTAGTTTTTACACTACCCCGGTAGGCAGCTGAAAGGCACCACAAAACTTGTTCTACCTGCTTTCTGGGCTGAGATGGGGAATCGCTGAATTTTGGACTCGGCTGGTGACAAAATGTTCCAAACACACCCCATGCACAACTCCACCGGGGAAGGTGCCAGAAACGAGTTCCGTTGGTAGTTTTTACACTACCCCGGTAGGCAGCTGAAAGGCACCACAAAACTTGTTCTACCTGCTTTCTGGGCTGAGATGGGGAATCGCTGAATTTTGGACTCGGCTGGTGACAAAATGTTCCAAACACACCCCATGCACAACTCCACCGGGGAAGGTGCCAGAAACGAGTTCTGTTGGTAGTTTTTACACTACCCCGGTAGGCAGCTGAAAGGCACCACAAAAGTTGTTCTACCTGCTTTCTGGGCTGAGATGGGGAACGGCTGAATTTTGGACTCGGCTGGTGACAAAATGTTCCAAACACACCCCATGCACAACTCCACCGGGGAAGGTGCCAGAAACGAGTTCCGTTGGTAGTTTTTACACTACCCCGGTAGGCAAGAGAAAGGCACCACAAAACTTGTTCTACCTGCTTTCTGGGCTGAGATGGGGAACGGCTGAATTTTGGACTCGGCTGCTGACAAAATGTTCCAAACACACCCCATGCACAACTCCACCGGGGAAGGTGCCAGAAACGAGTTCTGTTGGTAGTTTTTACACTACCCCGGTAGGCAGCTGAAAGGCACCACAAAACTTGTTCTACCTGCTTTCTGGGCTGAGATGGGGAATCGCTGAATTTTCGACTCGGCTGGTGACAAAATGTTCCAAACACACCCCATGCACAGCTCCACCGGGGAAGGTGCCAGAAACGATTTCTGTTGGTAGTTTTTACACTACCCCGGTAGGCAGCTGAAAGGCACCACAAAACTTGTTCTACCTGCTTTCTGGGCTGAGATGGGGAATCGCTGAATTTTGGACTCGGCTGGTGACAAAATGTTCCAAACACACCCCATGCACAACTCCACCGGGGAAGGTGCCAGAAACGAGTTCTGTTGGTAGTTTTTACACTACCCCGGTAGGCAGCTGAAAGGCACCACAAAACTTGTTCTACCTGCTTTCTGGGCTGAGATGGGGAATCGCTGAATTTTGGACTCGGCTGGTGACAAAATGTTCCAAACACACCCCATGCACAACTCCACCGGGGAAGGTGCCAGAAACGAGTTCTGTTGGTAGTTTTTACACTACCCCGGTAGGCAGCTGAAAGGCACCACAAAACTTGTTCTACCTGCTTTCTGGGCTGAGATGGGGAACGGCTGAATTTTGGACTCGGCTGGTGACAAAATGTTCCAAACACACCCCATGCACAACTCCACCGGGGAAGGTGCCAGAAACGAGTTCTCTTGGTAGTTTTTACAGTACCCCGGTAGGCAGCTGAAAGGCACCACAAAACTTGTTCTACCTGCTTTCTGGGCTGAGATGGGGAATCCCTGAATTTTGGACTCGGCTGGTGACAAAATGTTCCAAACACACCCCATGCACAACTCCACCGGGGAAGGTGCCAGAAATGAGTTCTGTTGGTAGTTTTTACACTACCCCGGTAGGCAAGAGAAAGGCACCACAAAACTTATTGTACCTGCTTTCTGGGCTGAGATGGGGAATCGCTGAATTTTGGACTCGGCTGGTGACAAAATGTTCCAAACACACCCCATGCACAACTCCACCGGGGAAGGTGCCAGAAACGAGTTCTGTGGGTAGTTTTTACACTACCCCGGTAGGCAGCTGAAAGGCACCACAAAACTTGTTCTACCTGCTTTCTGGGCTGAGATGGGGAATCGCTGAATTTTGGACTCGGCTGGTGACAAAATGTTCCAAACACACCCCATGCACAACTCCACCGGGGAAGGTGCCAGAAACGAGTTCTGTTGGTAGTTTTTACACTACCCCGGTAGGCAGCTGAAAGGCACCACAAAACTTGTTCTACCTGCTTTCTGGGCTGAGATGGGGAATCGCTGAATTTTGGACTCGGCTGGTAACAAAATGTTCCAAACACACCCCATGCACAACTCCACCGGGGAAGGTGCCAGAAACGAGTTCTTTTGGTAGTTTTTACACTACCCCGGTAGGCAGCTGAAAGGCACCACAAAACTTGTTGTACCTGCTTTCTGGGCTGAGATGGGGAATCGCTGAATTTTGGACTCGGCTGGTGACAAAATGTTCCAAACACACCCCATGCACAACTCCACCGGGGAAGGTGCCAGAATCGAGTTCTCTTGGTAGTTTTTACACTACCCCGGTAGGCAGCTGAAAGGCACCACAAAACTTGTTCTACCTGCTTTCTGGGCTGAGATGGGGAATCGCTGAATTTTGGACTCGGCTGGTGACAAAATGTTCCAAACACACCCCATGCACAACTCCACCGGGGAAGGTGCCAGAAACGAGTTCCGTTGGTAGTTTTTACACTACCCCGGTAGGCAAGAGAAAGGCACCACAAAACTTGTTCTACCTGCTTTCTGGGCTGAGATGGAGAATCGCTGAATTTTGGACTCGGCTGGTGACAAAATGTTCCAAACACACCCCATGCACAACTCCACCGGGGAAGGTGCCAGAAACGAGTTCTGTTGGTAGTTTTTACACTACCCCGGTAGGCAAGAGAAAGGCACCACAAAACTTGTTCTACCTGCTTTCTGGGCTGAGATGGGGAATCGCTGACTTTTGGACTTGGCTGGTGACAAAATGTTCCAAACACACCCCATGCACAACTCCACCGGCAAAGGTGCCAGAAACGAGTTCTGTTGGTAGTTTTTACACTACCCCGGTAGGCAGCTGAAAGGCACCACAAAACTTGTTCTACCTGCTTTCTGGGCTGAGATGGGGAATCGCTGAATTTTGGAATCGGCTGGTGACAAAATGTTCCAAACACACCCCATGCACAACTCCACCGGGGAAGGTGCCAGAAACGAGTTCTGTTGGTAGTTTTTACACTACCCCGGTAGGCAGCTGAAAGGCACCACAAAACTTGTTCTACCTGCTTTCTGGGCTGAGATGGGGAACGGCTGAATTTTGGACTCGGCTGGTGACAAAATGTTCCAAACACACCCCATGCACAACTCCACCGGGGAAGGTGCCAGAAACGAGTTCTCTTGGTAGTTTTTACACTACCCCGGTAGGCAGCTGAAAGGCACCACAAAACTTGTTCTACCTGCTTTCTGGGCTGAGATGGGGAATCGCTGAATTTTGGACTCGGCTGGTGACAAAATGTTCCAAACACACCCCATGCACAACTTCACCGGGGAAGGTGCCAGAAACGAGTTCTGTTGGTAGTTTTTACACTACCCCGGTAGGCAGCTGAAAGGCACCACAAAACTTGTTCTACCTGCTTTCTGGGCTGAGATGGGGAATCGCTGAATTTTGGACTCGTCTGGTGACAAAATGTTCCAAACACACCCCATGCACAACTCCACCGGGGAAGGTGCCAGAATCGAGTTCCATTGGTAGTTTTTACACTACCCCGGTAGGCAAGAGAAAGGCACCACAAAACTTGTTCTACCTGCTTTCTGGGCTGAGATGGGGAACGGCTGAATTTTGGACTCGGCTGGTGACAAAATGTTCCAAACACACCCCATGCACAACTCCACCGGGGAAGGTGCCAGAAACGAGTTCTGTTGGTAGTTTTTACACTACCCCGGTAGGCAGCTGAAAGGCACCACAAAACTTGTTCTACCTGCTTTCTGGGCTGAGATGGAGAATCGCTGAATTTTGGACTTGGCTGGTGACAAAATGTTCCAAACACACCCCATGCACAACTCCACCGGGGAAGGTGCCAGAATCGAGTTCTCTTGGTAGTTTTTACACTACCCCGGTAGGCAGCTGAAAGGCACCACAAAACTTGTTCTACCTGCTTTCTGGGCTGAGATGGGGAATCGCTGAATTTTGGACTCGGCTGGTGACAAAATGTTCCAAACACACCCCATGCACAACTCCACCGGGGAAGGTGCCAGAAACGAGTTCTGTTGGTAGTTTTTACACTACCCCGGTAGGCAGCTGAAAGGCACCACAAAACTTGTTCTACCTGCTTTCTGGGCTGAGATGGAGAATCGCTGAATTTTGGACTCGGCTGGTGACAAAATGTTCCAAACACACCCCATGCACAACTCCACCGGGGAAGGTGCCAGAAACGAGTTCCGTTGGTAGTTTTTACACTACCCCGGTAGGCAGCTGAAAGGCACCACAAAACTTGTTCTACCTGCTTTCTGGGCTGAGATGGGGAATCGCTGAATTTTGGACTCGGCTGGTGACAAAATGTTCCAAACACACCCCATGCACAACTCCACCGGGGAAGGTGCCAGAAACGAGTTCCGTTGGTAGTTTTTACACTACCCCGGTAGGCAGCTGAAAGGCACCACAAAACTTGTTCTACCTGCTTTCTGGGCTGAGATGGGGAATCGCTGAATTTTGGACTCGGCTGGTGACAAAATGTTCCAAACACACCCCATGCACAACTCCACCGGGGAAGGTGCCAGAAACGAGTTCTGTTGGTAGTTTTTACACTACCCCGGTAGGCAGCTGAAAGGCACCACAAAACTTGTTCTACCTGCTTTCTGGGCTGAGATGGGGAATCGCTGAATTTTCGACTCGGCTGCTGACAAAATGTTCCAAACACACCCCATGCACAACTCCACCGGGGAAGGTGCCAGAAACGAGTTCTGTTGGTAGTTTTTACACTACCCCGGTAGGCAGCTGAAAGGCACCACAAAACTTGTTCTACCTGCTTTCTGGGCTGAGATGGGGAATCGCTGACTTTTGGACTCGGCTGGTGACAAAATGTTCCAAACACACCCCATGCACAACTCCACCGGGGAAGGTGCCAGAAACGAGTTCTCTTGGTAGTTTTTACACTACCCCGGTAGGCAGCTGAAAGGCACCACAAAACTTGTTCTACCTGCTTTCTGGGCTGAGATGAGGAATCGCTGAATTTTGGACTCGGCTGGTGACAAAATGTTCCAAACACACCCCATGCACAACTCCACCGGGGAAGGTGCCAGAAACGAGTTCTGTTGGTAGTTTTTACACTACCCCGGTAGGCAGCTGAAAGGCACCACAAAACTTGTTCTACCTGCTTTCTGGGCTGAGATGGGGAATCGCTGACTTTTGGACTCGGCTGGTGACAAAATGTTCCAAACACACCCCACGCACACCTCCACCGGGGAAGGTGCCAGAATCGAGTTCCGTTGGTAGTTTTTACACTACCCCGGTAGGCAACAGAAAGGCACCACAAAACTTCTTCTACCTGCTTTCTGGGCTGAGATGGGGAATCGCTGAATTTTGGATTCGGCTGGTGACAAAATGTTCCAAACACACCCCATGCACAACTCCACCGGGGAAGGTGCCAGAAACGAGTTCTGTTGGTAGTTTTTACACTACCCCGGTAGGCAGCTGAAAGGCACCACAAAACTTGTTGTACCTGCTTTCTGGGCTGAGATGGGGAATCGCTGAATTTTGGACTCGGCTGGTGACAAAATGTTCCAAACACACCCCATGCACAACTCCACCGGGGAAGGTGCCAGAATCGAGTTCTGTTGGTAGTTTTTACACTACCCCGGTAGGCAGCTGAAAGGCACCACAAAACTTGTTCTACCTGCTTTCTGGGCTGAGATGGGGAATCGCTGAATTTTGGACTCGGCTGGTGACAAAATGTTCCAAACACACCCCATGCACAACTCCACCGGGGAAGGTGCCAGAAACGAGTTCCCTTGGTAGTTTTTACACTACCCCGGTAGGCAGCTGAAAGGCACCACAAAACTTGTTCTACCTGCTTTCTGGGCTGAGATGGGGAACGGCTGAATTTTGGACTCGGCTGGTGACAAAATGTTCCAAACACACCCCATGCACAACTCCACCGGGGAAGGTGCCAGAAACGAGTTCTGTTGGTAGTTTTTACACTACCCCGGTAGGCAGCTGAAAGGCACCACAAAACTTGTTCTACCTGCTTTCTGGGCTGAGATGGGGAATCGCTGAATTTTGGACTCGGCTGGTGACAAAATGTTCCAAACACACCCCATGCACAACTCCACCGGGGAAGGTGCCAGAAACGAGTTCCGTTGGTAGTTTTTACACTACTCCGGTAGGCAGCTGAAAGGCACCACAAAACTTGTTCTACCTGCTTTCTGGGCTGAGATGGGGAACGGCTGAATTTTGGACTCGGCTGGTGACAAAATGTTCCAAACACACCCCACGCACACCTCCACCGGGGAAGGTGCCATAATCGAGTTCCGTTGGTAGTTTTTACACTACCCCGGTAGGCAACAGAAAGGCACCACAAAACTTGTTCTACCTGCTTTCTGGGCTGAGATGGGGAACAGCTGAATTTTGGACTCGGCTGGTAACAAAATGTTCCAAACACACCCCATGCACAACTCCACCGGGGAAGGTGCCAGAATCGAGTTCCATTGGTAGTTTTTACAGTACCCCGGTAGGCAAGAGAAAGGCACCACAAAACTTGTTCTACCTGCTTTCTGGGCTGAGATGGGGAACGGCTGAATTTTGGACTCGGCTGGTGACAAAATGTTCCAAACACACCCCATGCACAACTCCACCGGGGAAGGTGCCAGAAACGAGTTCCGTTGGTAGTTTTTACACTACCCCGGTAGGCAAGAGAAAGGCACCACAAAAGTTGTTCTACCTGCTTTCTGGGCTGAGATGGGGAACGGCTGAATTTTGGACTCGGCTGGTGACAAAATGTTCCAAACACACCCCATGCACAACTCCACCGGGGAAGGTGCCAGAATCGAGTTCCGTTGGTAGTTTTTACACTACCCCGGTAGGCAGCTGAAAGGCACCACAAAACTTGTTCTACCTGCTTTCTGGGCTGAGATGGGGAACGGCTGAATTTTGGACTCGGCTGGTGACAAAATGTTCCAAACACACCCCATGCACAACTCCACCGGGGAAGGTGCCAGAAACGAGTTCTGTTGGTAGTTTTTACACTACCCCGGTAGGCAGCTGAAAGGCACCACAAAACTTGTTCTACCTGCTTTCTGGGCTGAGATGGGGAATCGCTGAATTTTGGACTCGGCTGGTGACAAAATGTTCCAAACACACCCCATGCACAGCTCCACCGGGGAAGGTGCCAGAAACGAGTTCTGTTGGTAGTTTTTACACTACCCCGGTAGGCAGCTGAAAGGCACCACAAAACTTGTTCTACCTGCTTTCTGGGCTGAGATGGGGAATCGCTGAATTTTGGACTCGGCTGGTGACAAAATGTTCCAAACACACCCCATGCACAACTCCACCGGGGAAGGTGCCAGAAACGAGTTCTGTTGGTAGTTTTTACACTACCCCGGTAGGCAGCTGAAAGGCACCACAAAACTTGTTCTACCTGCTTTCTGGGCTGAGATGGGGAATCCCTGAATTTTGGACTCGGCTGGTGACAAAATGTTCCAAACACACCCCATGCACAACTCCACCGGGGAAGGTGCCAGAAACGAGTTCTGTTGGTAGTTTTTACACTACCCCGGTAGGCAGCTGAAAGGCACCACAAAACTTGTTCTACCTGCTTTCTGGGCTGAGATGGGGAATCGCTGAATTTTGGACTCGGCTGGTGACAAAATGTTCCAAACACACCCCATGCACAACTCCACCGGGGAAGGTGCCAGAAACGAGTTCCGTTGGTAGTTTTTACCCTACTCCGGTAGGCAGCTGAAAGGCACCACAAAACTTGTTCTACCTGCTTTCTGGGCTGAGATGGGGAACGGCTGAATTTTGGACTCGGCTGGTGACAAAATGTTCCAAACACACCCCACGCACACCTCCACCGGGGAAGGTGCCAGAATCGAATTCCGTTGGTAGTTTTTACACTACCCCGGTAGGCAACAGAAAGGCACCACAAAACTTGTTCTACCTGCTTTCTGGGCTGAGATGGGGAACAGCTGAATTTTGGACTCGGCTGGTAACAAAATGTTCCAAACACACCCCATGCACAACTCCACCGGGGAAGGTGCCAGAATCGAGTTCCATTGGTAGTTTTTACAGTACCCCGGTAGGCAAGAGAAAGGCACCACAAAACTTGTTCTACCTGCTTTCTGGGCTGAGATGGGGAACGGCTGAATTTTGGACTCGGCTGGTGACAAAATGTTCCAAACACACCCCATGCACAACTCCACCGGGGAAGGTGCCAGAAACGAGTTCCGTTGGTAGTTTTTACACTACCCCGGTAGGCAAGAGAAAGGCACCACAAAAGTTGTTCTACCTGCTTTCTGGGCTGAGATGGGGAACGGCTGAATTTTGGACTCGGCTGGTGACAAAATGTTCCAAACACACCCCATGCACAACTCCACCGGGGAAGGTGCCAGAATCGAGTTCCGTTGGTAGTTTTTACACTACCCCGGTAGGCAAGAGAAAGGCACCACAAAACTTGTTCTACCTGCTTTCTGGGCTGAGATGGGGAATCGCTGAATTTTGGACTCGGCTGGTGACAAAATGTTCCAAACACACCCCATGCACAACTCCACCGGGGAAGGTGCCAGAAACGAGTTCTGTGGGTAGTTTTTACACTACCCCGGTAGGCAGCTGAAAGGCACCACAAAACTTGTTCTACCTGCTTTCTGGGCTGAGATGGGGAATCGCTGAATTTTGGACTCGGCTGGTGACAAAATGTTCCAAACACACCCCATGCACAACTCCACCGGGGAAGGTGCCAGAAACGAGTTCTCTTGGTAGTTTTTACACTACCCCAGTAGGCAGCTGAAAGGCACCACAAAACTTGTTCTACCTGCTTTCTGGGCTGAGATGGGGAACGGCTGAATTTTCGACTCGGCTGGTGACAAAATGTTCCAAACACACCCCATGCACAACTCCACCGGGGAAGGTGCCAGAAACGAGTTCTGTTGGTAGTTTTTACACTACCCCGGTAGGCAAGAGAAAGGCACCACAAAACTTGTTGTACCTGCTTTCTGGGCTGAGATGGGGAATCGCTGAATTTTGGACTCGGCTGGAGACAAAATGTTCCAAACACACCCCATGCACAACTCCACCGGGGAAGGTGCCAGAAACGAGTTCTGTGGGTAGTTTTTACACTACCCCGGTAGGCAGCTGAAAGGCACCACAAAACTTGTTCTACCTGCTTTCTGGGCTGAGATGGGGAATCCCTGAATTTTGGACTCGGCTGGTGACAAAATGTTCCAAACACACCCCATGCACAACTCCTCCGGGGAAGGTGCCAGAAACGAGTTCTGTTGGTAGTTTTTACACTACCCCGGTAGGCAGCTGAAAGGCACCACAAAACTTGTTCTACCTGCTTTCTGGGCTGAGATGGGGAATCGCTGAATTTTGGACTCGGCTGGTGACAAAATGTTCCAAACACACCCCATGCACAACTCCACCGGGGAAGGTGCCAGAAACGAGTTCCGTTGGTAGTTTTTACACTACCCCGGTAGGCAAGAGAAAGGCACCACAAAACTTGTTCTGCCTGCTTTCTGGGCTGAGATGGGGAACGGCTGAATTTTGGACTCGGCTGGTAACAAAATGTTCCAAACACACCCCATGCACAACTCCACCGGGGAAGGTGCCAGAAACGAGTTCTGTTGGTAGTTTTTACACTACCCCGGTAGACAGCTGAAAGGCACCACAAAACTTGTTCTACCTGCTTTCTGGGCTGAGATGGGGAATCGCTGAATTTTGGACTCGGCTGGTGACAAAATGTTCCAAACACACCCCATGCACAACTCCACCGGGGAAGGTGCCAGAAACGAGTTCTGTGGGTAGTTTTTACACTACCCCGGTAGGCAGCTGAAAGGCACCACAAAACTTGTTCTACCTGCTTTCTGGGCTGAGATGGGGAATCGCTGACTTTTGGACTCGGCTGGTGACAAAATGTTCCAAACACACCCCATGCACAACTCCACCGGGGAAGGTGCCAGAAACGAGTTCTGTTGGTAGTTTTTACACTACCCCGGTAGGCAAGAGAAAGGCACCACAAAACTTGTTGTACCTGCTTTCTGGGCTGAGATGGGGAACGGCTGAATTTTGGACTCGGCTGGTGACAAAATGTTCCAAACACACCCCATGCACAACTCCACCGGGGAAGGTGCCAGAAACGAGTTCCGTTGGTAGTTTTTACACTACCCCGGTAGGCAAGAGAAAGGCACCACAAAACTTGTTCTACCTGCTTTCTGGGCTGAGATGGGGAACGGCTGAATTTTGGACTCGGCTGGTGACAAAATGTTCCAAACACACCCCATGCACAACTCCACCGGGGAAGGTGCCAGAAACGAGTTCTGTTGGTAGTTTTTACACTACCCCGGTAGGCAGCTGAAAGGCACCACAAAACTTGTTCTACCTGCTTTCTGGGCTGAGATGGGGAATCGCTGAATTTTGGACTCGGCTGGTGACAAAATGTTCCAAACACACCCCATGCACAGCTCCACCGGGGAAGGTGCCAGAAACGAGTTCTGTTGGTAGTTTTTACACTACCCCGGTAGGCAGCTGAAAGGCACCACAAAACTTGTTCTACCTGCTTTCTGGGCTGAGATGGGGAATCGCTGACTTTTGGACTCGGCTGGTGACAAAATGTTCCAAACACACCCCATGCACAACTCCACCGGGGAAGGTGCCAGAAACGAGTTCTCTTGGTAGTTTTTACAGTACCCCGGTAGGCAGCTGAAAGGCACCACAAAACTTGTTCTACCTGCTTTCTGGGCTGAGATGGGGAATCGCTGAATTTTGGACTCGGCTGGTGACAAAATGTTCCAAACACACCCCATGCACAACTCCACCGGGGAAGGTGCCAGAAACGAGTTCTGTGGGTAGTTTTTACACTACCCCGGTAGGCAAGAGAAAGGCACCACAAAACTTGTTCTGCCTGCTTTCTGGGCTGAGATGGGGAACGGCTGAATTTTGGACTCGGCTGGTAACAAAATGTTCCAAACACACCCCATGCACAACTCCACCGGGGAAGGTGCCAGAAACGAGTTCTGTTGGTAGTTTTTACACTACCCCGGTAGACAGCTGAAAGGCACCACAAAACTTGTTCTACCTGCTTTCTGGGCTGAGATGGGGAATCGCTGAATTTTGGACTCGGCTGGTGACAAAATGTTCCAAACACACCCCATGCACAACTCCACCGGGGAAGGTGCCAGAAACGAGTTCTGTGGGTAGTTTTTACACTACCCCGGTAGGCAGCTGAAAGGCACCACAAAACTTGTTCTACCTGCTTTCTGGGCTGAGATGGGGAATCGCTGACTTTTGGACTCGGCTGGTGACAAAATGTTCCAAACACACCCCATGCACAACTCCACCGGGGAAGGTGCCAGAAACGAGTTCTGTTGGTAGTTTTTACACTACCCCGGTAGGCAAGAGAAAGGCACCACAAAACTTGTTGTACCTGCTTTCTGGGCTGAGATGGGGAACGGCTGAATTTTGGACTCGGCTGGTGACAAAATGTTCCAAACACACCCCATGCACAACTCCACCGGGGAAGGTGCCAGAAACGAGTTCCGTTGGTAGTTTTTACACTACCCCGGTAGGCAAGAGAAAGGCACCACAAAACTTGTTCTACCTGCTTTCTGGGCTGAGATGGGGAACGGCTGAATTTTGGACTCGGCTGGTGACAAAATGTTCCAAACACACCCCATGCACAACTCCACCGGGGAAGGTGCCAGAAACGAGTTCTGTTGGTAGTTTTTACACTACCCCGGTAGGCAGCTGAAAGGCACCACAAAACTTGTTCTACCTGCTTTCTGGGCTGAGATGGGGAATCGCTGAATTTTGGACTCGGCTGGTGACAAAATGTTCCAAACACACCCCATGCACAACTCCACCGGGGAAGGTGCCAGAAACGAGTTCCGTTGGTAGTTTTTACACTACCCCGGTAGGCAAGAGAAAGGCACCACAAAACTTGTTCTGCCTGCTTTCTGGGCTGAGATGGGGAACGGCTGAATTTTGGACTCGGCTGGTAACAAAATGTTCCAAACACACCCCATGCACAACTCCACCGGGGAAGGTGCCAGAAACGAGTTCTGTTGGTAGTTTTTACACTACCCCGGTAGACAGCTGAAAGGCACCACAAAACTTGTTCTACCTGCTTTCTGGGCTGAGATGGGGAATCGCTGAATTTTGGACTCGGCTGGTGACAAAATGTTCCAAACACACCCCATGCACAACTCCACCGGGGAAGGTGCCAGAAACGAGTTCTGTGGGTAGTTTTTACACTACCCCGGTAGGCAGCTGAAAGGCACCACAAAACTTGTTCTACCTGCTTTCTGGGCTGAGATGGGGAATCGCTGACTTTTGGACTCGGCTGGTGACAAAATGTTCCAAACACACCCCATGCACAACTCCACCGGGGAAGGTGCCAGAAACGAGTTCTGTTGGTAGTTTTTACACTACCCCGGTAGGCAAGAGAAAGGCACCACAAAACTTGTTGTACCTGCTTTCTGGGCTGAGATGGGGAACGGCTGAATTTTGGACTCGGCTGGTGACAAAATGTTCCAAACACACCCCATGCACAACTCCACCGGGGAAGGTGCCAGAAACGAGTTCCGTTGGTAGTTTTTACACTACCCCGGTAGGCAAGAGAAAGGCACCACAAAACTTGTTCTACCTGCTTTCTGGGCTGAGATGGGGAACGGCTGAATTTTGGACTCGGCTGGTGACAAAATGTTCCAAACACACCCCATGCACAACTCCACCGGGGAAGGTGCCAGAAACGAGTTCTGTTGGTAGTTTTTACACTACCCCGGTAGGCAGCTGAAAGGCACCACAAAACTTGTTCTACCTGCTTTCTGGGCTGAGATGGGGAATCGCTGAATTTTGGACTCGGCTGGTGACAAAATGTTCCAAACACACCCCATGCACAGCTCCACCGGGGAAGGTGCCAGAAACGAGTTCTGTTGGTAGTTTTTACACTACCCCGGTAGGCAGCTGAAAGGCACCACAAAACTTGTTCTACCTGCTTTCTGGGCTGAGATGGGATATCGCTGACTTTTGGACTCGGCTGGTGACAAAATGTTCCAAACACACCCCATGCACAACTCCACCGGGGAAGGTGCCAGAAACGAGTTCTCTTGGTAGTTTTTACAGTACCCCGGTAGGCAGCTGAAAGGCACCACAAAACTTGTTCTACCTGCTTTCTGGGCTGAGATGGGGAATCGCTGAATTTTGGACTCGGCTGGTGACAAAATGTTCCAAACACACCCCATGCACAACTCCACCGGGGAAGGTGCCAGAAACGAGTTCTGTTGGTAGTTTTTACACTACCCCGGTAGGCAGCTGAAAGGCACCACAAAACTTGTTCTACCTGCTTTCTGGGCTGAGATGGGGAATCGCTGACTTTTGGACTCGGCTGGTGACAAAATGTTCCAAACACACCCCACGCACACCTCCACCGGGGAAGGTGCCAGAATCGAGTTCCGTTGGTAGTTTTTACACTACCCCGGTAGGCAACAGAAAGGCACCACAAAACTTCTTCTACCTGCTTTCTGGGCTGAGATGGGGAATCGCTGAATTTTGGACTCGGCTGGTGACAAAATGTTCCAAACACACCCCATGCACAACTCCACCGGGGAAGGTGCCAGAAACGAGTTCTGTTGGTAGTTTTTACACTACCCCGGTAGGCAGCTGAAAGGCACCACAAAACTTGTTGTACCTGCTTTCTGGGCTGAGATGGGGAATCGCTGAATTTTGGACTCGGCTGGTGACAAAATGTTCCAAACACACCCCATGCACAACTCCACCGGGGAAGGTGCCAGAATCGAGTTCTGTTGGTAGTTTTTACACTACCCCGGTAGGCAGCTGAAAGGCACCACAAAACTTGTTCTACCTGCTTTCTGGGCTGAGATGGGGAATCGCTGAATTTTGGACTCGGCTGGTGACAAAATGTTCCAAACACACCCCATGCACAACTCCACCGGGGAAGGTGCCAGAAACGAGTTCCCTTGGTAGTTTTTACACTACCCCGGTAGGCAGCTGAAAGGCACCACAAAACTTGTTCTACCTGCTTTCTGGGCTGAGATGGGGAACGGCTGAATTTTGGACTCGGCTGGTAACAAAATGTTCCAAACACACCCCATGCACAACTCCACCGGGGAAGGTGCCAGAAACGAGTTCTGTTGGTAGTTTTTACACTACCCCGGTAGGCAAGAGAAAGGCACCACAAAACTTGTTCTACCTGCTTTCTGGGCTGAGATGGGGAATCGCTGAATTTTGGACTCGGCTGGTGACAAAATGTTCCAAACACACCCCATGCACAACTCCACCGGGGAAGGTGCCAGAAACGAGTTCCGTTGGTAGTTTTTACACTACTCCGGTAGGCAGCTGAAAGGCACCACAAAACTTGTTCTACCTGCTTTCTGGGCTGAGATGGGGAACGGCTGAATTTTGGACTCGGCTGGTGACAAAATGTTCCAAACACACCCCACGCACACCTCCACCGGGGAAGGTGCCAGAATCGAGTTCCGTTGGTAGTTTTTACACTACCCCGGTAGGCAACAGAAAGGCACCACAAAACTTGTTCTACCTGCTTTCTGGGCTGAGATGGGGAACAGCTGAATTTTGGACTCGGCTGGTAACAAAATGTTCCAAACACACCCCATGCACAACTCCACCGGGGAAGGTGCCAGAATCGAGTTCCATTGGTAGTTTTTACAGTACCCCGGTAGGCAAGAGAAAGGCACCACAAAACTTGTTCTGCCTGCTTTCTGGGCTGAGATGGGGAACGGCTGAATTTTGGACTCGGCTGGTAACAAAATGTTCCAAACACACCCCATGCACAACTCCACCGGGGAAGGTGCCAGAAACGAGTTCTGTTGGTAGTTTTTACACTACCCCGGTAGACAGCTGAAAGGCACCACAAAACTTGTTCTACCTGCTTTCTGGGCTGAGATGGGGAATCGCTGAATTTTGGACTCGGCTGGTGACAAAATGTTCCAAACACACCCCATGCACAACTCCACCGGGGAAGGTGCCAGAAACGAGTTCTGTGGGTAGTTTTTACACTACCCCGGTAGGCAGCTGAAAGGCACCACAAAACTTGTTCTACCTGCTTTCTGGGCTGAGATGGGGAATCGCTGACTTTTGGACTCGGCTGGTGACAAAATGTTCCAAACACACCCCATGCACAACTCCACCGGGGAAGGTGCCAGAAACGAGTTCTGTTGGTAGTTTTTACACTACCCCGGTAGGCAAGAGAAAGGCACCACAAAACTTGTTGTACCTGCTTTCTGGGCTGAGATGGGGAATCGCTGAATTTTGGACTCGGCTGGTGACAAAATGTTCCAAACACACCCCATGCACAACTCCACCGGGGAAGGTGCCAGAAACGAGTTCTGTTGGTAGTTTTTACACTACCCCGGTAGGCAGCTGAAAGGCACCACAAAACTTGTTCTACCTGCTTTCTGGGCTGAGATGGGGAATCGCTGAATTTTGGACTCGGCTGGTGACAAAATGTTCCAAACACACCCCATGCACAACTCCACCGGGGAAGGTGCCAGAAATGAGTTCTGTTGGTAGTTTTTACACTACCCCGGTAGGCAAGAGAAAGGCACCACAAAACTTGTTCTACCTGCTTTCTGGGCTGAGATGGGGAACGGCTGAATTTTGGACTCGGCTGGTGACAAAATGTTCCAAACACACCCCATGCACAACTCCACCGGGGAAGGTGCCAGAAACGAGTTCCCTTGGTAGTTTTTACACTACCCCGGTAGGCAGCTGAAAGGCACCACAAAACTTGTTCTACCTGCTTTCTGGGCTGAGATGGGGAATCCCTGAATTTTGGACTCGGCTGGTGACAAAATGTTCCAAACACACCCCACGCACACCTCCACCGGGGAAGGTGCCAGAATCGAGTTCCGTTGGTAGTTTTTACACTACCCCGGTAGGCAAGAGAAAGGCACCACAAAACTTGTTCTACCTGCTTTCTGGGCTGAGATGGGGAACGGCTGAATTTTGGACTCGGCTGGTAACAAAATGTTCCAAACACACCCCATGCACAACTCCACCGGGGAAGGTGCCAGAATCGAGTTCCATTGGTAGTTTTTACAGTACCCCGGTAGGCAAGAGAAAGGCACCACAAAACTTGTTCTACCTGCTTTCTGGGCTGAGATGGGGAACGGCTGAATTTTGGACTCGGCTGGTGACAAAATGTTCCAAACACACCCCATGCACAACTCCACCGGGGAAGGTGCCAGAAACGAGTTCCGTTGGTAGTTTTTACACTACCCCGGTAGGCAAGAGAAAGGCACCACAAAACTTGTTCTACCTGCTTTCTGGGCTGAGATGGGGAACGGCTGAATTTTGGACTCGGCTGGTAACAAAATGTTCCAAACACACCCCATGCACAACTCCACCGGGGAAGGTGCCAGAATCGAGTTCCGTTGGTAGTTTTTACACTACCCCGGTAGGCAAGAGAAAGGCACCACAAAACTTGTTCTACCTGCTTTCTGGGCTGAGATGGGGAACGGCTGAATTTTGGACTCGGCTGGTGACAAAATGTTCCAAACACACCCCATGCACAACTCCACCGGGGAAGGTGCCAGAAACGAGTTCTGTTGGTAGTTTTTACACTACCCCGGTAGGCAGCTGAAAGGCACCACAAAACTTGTTCTACCTGCTTTCTGGGCTGAGATGGGGAATCGCTGAATTTTGGACTCGGCTGGTGACAAAATGTTCCAAACACACCCCATGCACAGCTCCACCGGGGAAGGTGCCAGAAACGAGTTCTGTTGGTAGTTTTTACACTACCCCGGTAGGCAGCTGAAAGGCACCACAAAACTTGTTCTACCTGCTTTCTGGGCTGAGATGGGGAATCGCTGACTTTTGGACTCGGCTGGTGACAAAATGTTCCAAACACACCCCATGCACAACTCCACCGGGGAAGGTGCCAGAAACGAGTTCTCTTGGTAGTTTTTACAGTACCCCGGTAGGCAGCTGAAAGGCACCACAAAACTTGTTCTACCTGCTTTCTGGGCTGAGATGAGGAATCGCTGAATTTTGGACTCGGCTGGTGACAAAATGTTCCAAACACACCCCATGCACAACTCCACCGGGGAAGGTGCCAGAAACGAGTTCTGTTGGTAGTTTTTACACTACCCCGGTAGGCAGCTGAAAGGCACCACAAAACTTGTTCTACCTGCTTTCTGGGCTGAGATGGGGAATCGCTGACTTTTGGACTCGGCTGGTGACAAAATGTTCCAAACACACCCCATGCACAACTCCACCGGGGAAGGTGCCAGAATCGAGTTCCATTGGTAGTTTTTACAGTACCCCGGTAGGCAGCTGAAAGGCACCACAAAACTTGTTCTACCTGCTTTCTGGGCTGAGATGGGGAATCGCTGACTTTTGGACTCGGCTGGTGACAAAATGTTCCAAACACACCCCATGCACAACTCCACCGGGGAAGGTGCCAGAAACGAGTTCTGTTGGTAGTTTTTACACTACCCCAGTAGGCAAGAGAAAGGCACCACAAAACTTGTTGTACCTGCTTTCTGGGCTGAGATGGGGAATCGCTGAATTTTGGACTCGGCTGGTGACAAAATGTTCCAAACACACCCCATGCACAACTCCACCGGGGAAGGTGCCAGAAACGAGTTCTGTTGGTAGTTTTTACACTACCCCGGTAGGCAGCTGAAAGGCACCACAAAACTTGTTCTACCTGCTTTCTGGGCTGAGATGGGGAATCGCTGAATTTTGGACTCGGCTGGTGACAAAATGTTCCAAACACACCCCATGCACAACTCCACCGGGGAAGGTGCCAGAAATGAGTTCTGTTGGTAGTTTTTACACTACCCCGGTAGGCAAGAGAAAGGCACCACAAAACTTGTTCTACCTGCTTTCTGGGCTGAGATGGGGAACGGCTGAATTTTGGACTCGGCTGGTGACAAAATGTTCCAAACACACCCCATGCACAACTCCACCGGGGAAGGTGCCAGAAACGAGTTCCCTTGGTAGTTTTTACACTACCCCGGTAGGCAGCTGAAAGGCACCACAAAACTTGTTCTACCTGCTTTCTGGGCTGAGATGGGGAATCCCTGAATTTTGGACTCGGCTGGTGACAAAATGTTCCAAACACACCCCACGCACACCTCCACCGGGGAAGGTGCCAGAATCGAGTTCCGTTGGTAGTTTTTACACTACCCCGGTAGGCAAGAGAAAGGCACCACAAAACTTGTTCTACCTGCTTTCTGGGCTGAGATGGGGAACGGCTGAATTTTGGACTCGGCTGGTAACAAAATGTTCCAAACACACCCCATGCACAACTCCACCGGGGAAGGTGCCAGAATCGAGTTCCATTGGTAGTTTTTACAGTACCCCGGTAGGCAAGAGAAAGGCACCACAAAACTTGTTCTACCTGCTTTCTGGGCTGAGATGGGGAACGGCTGAATTTTGGACTCGGCTGGTGACAAAATGTTCCAAACACACCCCATGCACAACTCCACCGGGGAAGGTGCCAGAAACGAGTTCCGTTGGTAGTTTTTACACTACCCCGGTAGGCAAGAGAAAGGCACCACAAAACTTGTTCTACCTGCTTTCTGGGCTGAGATGGGGAACGGCTGAATTTTGGACTCGGCTGGTAACAAAATGTTCCAAACACACCCCATGCACAACTCCACCGGGGAAGGTGCCAGAATCGAGTTCCGTTGGTAGTTTTTACACTACCCCGGTAGGCAAGAGAAAGGCACCACAAAACTTGTTCTACCTGCTTTCTGGGCTGAGATGGGGAACGGCTGAATTTTGGACTCGGCTGGTGACAAAATGTTCCAAACACACCCCATGCACAACTCCACCGGGGAAGGTGCCAGAAACGAGTTCTGTTGGTAGTTTTTACACTACCCCGGTAGGCAGCTGAAAGGCACCACAAAACTTGTTCTACCTGCTTTCTGGGCTGAGATGGGGAATCGCTGAATTTTGGACTCGGCTGGTGACAAAATGTTCCAAACACACCCCATGCACAGCTCCACCGGGGAAGGTGCCAGAAACGAGTTCTGTTGGTAGTTTTTACACTACCCCGGTAGGCAGCTGAAAGGCACCACAAAACTTGTTCTACCTGCTTTCTGGGCTGAGATGGGGAATCGCTGACTTTTGGACTCGGCTGGTGACAAAATGTTCCAAACACACCCCATGCACAACTCCACCGGGGAAGGTGCCAGAAACGAGTTCTCTTGGTAGTTTTTACAGTACCCCGGTAGGCAGCTGAAAGGCACCACAAAACTTGTTCTACCTGCTTTCTGGGCTGAGATGAGGAATCGCTGAATTTTGGACTCGGCTGGTGACAAAATGTTCCAAACACACCCCATGCACAACTCCACCGGGGAAGGTGCCAGAAACGAGTTCTGTTGGTAGTTTTTACACTACCCCGGTAGGCAGCTGAAAGGCACCACAAAACTTGTTCTACCTGCTTTCTGGGCTGAGATGGGGAATCGCTGACTTTTGGACTCGGCTGGTGACAAAATGTTCCAAACACACCCCACGCACACCTCCACCGGGGAAGGTGCCAGAATCGAGTTCCGTTGGTAGTTTTTACACTACCCCGGTAGGCAACAGAAAGGCACCACAAAACTTCTTCTACCTGCTTTCTGGGCTGAGATGGGGAATCGCTGAATTTTGGACTCGGCTGGTGACAAAATGTTCCAAACACACCCCATGCACAACTCCACCGGGGAAGGTGCCAGAAACGAGTTCTGTTGGTAGTTTTTACACTACCCCGGTAGGCAGCTGAAAGGCACCACAAAACTTGTTGTACCTGCTTTCTGGGCTGAGATGGGGAATCGCTGAATTTTGGACTCGGCTGGTGACAAAATGTTCCAAACACACCCCATGCACAACTCCACCGGGGAAGGTGCCAGAATCGAGTTCTGTTGGTAGTTTTTACACTACCCCGGTAGGCAGCTGAAAGGCACCACAAAACTTGTTCTACCTGCTTTCTGGGCTGAGATGGGGAATCGCTGAATTTTGGACTCGGCTGGTGACAAAATGTTCCAAACACACCCCATGCACAACTCCACCGGGGAAGGTGCCAGAAACGAGTTCCCTTGGTAGTTTTTACACTACCCCGGTAGGCAGCTGAAAGGCACCACAAAACTTGTTCTACCTGCTTTCTGGGCTGAGATGGGGAACGGCTGAATTTTGGACTCGGCTGGTGACAAAATGTTCCAAACACACCCCATGCACAACTCCACCGGGGAAGGTGCCAGAAACGAGTTCTGTTGGTAGTTTTTACACTACCCCGGTAGGCAGCTGAAAGGCACCACAAAACTTGTTCTACCTGCTTTCTGGGCTGAGATGGGGAATCGCTGAATTTTGGACTCGGCTGGTGACAAAATGTTCCAAACACACCCCATGCACAACTCCACCGGGGAAGGTGCCAGAAACGAGTTCCGTTGGTAGTTTTTACACTACTCCGGTAGGCAGCTGAAAGGCACCACAAAACTTGTTCTACCTGCTTTCTGGGCTGAGATGGGGAACGGCTGAATTTTGGACTCGGCTGGTGACAAAATGTTCCAAACACACCCCACGCACACCTCCACCGGGGAAGGTGCCAGAATCGAGTTCCGTTGGTAGTTTTTACACTACCCCGGTAGGCAACAGAAAGGCACCACAAAACTTGTTCTACCTGCTTTCTGGGCTGAGATGGGGAACAGCTGAATTTTGGACTCGGCTGGTAACAAAATGTTCCAAACACACCCCATGCACAACTCCACCGGGGAAGGTGCCAGAATCGAGTTCCATTGGTAGTTTTTACAGTACCCCGGTAGGCAAGAGAAAGGCACCACAAAACTTGTTCTACCTGCTTTCTGGGCTGAGATGGGGAACGGCTGAATTTTGGACTCGGCTGGTGACAAAATGTTCCAAACACACCCCATGCACAACTCCACCGGGGAAGGTGCCAGAAACGAGTTCCGTTGGTAGTTTTTACACTACCCCGGTAGGCAAGAGAAAGGCACCACAAAAGTTGTTCTACCTGCTTTCTGGGCTGAGATGGGGAACGGCTGAATTTTGGACTCGGCTGGTGACAAAATGTTCCAAACACACCCCATGCACAACTCCACCGGGGAAGGTGCCAGAATCGAGTTCCGTTGGTAGTTTTTACACTACCCCGGTAGGCAGCTGAAAGGCACCACAAAACTTGTTCTACCTGCTTTCTGGGCTGAGATGGGGAACGGCTGAATTTTGGACTCGGCTGGTGACAAAATGTTCCAAACACACCCCATGCACAACTCCACCGGGGAAGGTGCCAGAAACGAGTTCTGTTGGTAGTTTTTACACTACCCCGGTAGGCAGCTGAAAGGCACCACAAAACTTGTTCTACCTGCTTTCTGGGCTGAGATGGGGAATCGCTGAATTTTGGACTCGGCTGGTGACAAAATGTTCCAAACACACCCCATGCACAGCTCCACCGGGGAAGGTGCCAGAAACGAGTTCTGTTGGTAGTTTTTACACTACCCCGGTAGGCAGCTGAAAGGCACCACAAAACTTGTTCTACCTGCTTTCTGGGCTGAGATGGGGAATCGCTGAATTTTGGACTCGGCTGGTGACAAAATGTTCCAAACACACCCCATGCACAACTCCACCGGGGAAGGTGCCAGAAACGAGTTCTCTTGGTAGTTTTTACAGTACCCCGGTAGGCAGCTGAAAGGCACCACAAAACTTGTTCTACCTGCTTTCTGGGCTGAGATGGGGAATCCCTGAATTTTGGACTCGGCTGGTGACAAAATGTTCCAAACACACCCCATGCACAACTCCACCGGGGAAGGTGCCAGAAACGAGTTCTGTTGGTAGTTTTTACACTACCCCGGTAGGCAGCTGAAAGGCACCACAAAACTTGTTCTACCTGCTTTCTGGGCTGAGATGGGGAATCGCTGAATTTTGGACTCGGCTGGTGACAAAATGTTCCAAACACACCCCATGCACAACTCCACCGGGGAAGGTGCCAGAAACGAGTTCCGTTGGTAGTTTTTACCCTACTCCGGTAGGCAGCTGAAAGGCACCACAAAACTTGTTCTACCTGCTTTCTGGGCTGAGATGGGGAACGGCTGAATTTTGGACTCGGCTGGTGACAAAATGTTCCAAACACACCCCACGCACACCTCCACCGGGGAAGGTGCCAGAATCGAATTCCGTTGGTAGTTTTTACACTACCCCGGTAGGCAACAGAAAGGCACCACAAAACTTGTTCTACCTGCTTTCTGGGCTGAGATGGGGAACAGCTGAATTTTGGACTCGGCTGGTAACAAAATGTTCCAAACACACCCCATGCACAACTCCACCGGGGAAGGTGCCAGAATCGAGTTCCATTGGTAGTTTTTACAGTACCCCGGTAGGCAAGAGAAAGGCACCACAAAACTTGTTCTACCTGCTTTCTGGGCTGAGATGGGGAACGGCTGAATTTTGGACTCGGCTGGTGACAAAATGTTCCAAACACACCCCATGCACAACTCCACCGGGGAAGGTGCCAGAAACGAGTTCCGTTGGTAGTTTTTACACTACCCCGGTAGGCAAGAGAAAGGCACCACAAAAGTTGTTCTACCTGCTTTCTGGGCTGAGATGGGGAACGGCTGAATTTTGGACTCGGCTGGTGACAAAATGTTCCAAACACACCCCATGCACAACTCCACCGGGGAAGGTGCCAGAATCGAGTTCCGTTGGTAGTTTTTACACTACCCCGGTAGGCAAGAGAAAGGCACCACAAAACTTGTTCTACCTGCTTTCTGGGCTGAGATGGGGAATCGCTGAATTTTGGACTCGGCTGGTGACAAAATGTTCCAAACACACCCCATGCACAACTCCACCGGGGAAGGTGCCAGAAACGAGTTCTGTTGGTAGTTTTTACACTACCCCGGTAGGCAGCTGAAAGGCACCACAAAACTTGTTCTACCTGCTTTCTGGGCTGAGATGGGGAATCGCTGACTTTTGGACTCGGCTGGTGACAAAATGTTCCAAACACACCCCATGCACAGCTCCACCGGGGAAGGTGCCAGAAACGAGTTCTGTTGGTAGTTTTTACACTACCCCGGTAGGCAGCTGAAAGGCACCACAAAACTTGTTCTACCTGCTTTCTGGGCTGAGATGGGGAATCGCTGAATTTTGGACTCGGCTGGTGACAAAATGTTCCAAACACACCCCATGCACAACTCCACCGGGGAAGGTGCCAGAAACGAGTTCTGTTGGTAGTTTTTACACTACCCCGGTAGGCAGCTGAAAGGCACCACAAAACTTGTTCTACCTGCTTTCTGGGCTGAGATGGGGAATCGCTGAATTTTGGACTCGGCTGGTGACAAAATGTTCCAAACACACCCCATGCACAACTCCACCGGGGAAGGTGCCAGAAACGAGTTCTGTTGGTAGTTTTTACACTACCCCGGTAGGCAGCTGAAAGGCACCACAAAACTTGTTCTACCTGCTTTCTGGGCTGAGATGGGGAATCGCTGACTTTTGGACTCGGCTGGTGACAAAATGTTCCAAACACACCCCACGCACACCTCCACCGGGGAAGGTGCCAGAATCGAGTTCCGTTGGTAGTTTTTACACTACCCCGGTAGGCAAGAGAAAGGCACCACAAAACTTGTTGTACCTGCTTTCTGGGCTGAGATGGGGAATCGCTGAATTTTGGACTCGGCTGGTGACAAAATGTTCCAAACACACCCCATGCACAACTCCACCGGGGAAGGTGCCAGAAACGAGTTCTGTGGGTAGTTTTTACACTACCCCGGTAGGCAGCTGAAAGGCACCACAAAACTTGTTCTACCTGCTTTCTGGGCTGAGATGGGGAATCGCTGAATTTTGGACTCGGCTGGTGACAAAATGTTCCAAACACACCCCATGCACAACTCCACCGGGGAAGGTGCCAGAAACGAGTTCTGTTGGTAGTTTTTACACTACCCCGGTAGGCAGCTGAAAGGCACCACAAAACTTGTTCTACCTGCTTTCTGGGCTGAGATGGGGAACGGCTGAATTTTGGACTCGGCTGGTGACAAAATGTTCCAAACACACCCCATGCACAACTCCACCGGGGAAGGTGCCAGAATCGAGTTCTGTTGGTAGTTTTTACACTACCCCGGTAGGCAGCTGAAAGGCACCACAAAACTTGTTCTACCTGCTTTCTGGGCTGAGATGGGGAATCGCTGAATTTTGGACTCGGCTGGTGACAAAATGTTCCAAACACACCCCATGCACAACTCCACCGGGGAAGGTGCCAGAAACGAGTTCTGTTGGTAGTTTTTACAGTACCCCGGTAGGCAAGAGAAAGGCACCACAAAACTTGTTCTACCTGCTTTCTGGGCTGAGATGGGGAATCCCTGAATTTTGGACTCGGCTGGTGACAAAATGTTCCAAACACACCCCATGCACAACTCCACCGGGGAAGGTGCCAGAAACGAGTTCTGTTGGTAGTTTTTACACTACCCCGGTAGGCAGCTGAAAGGCACCACAAAACTTGTTCTACCTGCTTTCTGGGCTGAGATGGGGAATCGCTGAATTTTGGACTCGGCTGGTGACAAAATGTTCCAAACACACCCCATGCACAACTCCACCGGGGAAGGTGCCAGAAACGAGTTCTGTTGGTAGTTTTTACACTACCCCGGTAGGCAGCTGAAAGGCACCACAAAACTTGTTCTACCTGCTTTCTGGGCTGAGATGGGGAACGGCTGAATTTTGGACTCGGCTGGTGACAAAATGTTCCAAACACACCCCACGCACACCTCCACCGGGGAAGGTGCCAGAATCGAGTTCCGTTGGTAGTTTTTACACTACCCCGGTAGGCAACAGAAAGGCACCACAAAACTTGTTCTACCTGCTTTCTGGGCTGAGATGGGGAACGGCTGAATTTTGGACTCGGCTGGTAACAAAATGTTCCAAACACACCCCATGCACAACTCCACCGGGGAAGGTGCCAGAATCGAGTTCCATTGGTAGTTTTTACAGTACCCCGGTAGGCAAGAGAAAGGCACCACAAAACTTGTTCTACCTGCTTTCTGGGCTGAGATGGGGAACGGCTGAATTTTGGACTCGGCTGGTGACAAAATGTTCCAAACACACCCCATGCACAACTCCACCGGGGAAGGTGCCAGAAACGAGTTCCGTTGGTAGTTTTTACACTACCCCGGTAGGCAAGAGAAAGGCACCACAAAACTTGTTCTACCTGCTTTCTGGGCTGAGATGGGGAACGGCTGAATTTTGGACTCGGCTGGTGACAAAATGTTCCAAACACACCCCATGCACAACTCCACCGGGGAAGGTGCCAGAAACGAGTTCTGTTGGTAGTTTTTACACTACCCCGGTAGGCAGCTGAAAGGCACCACAAAACTTGTTCTACCTGCTTTCTGGGCTGAGATGGGGAATCGCTGAATTTTGGACTCGGCTGGTGACAAAATGTTCCAAACACACCCCATGCACAGCTCCACCGGGGAAGGTGCCAGAAACGAGTTCTGTTGGTAGTTTTTACACTACCCCGGTAGGCAGCTGAAAGGCACCACAAAACTTGTTCTACCTGCTTTCTGGGCTGAGATGGGGAATCGCTGAATTTTGGACTCGGCTGGTGACAAAATGTTCCAAACACACCCCATGCACAACTCCACCGGGGAAGGTGCCAGAAACGAGTTCTGTTGGTAGTTTTTACACTACCCCGGTAGGCAGCTGAAAGGCACCACAAAACTTGTTCTACCTGCTTTCTGGGCTGAGATGGGGAATCGCTGAATTTTGGACTCGGCTGGTGACAAAATGTTCCAAACACACCCCATGCACAACTCCACCGGGGAAGGTGCCAGAAACGAGTTCTGTTGGTAGTTTTTACACTACCCCGGTAGGCAGCTGAAAGGCACCACAAAACTTGTTCTACCTGCTTTCTGGGCTGAGATGGGGAATCGCTGACTTTTGGACTCGGCTGGTGACAAAATGTTCCAAACACACCCCATGCACACCTCCACCGGGGAAGGTGCCAGAATCGAGTTCCGTTGGTAGTTTTTACACTACCCCGGTAGGCAAGAGAAAGGCACCACAAAACTTGTTGTACCTGCTTTCTGGGCTGAGATGGGGAATCGCTGAATTTTGGACTCGGCTGGTGACAAAATGTTCCAAACACACCCCATGCACAACTCCACCGGGGAAGGTGCCAGAAACGAGTTCTGTTGGTAGTTTTTACACTACCCCGGTAGGCAAGAGAAAGGCACCACAAAACTTGTTCTACCTGCTTTCTGGGCTGAGATGGGGAATCGCTGAATTTTGGACTCGGCTGGTGACAAAATGTTCCAAACACACCCCATGCACAACTCCACCGGGGAAGGTGCCAGAAACGAGTTCTGTTGGTAGTTTTTACACTACCCCGGTAGGCAGCTGAAAGGCACCACAAAACTTGTTGTACCTGCTTTCTGGGCTGAGATGGGGAATCGCTGAATTTTGGACTCGGCTGGTGACAAAATGTTCCAAACACACCCCATGCACAACTCCACCGGGGAAGGTGCCAGAAACGAGTTCTCTTGGTAGTTTTTACACTACCCCGGTAGGCAGCTGAAAGGCACCACAAAACTTGTTCTACCTGCTTTCTGGGCTGAGATGGGGAACGGCTGAATTTTGGACTCGGCTGGTGACAAAATGTTCCAAACACACCCCATGCACAACTCCACCGGGGAAGGTGCCAGAAACGAGTTCTGTGGGTAGTTTTTACACTACCCCGGTAGGCAGCTGAAAGGCACCACAAAAGTTGTTCTACCTGCTTTCTGGGCTGAGATGGGGAATCGCTGAATTTTGGACTCGGCTGGTGACATAATGTTCCAAACACACCCCATGCACAACTCCACCGGGGAAGGTGCCAGAAACGAGTTCCGTTGGTAGTTTTTACACTACCCCCGGTAGGCAAGAGAAAGGCACCACAAAACTTGTTCTACCTGCTTTCTGGGCTGAGATGGGGAACGGCTGAATTTTGGACTCGGCTGCTGACAAAATGTTCCAAACACACCCCATGCACAACTCCACCGGGGAAGGTGCCAGAAATGAGTTCTGTTGGTAGTTTTTACACTACCCCGGTAGGCAGCTGAAAGGCACCACAAAACTTGTTGTACCTGCTTTCTGGGCTGAGATGGGGAATCGCTGACTTTTGGACTCGGCTGGTGACAAAATGTTCCAAACACACCCCATGCACAACTCCACCGGGGAAGGTGCCAGAAACGAGTTCTGTTGGTAGTTTTTACACTACCCCGGTAGGCAGCTGAAAGGCACCACAAAACTTGTTGTACCTGCTTTCTGGGCTGAGATGGGGAATCGCTGAATTTTGGACTCGGCTGGTGACAAAATGTTCCAAACACACCCCATGCACAACTCCACCGGGGAAGGTGCCAGAAACGAGTTCCCTTGGTAGTTTTTACACTACCCCGGTAGGCAGCTGAAAGGCACCACAAAACTTGTTCTACCTGCTTTCTGGGCTGAGATGGGGAATCGCTGAATTTTGGACTCGGCTGGTGACAAAATGTTCCAAACACACCCCATGCACAACTCCACCGGGGAAGGTGCCAGAAACGAGTTCTGTTGGTAGTTTTTACACTACCCCGGTAGGCAGCTGAAAGGCACCACAAAACTTGTTCTACCTGCTTTCTGGGCTGAGATGGGGAATCGCTGAATTTTGGACTCGGCTGGTGACAAAATGTTCCAAACACACCCCATGCACAACTCCACCGGGGAAGGTGCCAGAAACGAGTTCCGTTGGTAGTTTTTACACTACCCCGGTAGGCAAGAGAAAGGCACCACAAAACTTGTTCTACCTGCTTTCTGGGCTGAGATGGGGAACGGCTGAATTTTGGACTCGGCTGGTAACAAAATGTTCCAAACACACCCCATGCACAACTCCACCGGGGAAGGTGCCAGAATCGAGTTCCGTTGGTAGTTTTTACAGTACCCCGGTAGGCAAGAGAAAGGCACCACAAAACTTGTTCTACCTGCTTTCTGGGCTGAGATGGGGAACGGCTGAATTTTGGACTCGGCTGCTGACAAAATGTTCCAAACACACCCCATGCACAACTCCACCGGGGAAGGTGCCAGAAATGAGTTCTGTTGTTAGTTTTTACACTACCCCGGTAGGCAGCTGAAAGGCACCACAAAACTTGTTCTACCTGCTTTCTGGGCTGAGATGGGGAATAGCTGAATTTTGGACTCGGCTGGTGACAAAATGTTCCAAACACACCCCATGCACAACTCCACCGGGGAAGGTGCCAGAAACGAGTTCTGTGGGTAGTTTTTACACTACCCCGGTAGGCAGCTGAAAGGCACCACAAAACTTGTTCTACCTGCTTTCTGGGCTGAGATGGGGAATCGCTGAATTTTGGACTCGGCTGGTGACAAAATGTTCCAAACACACCCCATGCACAACTCCACCGGGGAAGGTGCCAGAAACGAGTTCTGTTGGTAGTTTTTACACTACCCCGGTAGGCAGCTGAAAGGCACCACAAAACTTGTTCTACCTGCTTTCTGGGCTGAGATGGGGAATCGCTGACTTTAGGACTCGGCTGGTGACAAAATGTTCCAAACACACCCCATGCACAACTCCACCGGGGAAGGTGCCAGAAACGAGTTCTCTTGGTAGTTTTTACACTACCCCGGTAGGCAGCTGAAAGGCACCACAAAACTTGTTCTACCTGCTTTCTGGGCTGAGATGGGGAATCGCTGACTTTTGGACTCGGCTGGTGACAAAATGTTCCAAACACACCCCATGCACAACTCCACCGGGGAAGGTGCCAGAAACGAGTTCTCTTGGTAGTTTTTACAGTACCCCGGTAGGCAGCTGAAAGGCACCACAAAACTTGTTCTACCTGCTTTCTGGGCTGAGATGGGGAACGGCTGAATTTTGGACTCGGCTGGTGACAAAATGTTCCAAACACACCCCATGCACAACTCCACCGGGGAAGGTGCCAGAAACGAGTTCTGTTGGTAGTTTTTACACTACCCCGGTAGGCAGCTGAAAGGCACCACAAAACTTGTTCTACCTGCTTTCTGGGCTGAGATGGGGAATCGCTGAATTTTGGACTCGGCTGGTGACAAAATGTTCCAAACACACCCCATGCACAGCTCCACCGGGGAAGGTGCCAGAAACGAGTTCTGTTGGTAGTTTTTACACTACCCCGGTAGGCAGCTGAAAGGCACCACAAAACTTGTTCTACCTGCTTTCTGGGCTGAGATGGGGAATCGCTGAATTTTGGACTCGGCTGGTGACAAAATGTTCCAAACACACCCCATGCACAACTCCACCGGGGAAGGTGCCAGAAACGAGTTCTGTTGGTAGTTTTTACACTACCCCGGTAGGCAGCTGAAAGGCACCACAAAACTTGTTCTACCTGCTTTCTGGGCTGAGATGGGGAATCGCTGAATTTTGGACTCGGCTGGTGACAAAATGTTCCAAACACACCCCATGCACAACTCCACCGGGGAAGGTGCCAGAAACGAGTTCTGTTGGTAGTTTTTACACTACCCCGGTAGGCAGCTGAAAGGCACCACAAAACTTGTTCTACCTGCTTTCTGGGCTGAGATGGGGAATCGCTGACTTTTGGACTCGGCTGGTGACAAAATGTTCCAAACACACCCCATGCACACCTCCACCGGGGAAGGTGCCAGAATCGAGTTCCGTTGGTAGTTTTTACACTACCCCGGTAGGCAAGAGAAAGGCACCACAAAACTTGTTGTACCTGCTTTCTGGGCTGAGATGGGGAATCGCTGAATTTTGGACTCGGCTGGTGACAAAATGTTCCAAACACACCCCATGCACAACTCCACCGGGGAAGGTGCCAGAAACGAGTTCTGTTGGTAGTTTTTACACTACCCCGGTAGGCAAGAGAAAGGCACCACAAAACTTGTTCTACCTGCTTTCTGGGCTGAGATGGGGAATCGCTGAATTTTGGACTCGGCTGGTGACAAAATGTTCCAAACACACCCCATGCACAACTCCACCGGGGAAGGTGCCAGAAACGAGTTCTGTTGGTAGTTTTTACACTACCCCGGTAGGCAGCTGAAAGGCACCACAAAACTTGTTGTACCTGCTTTCTGGGCTGAGATGGGGAATCGCTGAATTTTGGACTCGGCTGGTGACAAAATGTTCCAAACACACCCCATGCACAACTCCACCGGGGAAGGTGCCAGAAACGAGTTCTCTTGGTAGTTTTTACACTACCCCGGTAGGCAGCTGAAAGGCACCACAAAACTTGTTCTACCTGCTTTCTGGGCTGAGATGGGGAACGGCTGAATTTTGGACTCGGCTGGTGACAAAATGTTCCAAACACACCCCATGCACAACTCCACCGGGGAAGGTGCCAGAAACGAGTTCTGTGGGTAGTTTTTACACTACCCCGGTAGGCAGCTGAAAGGCACCACAAAACTTGTTCTACCTGCTTTCTGGGCTGAGATGGGGAATCGCTGAATTTTGGACTCGGCTGGTGACATAATGTTCCAAACACACCCCATGCACAACTCCACCGGGGAAGGTGCCAGAAACGAGTTCCGTTGGTAGTTTTTACACTACCCCGGTAGGCAAGAGAAAGGCACCACAAAACTTGTTCTACCTGCTTTCTGGGCTGAGATGGGGAACGGCTGAATTTTGGACTCGGCTGCTGACAAAATGTTCCAAACACACCCCATGCACAACTCCACCGGGGAAGGTGCCAGAAATGAGTTCTGTTGGTAGTTTTTACACTACCCCGGTAGGCAGCTGAAAGGCACCACAAAACTTGTTGTACCTGCTTTCTGGGCTGAGATGGGGAATCGCTGACTTTTGGACTCGGCTGGTGACAAAATGTTCCAAACACACCCCATGCACAACTCCACCGGGGAAGGTGCCAGAAACGAGTTCTGTTGGTAGTTTTTACACTACCCCGGTAGGCAGCTGAAAGGCACCACAAAACTTGTTGTACCTGCTTTCTGGGCTGAGATGGGGAATCGCTGAATTTTGGACTCGGCTGGTGACAAAATGTTCCAAACACACCCCATGCACAACTCCACCGGGGAAGGTGCCAGAAACGAGTTCCCTTGGTAGTTTTTACACTACCCCGGTAGGCAGCTGAAAGGCACCACAAAACTTGTTCTACCTGCTTTCTGGGCTGAGATGGGGAATCGCTGAATTTTGGACTCGGCTGGTGACAAAATGTTCCAAACACACCCCATGCACAACTCCACCGGGGAAGGTGCCAGAAACGAGTTCTGTTGGTAGTTTTTACACTACCCCGGTAGGCAGCTGAAAGGCACCACAAAACTTGTTCTACCTGCTTTCTGGGCTGAGATGGGGAATCGCTGAATTTTGGACTCGGCTGGTGACAAAATGTTCCAAACACACCCCATGCACAACTCCACCGGGGAAGGTGCCAGAAACGAGTTCCGTTGGTAGTTTTTACACTACCCCGGTAGGCAAGAGAAAGGCACCACAAAACTTGTTCTACCTGCTTTCTGGGCTGAGATGGGGAACGGCTGAATTTTGGACTCGGCTGGTAACAAAATGTTCCAAACACACCCCATGCACAACTCCACCGGGGAAGGTGCCAGAATCGAGTTCCGTTGGTAGTTTTTACAGTACCCCGGTAGGCAAGAGAAAGGCACCACAAAACTTGTTCTACCTGCTTTCTGGGCTGAGATGGGGAACGGCTGAATTTTGGACTCGGCTGCTGACAAAATGTTCCAAACACACCCCATGCACAACTCCACCGGGGAAGGTGCCAGAAATGAGTTCTGTTGTTAGTTTTTACACTACCCCGGTAGGCAGCTGAAAGGCACCACAAAACTTGTTCTACCTGCTTTCTGGGCTGAGATGGGGAATAGCTGAATTTTGGACTCGGCTGGTGACAAAATGTTCCAAACACACCCCATGCACAACTCCACCGGGGAAGGTGCCAGAAACGAGTTCTGTGGGTAGTTTTTACACTACCCCGGTAGGCAGCTGAAAGGCACCACAAAACTTGTTCTACCTGCTTTCTGGGCTGAGATGGGGAATCGCTGAATTTTGGACTCGGCTGGTGACAAAATGTTCCAAACACACCCCATGCACAACTCCACCGGGGAAGGTGCCAGAAACGAGTTCTGTTGGTAGTTTTTACACTACCCCGGTAGGCAGCTGAAAGGCACCACAAAACTTGTTCTACCTGCTTTCTGGGCTGAGATGGGGAATCGCTGACTTTAGGACTCGGCTGGTGACAAAATGTTCCAAACACACCCCATGCACAACTCCACCGGGGAAGGTGCCAGAAACGAGTTCTCTTGGTAGTTTTTACACTACCCCGGTAGGCAGCTGAAAGGCACCACAAAACTTGTTCTACCTGCTTTCTGGGCTGAGATGGGGAATCGCTGACTTTTGGACTCGGCTGGTGACAAAATGTTCCAAACACACCCCATGCACAACTCCACCGGGGAAGGTGCCAGAAACGAGTTCTCTTGGTAGTTTTTACAGTACCCCGGTAGGCAGCTGAAAGGCACCACAAAACTTGTTCTACCTGCTTTCTGGGCTGAGATGAGGAATCGCTGAATTTTGGACTCGGCTGGTGACAAAATGTTCCAAACACACCCCATGCACAACTCCACCGGGGAAGGTGCCAGAAACGAGTTCTGTTGGTAGTTTTTACACTACCCCGGTAGGCAGCTGAAAGGCACCACAAAACTTGTTCTACCTGCTTTCTGGGCTGAGATGGGGAATCGCTGACTTTTGGACTCGGCTGGTGACAAAATGTTCCAAACACACCCCACGCACACCTCCACCGGGGAAGGTGCCAGAATCGAGTTCCGTTGGTAGTTTTTACACTACCCCGGTAGGCAACAGAAAGGCACCACAAAACTTCTTCTACCTGCTTTCTGGGCTGAGATGGGGAATCGCTGAATTTTGGACTCGGCTGGTGACAAAATGTTCCAAACACACCCCATGCACAACTCCACCGGGGAAGGTGCCAGAAACGAGTTCTGTTGGTAGTTTTTACACTACCCCGGTAGGCAGCTGAAAGGCACCACAAAACTTGTTGTACCTGCTTTCTGGGCTGAGATGGGGAATCGCTGAATTTTGGACTCGGCTGGTGACAAAATGTTCCAAACACACCCCATGCACAACTCCACCGGGGAAGGTGCCAGAATCGAGTTCTGTTGGTAGTTTTTACACTACCCCGGTAGGCAGCTGAAAGGCACCACAAAACTTGTTCTACCTGCTTTCTGGGCTGAGATGGGGAATCGCTGAATTTTGGACTCGGCTGGTGACAAAATGTTCCAAACACACCCCATGCACAACTCCACCGGGGAAGGTGCCAGAAACGAGTTCCCTTGGTAGTTTTTACACTACCCCGGTAGGCAGCTGAAAGGCACCACAAAACTTGTTCTACCTGCTTTCTGGGCTGAGATGGGGAACGGCTGAATTTTGGACTCGGCTGGTGACAAAATGTTCCAAACACACCCCATGCACAACTCCACCGGGGAAGGTGCCAGAAACGAGTTCTGTTGGTAGTTTTTACACTACCCCGGTAGGCAGCTGAAAGGCACCACAAAACTTGTTCTACCTGCTTTCTGGGCTGAGATGGGGAATCGCTGAATTTTGGACTCGGCTGGTGACAAAATGTTCCAAACACACCCCATGCACAACTCCACCGGGGAAGGTGCCAGAAACGAGTTCCGTTGGTAGTTTTTACACTACTCCGGTAGGCAGCTGAAAGGCACCACAAAACTTGTTCTACCTGCTTTCTGGGCTGAGATGGGGAACGGCTGAATTTTGGACTCGGCTGGTGACAAAATGTTCCAAACACACCCCACGCACACCTCCACCGGGGAAGGTGCCAGAATCGAGTTCCATTGGTAGTTTTTACACTACCCCGGTAGGCAACAGAAAGGCACCACAAAACTTGTTCTACCTGCTTTCTGGGCTGAGATGGGGAACAGCTGAATTTTGGACTCGGCTGGTAACAAAATGTTCCAAACACACCCCATGCACAACTCCACCGGGGAAGGTGCCAGAATCGAGTTCCATTGGTAGTTTTTACAGTACCCCGGTAGGCAAGAGAAAGGCACCACAAAACTTGTTCTACCTGCTTTCTGGGCTGAGATGGGGAACGGCTGAATTTTGGACTCGGCTGGTGACAAAATGTTCCAAACACACCCCATGCACAACTCCACCGGGGAAGGTGCCAGAAACGAGTTCCGTTGGTAGTTTTTACACTACCCCGGTAGGCAAGAGAAAGGCACCACAAAAGTTGTTCTACCTGCTTTCTGGGCTGAGATGGGGAACGGCTGAATTTTGGACTCGGCTGGTGACAAAATGTTCCAAACACACCCCATGCACAACTCCACCGGGGAAGGTGCCAGAATCGAGTTCCGTTGGTAGTTTTTACACTACCCCGGTAGGCAGCTGAAAGGCACCACAAAACTTGTTCTACCTGCTTTCTGGGCTGAGATGGGGAACGGCTGAATTTTGGACTCGGCTGGTGACAAAATGTTCCAAACACACCCCATGCACAACTCCACCGGGGAAGGTGCCAGAAACGAGTTCTGTTGGTAGTTTTTACACTACCCCGGTAGGCAGCTGAAAGGCACCACAAAACTTGTTCTACCTGCTTTCTGGGCTGAGATGGGGAATCGCTGAATTTTGGACTCGGCTGGTGACAAAATGTTCCAAACACACCCCATGCACAGCTCCACCGGGGAAGGTGCCAGAAACGAGTTCTGTTGGTAGTTTTTACACTACCCCGGTAGGCAGCTGAAAGGCACCACAAAACTTGTTCTACCTGCTTTCTGGGCTGAGATGGGGAATCGCTGAATTTTGGACTCGGCTGGTGACAAAATGTTCCAAACACACCCCATGCACAACTCCACCGGGGAAGGTGCCAGAAACGAGTTCTGTTGGTAGTTTTTACACTACCCCGGTAGGCAGCTGAAAGGCACCACAAAACTTGTTCTACCTGCTTTCTGGGCTGAGATGGGGAATCCCTGAATTTTGGACTCGGCTGGTGACAAAATGTTCCAAACACACCCCATGCACAACTCCACCGGGGAAGGTGCCAGAAACGAGTTCTGTTGGTAGTTTTTACACTACCCCGGTAGGCAGCTGAAAGGCACCACAAAACTTGTTCTACCTGCTTTCTGGGCTGAGATGGGGAATCGCTGAATTTTGGACTCGGCTGGTGACAAAATGTTCCAAACACACCCCATGCACAACTCCACCGGGGAAGGTGCCAGAAACGAGTTCCGTTGGTAGTTTTTACCCTACTCCGGTAGGCAGCTGAAAGGCACCACAAAACTTGTTCTACCTGCTTTCTGGGCTGAGATGGGGAACGGCTGAATTTTGGACTCGGCTGGTGACAAAATGTTCCAAACACACCCCACGCACACCTCCACCGGGGAAGGTGCCAGAATCGAATTCCGTTGGTAGTTTTTACACTACCCCGGTAGGCAACAGAAAGGCACCACAAAACTTGTTCTACCTGCTTTCTGGGCTGAGATGGGGAACAGCTGAATTTTGGACTCGGCTGGTAACAAAATGTTCCAAACACACCCCATGCACAACTCCACCGGGGAAGGTGCCAGAATCGAGTTCCATTGGTAGTTTTTACAGTACCCCGGTAGGCAAGAGAAAGGCACCACAAAACTTGTTCTACCTGCTTTCTGGGCTGAGATGGGGAACGGCTGAATTTTGGACTCGGCTGGTGACAAAATGTTCCAAACACACCCCATGCACAACTCCACCGGGGAAGGTGCCAGAAACGAGTTCCGTTGGTAGTTTTTACACTACCCCGGTAGGCAAGAGAAAGGCACCACAAAAGTTGTTCTACCTGCTTTCTGGGCTGAGATGGGGAACGGCTGAATTTTGGACTCGGCTGGTGACAAAATGTTCCAAACACACCCCATGCACAACTCCACCGGGGAAGGTGCCAGAATCGAGTTCCGTTGGTAGTTTTTACACTACCCCGGTAGGCAAGAGAAAGGCACCACAAAACTTGTTCTACCTGCTTTCTGGGCTGAGATGGGGAATCGCTGAATTTTGGACTCGGCTGGTGACAAAATGTTCCAAACACACCCCATGCACAACTCCACCGGGGAAGGTGCCAGAAACGAGTTCTGTTGGTAGTTTTTACACTACCCCGGTAGGCAGCTGAAAGGCACCACAAAACTTGTTCTACCTGCTTTCTGGGCTGAGATGGGGAATCGCTGACTTTTGGACTCGGCTGGTGACAAAATGTTCCAAACACACCCCATGCACAGCTCCACCGGGGAAGGTGCCAGAAACGAGTTCTGTTGGTAGTTTTTACACTACCCCGGTAGGCAGCTGAAAGGCACCACAAAACTTGTTCTACCTGCTTTCTGGGCTGAGATGGGGAATCGCTGAATTTTGGACTCGGCTGGTGACAAAATGTTCCAAACACACCCCATGCACAACTCCACCGGGGAAGGTGCCAGAAACGAGTTCTGTTGGTAGTTTTTACACTACCCCGGTAGGCAGCTGAAAGGCACCACAAAACTTGTTCTACCTGCTTTCTGGGCTGAGATGGGGAATCGCTGAATTTTGGACTCGGCTGGTGACAAAATGTTCCAAACACACCCCATGCACAACTCCACCGGGGAAGGTGCCAGAAACGAGTTCTGTTGGTAGTTTTTACACTACCCCGGTAGGCAGCTGAAAGGCACCACAAAACTTGTTCTACCTGCTTTCTGGGCTGAGATGGGGAATCGCTGACTTTTGGACTCGGCTGGTGACAAAATGTTCCAAACACACCCCACGCACACCTCCACCGGGGAAGGTGCCAGAATCGAGTTCCGTTGGTAGTTTTTACACTACCCCGGTAGGCAAGAGAAAGGCACCACAAAACTTGTTCTACCTGCTTTCTGGGCTGAGATGGGGAATCGCTGAATTTTGGACTCGGCTGGTGACAAAATGTTCCAAACACACCCCATGCACAACTCCACCGGGGAAGGTGCCAGAAACGAGTTCTGTTGGTAGTTTTTACACTACCCCGGTAGGCAGCTGAAAGGCACCACAAAACTTGTTCTACCTGCTTTCTGGGCTGAGATGGGGAATCGCTGAATTTTGGACTCGGCTGGTGACAAAATGTTCCAAACACACCCCATGCACAACTCCACCGGGGAAGGTGCCAGAAACGAGTTCTGTTGGTAGTTTTTACACTACCCCGGTAGGCAGCTGAAAGGCACCACAAAACTTGTTCTACCTGCTTTCTGGGCTGAGATGGGGAACGGCTGAATTTTGGACTCGGCTGGTGACAAAATGTTCCAAACACACCCCATGCACAACTCCACCGGGGAAGGTGCCAGAATCGAGTTCTGTTGGTAGTTTTTACACTACCCCGGTAGGCAGCTGAAAGGCACCACAAAACTTGTTCTACCTGCTTTCTGGGCTGAGATGGGGAATCGCTGAATTTTGGACTCGGCTGGTGACAAAATGTTCCAAACACACCCCATGCACAACTCCACCGGGGAAGGTGCCAGAAACGAGTTCTGTTGGTAGTTTTTACAGTACCCCGGTAGGCAAGAGAAAGGCACCACAAAACTTGTTCTACCTGCTTTCTGGGCTGAGATGGGGAATCCCTGAATTTTGGACTCGGCTGGTGACAAAATGTTCCAAACACACCCCATGCACAACTCCACCGGGGAAGGTGCCAGAAACGAGTTCTGTTGGTAGTTTTTACACTACCCCGGTAGGCAGCTGAAAGGCACCACAAAACTTGTTCTACCTGCTTTCTGGGCTGAGATGGGGAATCGCTGAATTTTGGACTCGGCTGGTGACAAAATGTTCCAAACACACCCCATGCACAACTCCACCGGGGAAGGTGCCAGAAACGAGTTCCGTTGGTAGTTTTTACACTACCCCGGTAGGCAGCTGAAAGGCACCACAAAACTTGTTCTACCTGCTTTCTGGGCTGAGATGGGGAACGGCTGAATTTTGGACTCGGCTGGTGACAAAATGTTCCAAACACACCCCACGCACACCTCCACCGGGGAAGGTGCCAGAATCGAGTTCCGTTGGTAGTTTTTACACTACCCCGGTAGGCAACAGAAAGGCACCACAAAACTTGTTCTACCTGCTTTCTGGGCTGAGATGGGGAACGGCTGAATTTTGGACTCGGCTGGTAACAAAATGTTCCAAACACACCCCATGCACAACTCCACCGGGGAAGGTGCCAGAATCGAGTTCCATTGGTAGTTTTTACAGTACCCCGGTAGGCAAGAGAAAGGCACCACAAAACTTGTTCTACCTGCTTTCTGGGCTGAGATGGGGAACGGCTGAATTTTGGACTCGGCTGGTGACAAAATGTTCCAAACACACCCCATGCACAACTCCACCGGGGAAGGTGCCAGAAACGAGTTCCGTTGGTAGTTTTTACACTACCCCGGTAGGCAAGAGAAAGGCACCACAAAACTTGTTCTACCTGCTTTCTGGGCTGAGATGGGGAACGGCTGAATTTTGGACTCGGCTGGTGACAAAATGTTCCAAACACACCCCATGCACAACTCCACCGGGGAAGGTGCCAGAAACGAGTTCTGTTGGTAGTTTTTACACTACCCCGGTAGGCAGCTGAAAGGCACCACAAAACTTGTTCTACCTGCTTTCTGGGCTGAGATGGGGAATCGCTGAATTTTGGACTCGGCTGGTGACAAAATGTTCCAAACACACCCCATGCACAGCTCCACCGGGGAAGGTGCCAGAAACGAGTTCTGTTGGTAGTTTTTACACTACCCCGGTAGGCAGCTGAAAGGCACCACAAAACTTGTTCTACCTGCTTTCTGGGCTGAGATGGGGAATCGCTGAATTTTGGACTCGGCTGGTGACAAAATGTTCCAAACACACCCCATGCACAACTCCACCGGGGAAGGTGCCAGAAACGAGTTCTGTTGGTAGTTTTTACACTACCCCGGTAGGCAGCTGAAAGGCACCACAAAACTTGTTCTACCTGCTTTCTGGGCTGAGATGGGGAATCGCTGAATTTTGGACTCGGCTGGTGACAAAATGTTCCAAACACACCCCATGCACAACTCCACCGGGGAAGGTGCCAGAAACGAGTTCTGTTGGTAGTTTTTACACTACCCCGGTAGGCAGCTGAAAGGCACCACAAAACTTGTTCTACCTGCTTTCTGGGCTGAGATGGGGAATCGCTGACTTTTGGACTCGGCTGGTGACAAAATGTTCCAAACACACCCCATGCACACCTCCACCGGGGAAGGTGCCAGAATCGAGTTCCGTTGGTAGTTTTTACACTACCCCGGTAGGCAAGAGAAAGGCACCACAAAACTTGTTGTACCTGCTTTCTGGGCTGAGATGGGGAATCGCTGAATTTTGGACTCGGCTGGTGACAAAATGTTCCAAACACACCCCATGCACAACTCCACCGGGGAAGGTGCCAGAAACGAGTTCTGTTGGTAGTTTTTACACTACCCCGGTAGGCAAGAGAAAGGCACCACAAAACTTGTTCTACCTGCTTTCTGGGCTGAGATGGGGAATCGCTGAATTTTGGACTCGGCTGGTGACAAAATGTTCCAAACACACCCCATGCACAACTCCACCGGGGAAGGTGCCAGAAACGAGTTCTGTTGGTAGTTTTTACACTACCCCGGTAGGCAGCTGAAAGGCACCACAAAACTTGTTGTACCTGCTTTCTGGGCTGAGATGGGGAATCGCTGAATTTTGGACTCGGCTGGTGACAAAATGTTCCAAACACACCCCATGCACAACTCCACCGGGGAAGGTGCCAGAAACGAGTTCTCTTGGTAGTTTTTACACTACCCCGGTAGGCAGCTGAAAGGCACCACAAAACTTGTTCTACCTGCTTTCTGGGCTGAGATGGGGAACGGCTGAATTTTGGACTCGGCTGGTGACAAAATGTTCCAAACACACCCCATGCACAACTCCACCGGGGAAGGTGCCAGAAACGAGTTCTGTGGGTAGTTTTTACACTACCCCGGTAGGCAGCTGAAAGGCACCACAAAACTTGTTCTACCTGCTTTCTGGGCTGAGATGGGGAATCGCTGAATTTTGGACTCGGCTGGTGACATAATGTTCCAAACACACCCCATGCACAACTCCACCGGGGAAGGTGCCAGAAACGAGTTCCGTTGGTAGTTTTTACACTACCCCGGTAGGCAAGAGAAAGGCACCACAAAACTTGTTCTACCTGCTTTCTGGGCTGAGATGGGGAACGGCTGAATTTTGGACTCGGCTGCTGACAAAATGTTCCAAACACACCCCATGCACAACTCCACCGGGGAAGGTGCCAGAAATGAGTTCTGTTGGTAGTTTTTACACTACCCCGGTAGGCAGCTGAAAGGCACCACAAAACTTGTTGTACCTGCTTTCTGGGCTGAGATGGGGAATCGCTGACTTTTGGACTCGGCTGGTGACAAAATGTTCCAAACACACCCCATGCACAACTCCACCGGGGAAGGTGCCAGAAACGAGTTCTGTTGGTAGTTTTTACACTACCCCGGTAGGCAGCTGAAAGGCACCACAAAACTTGTTGTACCTGCTTTCTGGGCTGAGATGGGGAATCGCTGAATTTTGGACTCGGCTGGTGACAAAATGTTCCAAACACACCCCATGCACAACTCCACCGGGGAAGGTGCCAGAAACGAGTTCCCTTGGTAGTTTTTACACTACCCCGGTAGGCAGCTGAAAGGCACCACAAAACTTGTTCTACCTGCTTTCTGGGCTGAGATGGGGAATCGCTGAATTTTGGACTCGGCTGGTGACAAAATGTTCCAAACACACCCCATGCACAACTCCACCGGGGAAGGTGCCAGAAACGAGTTCTGTTGGTAGTTTTTACACTACCCCGGTAGGCAGCTGAAAGGCACCACAAAACTTGTTCTACCTGCTTTCTGGGCTGAGATGGGGAATCGCTGAATTTTGGACTCGGCTGGTGACAAAATGTTCCAAACACACCCCATGCACAACTCCACCGGGGAAGGTGCCAGAAACGAGTTCCGTTGGTAGTTTTTACACTACCCCGGTAGGCAAGAGAAAGGCACCACAAAACTTGTTCTACCTGCTTTCTGGGCTGAGATGGGGAACGGCTGAATTTTGGACTCGGCTGGTAACAAAATGTTCCAAACACACCCCATGCACAACTCCACCGGGGAAGGTGCCAGAATCGAGTTCCGTTGGTAGTTTTTACAGTACCCCGGTAGGCAAGAGAAAGGCACCACAAAACTTGTTCTACCTGCTTTCTGGGCTGAGATGGGGAACGGCTGAATTTTGGACTCGGCTGCTGACAAAATGTTCCAAACACACCCCATGCACAACTCCACCGGGGAAGGTGCCAGAAATGAGTTCTCTTGGTAGTTTTTACACTACCCCGGTAGGCAGCTGAAAGGCACCACAAAACTTGTTCTACCTGCTTTCTGGGCTGAGATGGGGAATAGCTGAATTTTGGACTCGGCTGGTGACAAAATGTTCCAAACACACCCCATGCACAACTCCACCGGGGAAGGTGCCAGAAACGAGTTCTCTTGGTAGTTTTTACAGTACCCCGGTAGGCAGCTGAAAGGCACCACAAAACTTGTTCTACCTGCTTTCTGGGCTGAGATGGGGAATCGCTGAATTTTGGACTCGGCTGGTGACAAAATGTTCCAAACACACCCCATGCACAACTCCACCGGGGAAGGTGCCAGAAACGAGTTCTGTTGGTAGTTTTTACACTACCCCGGTAGGCAGCTGAAAGGCACCACAAAACTTGTTCTACCTGCTTTCTGGGCTGAGATGGGGAATCGCTGACTTTAGGACTCGGCTGGTGACAAAATGTTCCAAACACACCCCATGCACAACTCCACCGGGGAAGGTGCCAGAAACGAGTTCTCTTGGTAGTTTTTACACTACCCCGGTAGGCAGCTGAAAGGCACCACAAAACTTGTTCTACCTGCTTTCTGGGCTGAGATGGGGAACGGCTGAATTTTGGACTCGGCTGGTGACAAAATGTTCCAAACACACCCCATGCACAACTCCACCGGGGAAGGTGCCAGAAACGAGTTCTGTGGGTAGTTTTTACACTACCCCGGTAGGCAGCTGAAAGGCACCACAAAACTTGTTCTACCTGCTTTCTGGGCTGAGATGGGGAATCGCTGAATTTTGGACTCGGCTGGTGACATAATGTTCCAAACACACCCCATGCACAACTCCACCGGGGAAGGTGCCAGAAACGAGTTCCGTTGGTAGTTTTTACACTACCCCGGTAGGCAAGAGAAAGGCACCACAAAACTTGTTCTACCTGCTTTCTGGGCTGAGATGGGGAACGGCTGAATTTTGGACTCGGCTGCTGACAAAATGTTCCAAACACACCCCATGCACAACTCCACCGGGGAAGGTGCCAGAAACGAGTTCTGTTGGTAGTTTTTACACTACCCCGGTAGGCAAGAGAAAGGCACCACAAAACTTGTTCTACCTGCTTTCTGGGCTGAGATGGGGAATAGCTGAATTTTGGACTTGGCTGGTGACAAAATGTTCCAAACACACCCCATGCACAACTCCACCGGGGAAGGTGCCAGAAACGAGTTCTGTTGGTAGTTTTTACACTACCCCGGTAGGCAGCTGAAAGGCACCACAAAACTTGTTCTACCTGCTTTCTGGGCTGAGATGGGGAATCGCTGAATTTTGGACTCGGCTGGTGACAAAATGTTCCAAACACACCCCATGCACAACTCCACCGGGGAAGGTGCCAGAAATGAGTTCTTTTGGTAGTTTTTACACTACCCCGGTAGGCAGCTGAAAGGCACCACAAAACTTGTTCTACCTGCTTTCTGGGCTGAGATGGGGAATCGCTGAATTTTGGACTCGGCTGGTGACAAAATGTTCCAAACACACCCCATGCACAACTCCACCGGGGAAGGTGCCAGAAACGAGTTCTGTTGGTAGTTTTTACACTACCCCGGTAGGCAGCTGAAAGGCACCACAAAACTTGTTCTACCTGCTTTCTGGGCTGAGATGGGGAATCGCTGAATTTTGGACTCGGCTGGTGACAAAATGTTCCAAACACACCCCATGCACAACTCCACCGGGGAAGGTGCCAGAAACGAGTTCCGTTGGTAGTTTTTACACTACCCCGGTAGGCAAGAGAAAGGCACCGCAAAACTTGTTCTACCTGCTTTCTGGGCTGAGATGGGGAATCGCTGAATTTTGGACTCGGCTGCTGACAAAATGTTCCAAACACACCCCATGCACAACTCCACCGGGGAAGGTGCCAGAATCGAGTTCCGTTGGTAGTTTTTACACTACCCCGGTAGGCAGCTGAAAGGCACCACAAAACTTGTTCTACCTGCTTTCTGGGCTGAGATGGGGAACGGCTGAATTTTGGACTCGGCTGGTGACAAAATGTTCCAAACACACCCCATGCACAACTCCACCGGGGAAGGTGCCAGAAACGAGTTCCGTTGGTAGTTTTTACACTACCCCGGTAGGCAGCTGAAAGGCACCACAAAACTTGTTGTACCTGCTTTCTGGGCTGAGATGGGGAACGGCTGAATTTTGGACTCGGCTGGTGACAAAATGTTCCAAACACACCCCATGCACAACTCCACCGGGGAAGGTGCCAGAAACGAGTTCTGTTGGTAGTTTTTACACTACCCCGGTAGGCAGCTGAAAGGCACTACAAAACTTGTTCTACCTGCTTTCTGGGCTGAGATGGGGAATCGCTGAATTTTGGACTCGGCTGGTGACAAAATGTTCCAAACACACCCCATGCACAACTCCACCGGGGAAGGTGCCAGAAACGAGTTCTCTTGGTAGTTTTTACACTACCCCGGTAGGCAGCTGAAAGGCACCACAAAACTTGTTGTACCTGCTTTCTGGGCTGAGATGGGGAACGGCTGAATTTTGGACTCGGCTGGTGACAAAATGTTCCAAACACACCCCATGCACAACTCCACCGGGGAAGGTGCCAGAAACGAGTTCTGTTGGTAGTTTTTACACTACCCCGGTAGGCAGCTGAAAGGCACCACAAAACTTGTTCTACCTGCTTTCTGGGCTGAGATGGGGAATCGCTGAATTTTGGACTCGGCTGGTGACAAAATGTTCCAAACACACCCCATGCACAACTCCACCGGGGAAGGTGCCAGAAACGAGTTCTCTTGGTAGTTTTTACACTACCCCGGTAGGCAGCTGAAAGGCACCACAAAACTTGTTCTACCTACTTTCTGGGCTGAGATGGGGAATCGCTGAATTTTGGACTCGGCTGGTGACAAAATGTTCCAAACACACCCCATGCACAACTCCACCGGGGAAGGTGCCAGAAACGAGTTCTCTTGGTAGTTTTTACACTACCCCGGTAGGCAAGAGAAAGGCACCACAAAACTTGTTCTACCTGCTTTCTGGGCTGAGATGGGGAACGGCTGACTTTTGGACTCGGCTGCTGACAAAATGTTCCAAACACACCCCATGCACAACTCCACCGGGGAAGGTGCCAGAAACGAGTTCCGTTGGTAGTTTTTACACTACCCCGGTAGGCAGCTGAAAGGCACCACAAAACTTGTTCTACCTGCTTTCTGGGCTGAGATGGGGAATCGCTGAATTTTGGACTCGGCTGGTGACAAAATGTTCCAAACACACCCCATGCACAACTCCACCGGGGAAGGTGCCAGAAACGAGTTCTGTTGGTAGTTTTTACACTACCCCGGTAGGCAGCTGAAAGGCACCACAAAACTTGTTCTACCTGCTTTCTGGGCTGAGATGGGGAATCGCTGACTTTTGGACTCGGCTGGTGACAAAATGTTCCAAACACACCCCATGCACAACTCCACCGGGGAAGGTGCCAGAAACGAGTTCTCTTGGTAGTTTTTACACTACCCCGGTAGGCAGCTGAAAGGCACCACAAAACTTGTTGTACCTGCTTTCTGGGCTGAGATGGGGAACGGCTGAATTTTGGACTCGGCTGGTGACAAAATGTTCCAAACACACCCCATGCACAACTCCACCGGGGAAGGTGCCAGAAACGAGTTCTGTGGGTAGTTTTTACACTACCCCGGTAGGCAGCTGAAAGGCACCACAAAACTTGTTCTACCTGCTTTCTGGGCTGAGATGGGGAATCGCTGAATTTTGGACTCGGCTGGTGACAAAATGTTCCAAACACACCCCATGCACAACTCCACCGGGGAAGGTGCCAGAAACGAGTTCTGTTGGTAGTTTTTACACTACCCCGGTAGGCAGCTGAAAGGCACCACAAAACTTGTTCTACCTGCTTTCTGGGCTGAGATGGGGAATCGCTGAATTTTGGACTCGGCTGGTGACAAAATGTTCCAAACACACCCCATGCACAACTCCACCGGGGAAGGTGCCAGAAACGAGTTCTCTTGGTAGTTTTTACACTACCCCGGTAGGCAAGAGAAAGGCACCACAAAACTTGTTCTACCTGCTTTCTGGGCTGAGATGGGGAACGGCTGAATTTTGGACTCGGCTGGTGACAAAATGTTCCAAACACACCCCATGCACAACTCCACCGGGGAAGGTGCCAGAAACGAGTTCCGTTGGTAGTTTTTACACTACCCCGGTAGGCAGCTGAAAGGCACCACAAAACTTGTTCTACCTGCTTTCTGGGCTGAGATGGGGAATCGCTGAATTTTGGACTCGGCTGGTGACAAAATGTTCCAAACACACCCCATGCACAACTCCACCGGGGAAGGTGCCAGAAACGAGTTCTGTTGGTAGTTTTTACACTACCCCGGTAGGCAGCTGAAAGGCACCACAAAACTTGTCCTACCTGCTTTCTGGGCTGAGATGGGGAATCGCTGAATTTTGGACTCGGCTGGTGACAAAATGTTCCAAACACACCCCATGCACAACTCCACCGGGGAAGGTGCCAGAAACGAGTTCTGTTGGTAGTTTTTACACTACCCCGGTAGGCAGCTGAAAGGCACCACAAAACTTGTTCTACCTGCTTTCTGGGCTGAGATGGGGAACGGCTGAATTTTGGACTCGGCTGGTGACAAAATGTTCCAAACACACCCCATGCACAACTCCACCGGGGAAGGTGCCAGAAACGAGTTCTGTGGGTAGTTTTTACACTACCCCGGTAGGCAGCTGAAAGGCACCACAAAACTTGTTCTACCTGCTTTCTGGGCTGAGATGGGGAATCGCTGAATTTTGGACTCGGCTGGTGACATAATGTTCCAAACACACCCCATGCACAACTCCACCGGGGAAGGTGCCAGAAACGAGTTCCGTTGGTAGTTTTTACACTACCCCGGTAGGCAAGAGAAAGGCACCACAAAACTTGTTCTACCTGCTTTCTGGGCTGAGATGGGGAACGGCTGAATTTTGGACTCGGCTGCTGACAAAATGTTCCAAACACACCCCATGCACAACTCCACCGGGGAAGGTGCCAGAAACGAGTTCTGTTGGTAGTTTTTACACTACCCCGGTAGGCAGCTGAAAGGCACCACAAAACTTGTTGTACCTGCTTTCTGGGCTGAGATGGGGAATCGCTGACTTTTGGACTCGGCTGGTGACAAAATGTTCCAAACACACCCCATGCACAACTCCACCGGGGAAGGTGCCAGAAACGAGTTCTCTTGGTAGTTTTTACACTACCCCGGTAGGCAGCTGAAAGGCACCACAAAACTTGTTGTACCTGCTTTCTGGGCTGAGATGGGGAATCGCTGAATTTTGGACTCGGCTGGTGACAAAATGTTCCAAACACACCCCATGCACAACTCCACCGGGGAAGGTGCCAGAAACGAGTTCCCTTGGTAGTTTTTACACTACCCCGGTAGGCAGCTGAAAGGCACCACAAAACTTGTTCTACCTGCTTTCTGGGCTGAGATGGGGAATCGCTGAATTTTGGACTCGGCTGGTGACAAAATGTTCCAAACACACCCCATGCACAACTCCACCGGGGAAGGTGCCAGAAACGAGTTCTGTTGGTAGTTTTTACACTACCCCGGTAGGCAGCTGAAAGGCACCACAAAACTTGTTCTACCTGCTTTCTGGGCTGAGATGGGGAATCGCTGAATTTTGGACTCGGCTGGTGACAAAATGTTCCAAACACACCCCATGCACAACTCCACCGGGGAAGGTGCCAGAAACGAGTTCCGTTGGTAGTTTTTACACTACCCCGGTAGGCAAGAGAAAGGCACCACAAAACTTGTTCTACCTGCTTTCTGGGCTGAGATGGGGAACGGCTGAATTTTGGACTCGGCTGGTAACAAAATGTTCCAAACACACCCCATGCACAACTCCACCGGGGAAGGTGCCAGAATCGAGTTCCGTTGGTAGTTTTTACAGTACCCCGGTAGGCAAGAGAAAGGCACCACAAAACTTGTTCTACCTGCTTTCTGGGCTGAGATGGGGAACGGCTGAATTTTGGACTCGGCTGCTGACAAAATGTTCCAAACACACCCCATGCACAACTCCACCGGGGAAGGTGCCAGAAATGAGTTCTGTTGTTAGTTTTTACACTACCCCGGTAGGCAGCTGAAAGGCACCACAAAACTTGTTCTACCTGCTTTCTGGGCTGAGATGGGGAATAGCTGAATTTTGGACTCGGCTGGTGACAAAATGTTCCAAACACACCCCATGCACAACTCCACCGGGGAAGGTGCCAGAAACGAGTTCTGTGGGTAGTTTTTACACTACCCCGGTAGGCAGCTGAAAGGCACCACAAAACTTGTTCTACCTGCTTTCTGGGCTGAGATGGGGAATCGCTGAATTTTGGACTCGGCTGGTGACAAAATGTTCCAAACACACCCCATGCACAACTCCACCGGGGAAGGTGCCAGAAACGAGTTCTGTTGGTAGTTTTTACACTACCCCGGTAGGCAGCTGAAAGGCACCACAAAACTTGTTCTACCTGCTTTCTGGGCTGAGATGGGGAATCGCTGACTTTAGGACTCGGCTGGTGACAAAATGTTCCAAACACACCCCATGCACAACTCCACCGGGGAAGGTGCCAGAAACGAGTTCTCTTGGTAGTTTTTACACTACCCCGGTAGGCAGCTGAAAGGCACCACAAAACTTGTTCTACCTGCTTTCTGGGCTGAGATGGGGAACGGCTGAATTTTGGACTCGGCTGGTGACAAAATGTTCCAAACACACCCCATGCACAACTCCACCGGGGAAGGTGCCAGAAACGAGTTCTGTGGGTAGTTTTTACACTACCCCGGTAGGCAGCTGAAAGGCACCACAAAACTTGTTCTACCTGCTTTCTGGGCTGAGATGGGGAATCGCTGAATTTTGGACTCGGCTGGTGACATAATGTTCCAAACACACCCCATGCACAACTCCACCGGGGAAGGTGCCAGAAACGAGTTCCGTTGGTAGTTTTTACACTACCCCGGTAGGCAAGAGAAAGGCACCACAAAACTTGTTCTACCTGCTTTCTGGGCTGAGATGGGGAACGGCTGAATTTTGGACTCGGCTGCTGACAAAATGTTCCAAACACACCCCATGCACAACTCCACCGGGGAAGGTGCCAGAAACGAGTTCTGTTGGTAGTTTTTACACTACCCCGGTAGGCAAGAGAAAGGCACCACAAAACTTGTTCTACCTGCTTTCTGGGCTGAGATGGGGAATAGCTGAATTTTGGACTTGGCTGGTGACAAAATGTTCCAAACACACCCCATGCACAACTCCACCGGGGAAGGTGCCAGAAACGAGTTCTGTTGGTAGTTTTTACACTACCCCGGTAGGCAGCTGAAAGGCACCACAAAACTTGTTCTACCTGCTTTCTGGGCTGAGATGGGGAATCGCTGAATTTTGGACTCGGCTGGTGACAAAATGTTCCAAACACACCCCATGCACAACTCCACCGGGGAAGGTGCCAGAAATGAGTTCTTTTGGTAGTTTTTACACTACCCCGGTAGGCAGCTGAAAGGCACCACAAAACTTGTTGTACCTGCTTTCTGGGCTGAGATGGGGAATCGCTGAATTTTGGACTCGGCTGGTGACAAAATGTTCCAAACACACCCCATGCACAACTCCACCGGGGAAGGTGCCAGAAACGAGTTCTGTTGGTAGTTTTTACACTACCCCGGTAGGCAGCTGAAAGGCACCACAAAACTTGTTCTACCTGCTTTCTGGGCTGAGATGGGGAATCGCTGAATTTTGGACTCGGCTGGTGACAAAATGTTCCAAACACACCCCATGCACAACTCCACCGGGGAAGGTGCCAGAAACGAGTTCCGTTGGTAGTTTTTACACTACCCCGGTAGGCAAGAGAAAGGCACCGCAAAACTTGTTCTACCTGCTTTCTGGGCTGAGATGGGGAATCGCTGAATTTTGGACTCGGCTGCTGACAAAATGTTCCAAACACACCCCATGCACAACTCCACCGGGGAAGGTGCCAGAATCGAGTTCCGTTGGTAGTTTTTACACTACCCCGGTAGGCAGCTGAAAGGCACCACAAAACTTGTTCTACCTGCTTTCTGGGCTGAGATGGGGAACGGCTGAATTTTGGACTCGGCTGGTGACAAAATGTTCCAAACACACCCCATGCACAACTCCACCGGGGAAGGTGCCAGAAACGAGTTCCGTTGGTAGTTTTTACACTACCCCGGTAGGCAGCTGAAAGGCACCACAAAACTTGTTGTACCTGCTTTCTGGGCTGAGATGGGGAACGGCTGAATTTTGGACTCGGCTGGTGACAAAATGTTCCAAACACACCCCATGCACAACTCCACCGGGGAAGGTGCCAGAAACGAGTTCTGTTGGTAGTTTTTACACTACCCCGGTAGGCAGCTGAAAGGCACTACAAAACTTGTTCTACCTGCTTTCTGGGCTGAGATGGGGAATCGCTGAATTTTGGACTCGGCTGGTGACAAAATGTTCCAAACACACCCCATGCACAACTCCACCGGGGAAGGTGCCAGAAACGAGTTCTCTTGGTAGTTTTTACACTACCCCGGTAGGCAGCTGAAAGGCACCACAAAACTTGTTGTACCTGCTTTCTGGGCTGAGATGGGGAACGGCTGAATTTTGGACTCGGCTGGTGACAAAATGTTCCAAACACACCCCATGCACAACTCCACCGGGGAAGGTGCCAGAAACGAGTTCTGTTGGTAGTTTTTACACTACCCCGGTAGGCAGCTGAAAGGCACCACAAAACTTGTTCTACCTGCTTTCTGGGCTGAGATGGGGAATCGCTGAATTTTGGACTCGGCTGGTGACAAAATGTTCCAAACACACCCCATGCACAACTCCACCGGGGAAGGTGCCAGAAACGAGTTCTCTTGGTAGTTTTTACACTACCCCGGTAGGCAGCTGAAAGGCACCACAAAACTTGTTCTACCTACTTTCTGGGCTGAGATGGGGAATCGCTGAATTTTGGACTCGGCTGGTGACAAAATGTTCCAAACACACCCCATGCACAACTCCACCGGGGAAGGTGCCAGAAACGAGTTCTCTTGGTAGTTTTTACACTACCCCGGTAGGCAAGAGAAAGGCACCACAAAACTTGTTCTACCTGCTTTCTGGGCTGAGATGGGGAACGGCTGACTTTTGGACTCGGCTGCTGACAAAATGTTCCAAACACACCCCATGCACAACTCCACCGGGGAAGGTGCCAGAAACGAGTTCCGTTGGTAGTTTTTACACTACCCCGGTAGGCAGCTGAAAGGCACCACAAAACTTGTTCTACCTGCTTTCTGGGCTGAGATGGGGAATCGCTGAATTTTGGACTCGGCTGGTGACAAAATGTTCCAAACACACCCCATGCACAACTCCACCGGGGAAGGTGCCAGAAACGAGTTCTGTTGGTAGTTTTTACACTACCCCGGTAGGCAGCTGAAAGGCACCACAAAACTTGTTCTACCTGCTTTCTGGGCTGAGATGGGGAATCGCTGACTTTTGGACTCGGCTGGTGACAAAATGTTCCAAACACACCCCATGCACAACTCCACCGGGGAAGGTGCCAGAAACGAGTTCTCTTGGTAGTTTTTACACTACCCCGGTAGGCAGCTGAAAGGCACCACAAAACTTGTTGTACCTGCTTTCTGGGCTGAGATGGGGAACGGCTGAATTTTGGACTCGGCTGGTGACAAAATGTTCCAAACACACCCCATGCACAACTCCACCGGGGAAGGTGCCAGAAACGAGTTCTGTGGGTAGTTTTTACACTACCCCGGTAGGCAGCTGAAAGGCACCACAAAACTTGTTCTACCTGCTTTCTGGGCTGAGATGGGGAATCGCTGAATTTTGGACTCGGCTGGTGACAAAATGTTCCAAACACACCCCATGCACAACTCCACCGGGGAAGGTGCCAGAAATGAGTTCTGTTGGTAGTTTTTACACTACCCCGGTAGGCAGCTGAAAGGCACCACAAAACTTGTTCTACCTGCTTTCTGGGCTGAGATGGGGAATCGCTGAATTTTGGACTCGGCTGGTGACAAAATGTTCCAAACACACCCCATGCACAACTCCACCGGGGAAGGTGCCAGAAACGAGTTCTCTTGGTAGTTTTTACACTACCCCGGTAGGCAAGAGAAAGGCACCACAAAACTTGTTCTACCTGCTTTCTGGGCTGAGATGGGGAACGGCTGAATTTTGGACTCGGCTGGTGACAAAATGTTCCAAACACACCCCATGCACAACTCCACCGGGGAAGGTGCCAGAAACGAGTTCTGTTGGTAGTTTTTACACTACCCCGGTAGGCAGCTGAAAGGCACCACAAAACTTGTTCTACCTGCTTTCTGGGCTGAGATGGGGAATCGCTGAATTTTGGACTCGGCTGGTGACAAAATGTTCCAAACACACCCCATGCACAACTCCACCGGGGAAGGTGCCAGAAACGAGTTCTGTTGGTAGTTTTTACACTACCCCGGTAGGCAGCTGAAAGGCACCACAAAACTTGTCCTACCTGCTTTCTGGGCTGAGATGGGGAATCGCTGAATTTTGGACTCGGCTGGTGACAAAATGTTCCAAACACACCCCATGCACAACTCCACCGGGGAAGGTGCCAGAAACGAGTTCTGTTGGTAGTTTTTACACTACCCCGGTAGGCAAGAGAAAGGCACCACAAAACTTGTTCTACCTGCTTTCTGGGCTGAGATGGGGAACGGCTGAATTTTGGACTCGGCTGGTAACAAAATGTTCCAAACACACCCCATGCACAACTCCACCGGGGAAGGTGCCAGAAACGAGTTCTGTTGGTAGTTTTTACACTACCCCGGTAGGCAAGAGAAAGGCACCACAAAACTTGTTCTACCTGCTTTCTGGGCTGAGATGGGGAATCGCTGAATTTTGGACTCGGCTGGTGACAAAATGTTCCAAACACACCCCATGCACAACTCCACCGGGGAAGGTGCCAGAAACGAGTTCTGTTGGTAGTTTTTACACTACCCCGGTAGGCAAGAGAAAGGCACCACAAAACTTGTTCTACCTGCTTTCTGGGCTGAGATGGGGAATCGCTGAATTTTGGACTCGGCTGGTGACAAAATGTTCCAAACACACCCCATGCACAACTCCACCGGGGAAGGTGCCAGAAACGACTTCTGTTGGTAGTTTTTACACTACCCCGGTAGGCAAGAGAAAGGCACCACAAAACTTGTTCTACCTGCTTTCTGGGCTGAGATGGGGAATAGCTGAATTTTGGACTTGGCTGGTGACAAAATGTTCCAAACACACCCCATGCACAACTCCACCGGGGAAGGTGCCAGAAACGAGTTCTGTTGGTAGTTTTTACACTACCCCGGTAGGCAGCTGAAAGGCACCACAAAACTTGTTCTACCTGCTTTCTGGGCTGAGATGGGGAATCGCTGAATTTTGGACTTGGCTGGTGACAAAATGTTCCAAACACACCCCATGCACAACTCCACCGGGGAAGGTGCCAGAAACGAGTTCTTTTGGTAGTTTTTACACTACCCCGGTAGACAGCTGAAAGGCACCACAAAACTTGTTCTACCTGCTTTCTGGGCTGAGATGGGGAATCGCTGAATTTTGGACTCGGCTGGTGACAAAATGTTCCAAACACACCCCATGCACAACTCCACCGGGGAAGGTGCCAGAATCGAGTTCCGTTGGTAGTTTTTACACTACCCCGGTAGGCAGCTGAAAGGCACCACAAAACTTGTTCTACCTGCTTTCTGGGCTGAGATGGGGAATCGCTGACTTTTGGACTCGGCTGGTGACAAAATGTTCCAAACACACCCCATGCACAACTCCACCGGGGAAGGTGCCAGAAACGAGTTCTCTTGGTAGTTTTTACACTACCCCGGTAGGCAGCTGAAAGGCACCACAAAACTTGTTCTACCTGCTTTCTGGGCTGAGATGGGGAATCGCTGAATTTTGGACTCGGCTGGTGACAAAATGTTCCAAACACACCCCATGCACAACTCCACCGGGGAAGGTGCCAGAAACGAGTTCTGTTGGTAGTTTTTACACTACCCCGGTAGGCAAGAGAAAGGCACCACAAAACTTGTTGTACCTGCTTTCTGGGCTGAGATGGGGAATAGCTGAATTTTGGACTTGGCTGGTGACAAAATGTTCCAAACACACCCCATGCACAACTCCACCGGGGAAGGTGCCAGAAACGAGTTCTGTTGGTAGTTTTTACACTACCCCGGTAGGCAGCTGAAAGGCACCACAAAACTTGTTCTACCTGCTTTCTGGGCTGAGATGGGGAATCGCTGAATTTTCGACTCGGCTGGTGACAAAATGTTCCAAACACACACCATGCACAACTCCACCGGGGAAGGTGCCAGAAACGAGTTCTGTTGGTAGTTTTTACACTACCCCGGTAGGCAGCTGAAAGGCACCACAAAACTTGTTCTACCTGCTTTCTGGGCTGAGATGGGGAATCGCTGAATTTTGGACTCGGCTGGTGACAAAATGTTCCAAACACACCCCATGCACAACTCCACCGGGGAAGGTGCCAGAAACGAGTTCCGTTGGTAGTTTTTACACTACCCCGGTAGGCAGCTGAAAGGCACCACAAAACTTGTTCTACCTGCTTTCTGGGCTGAGATGGGGAATCGCTGAATTTTGGACTCGGCTGGTGACAAAATGTTCCAAACACACCCCATGCACAACTCCACCGGGGAAGGTGCCAGAAACGAGTTCTGTTGGTAGTTTTTACACTACCCCGGTAGGCAGCTGAAAGGCACCACAAAACTTGTTCTACCTGCTTTCTGGGCTGAGATGGGGAATCGCTGAATTTTGGACTCGGCTGGTGACAAAATGTTCCAAACACACCCCATGCACAACTCCACCGGGGAAGGTGCCAGAAACGAGTTCTCTTGGTAGTTTTTACACTACCCCGGTAGGCAGCTGAAAGGCACCACAAAACTTGTTGTACCTGCTTTCTGGGCTGAGATGGGGAACGGCTGAATTTTCGACTCGGCTGGTGACAAAATGTTCCAAACACACCCCATGCACAACTCCACCGGGGAAGGTGCCAGAAACGAGTTCTGTTGGTAGTTTTTACACTACCCCGGTAGGCAGCTGAAAGGCACCACAAAACTTGTTCTACCTGCTTTCTGGGCTGAGATGGGGAATCGCTGAATTTTGGACTCGGCTGGTGACAAAATGTTCCAAACACACCCCATGCACAACTCCACCGGGGAAGGTGCCAGAAACGAGTTCTGTTGGTAGTTTTTACACTACCCCGGTAGGCAGCTGAAAGGCACCACAAAACTTGTTGTACCTGCTTTCTGGGCTGAGATGGGGAACGGCTGAATTTTGGACTCGGCTGGTGACAAAATGTTCCAAACACACCCCATGCACAACTCCACCGGGGAAGGTGCCAGAATCGAGTTCCGTTGGTAGTTTTTACACTACCCCGGTAGGCAAGAGAAAGGCACCACAAAACTTGTTCTACCTGCTTTCTGGGCTGAGATGGGGAACGGCTGAATTTTGGACTCGGCTGGTGACAAAATGTTCCAAACACACCCCATGCACAACTCCACCGGGGAAGGTGCCAGAAACGAGTTCCGTTGGTAGTTTTTACACTACCCCGGTAGGCAGCTGAAAGGCACCACAAAACTTGTTCTACCTGCTTTCTGGGCTGAGATGGGGAATCGCTGAATTTTGGACTCGGCTGGTGACAAAATGTTCCAAACACACCCCATGCACAACTCCACCGGGGAAGGTGCCAGAATCGAGTTCCGTTGGTAGTTTTTACACTACCCCGGTAGGCAGCTGAAAGGCACCACAAAACTTGTTCTACCTGCTTTCTGGGCTGAGATGGGGAACCGCTGAATTTTGGACTCGGCTGTAGACAAAATGTTGCAAGGCACACCCCATGCACAACTCCACCGGGGAAGGTGACAGAAACAAGTTCTGTTGGTAGTTTTTACACTACCCCGGTAGGCAGCTGAAAGGCACCACAAAACTTGTTCTACCTGCTTTCTGGGCTGAGATGGGGAATCGCTGAATTTTGGACTCGGCTGGTGACAAAATGTTCCAAACACACCCCATGCACAACTCCACCGGGGAAGGTGCCAGAAACGAGTTCTCTTGGTAGTTTTTACACTACCCCGGTAGGCAGCTGAAAGGCACCACAAAACTTGTTCTACCTGCTTTCTGGGCTGAGATGGGGAACGGCTGAATTTTGGACTCGGCTGGTAACAAAATGTTCCAAACACACCCCATGCACAACTCCACCGGGGAAGGTGCCAGAATCGAGTTCCGTTGGTAGTTTTTACACTACCCCGGTAGGCAGCTGAAAGGCACCACAAAACTTGTTCTACCTGCTTTCTGGGCTGAGATGGGGGAATCGCTGAATTTTGGACTCGGCTGGTGACAAAATGTTCCAAACACACCCCATGCACAACTCCACCGGGGAAGGTGCCAGAAACGAGTTCTGTTGGTAGTTTTTACACTACCCCGGTAGGCAGCTGAAAGGCACCACAAAACTTGTTCTACCTGCTTTCTGGGCTGAGATGGGGAATCGCTGAATTTTGGACTCGGCTGGTGACAAAATGTTCCAAACACACCCCATGCACAACTCCACCGGGGAAGGTGCCAGAAACGAGTTTCCGTTGGTAGTTTTTACACTACCACCGGTAGGCAGCTGAAAGGCACCACAAAACTTGTTCTACCTGCTTTCTGGGCTGAGATGGGGAATCGCTGAATTTTGGACTCGGCTGGTGACAAAATGTTCCAAACACACCCCATGCACAACTCCACCGGGGAAGGTGCCAGAAACGAGTTCTGTTGGTAGTTTTTACACTACCCCGGTAGGCAGCTGAAAGGCACCACAAAACTTGTTCTACCTGCTTTCTGGGCTGAGATGGGGAATCGCTGAATTTTGGACTCGGCTGCTGACAAAATGTTCCAAACACACCCCATGCACAACTCCACCGGGGAAGGTGCCAGAAACGAGTTCTCTTGGTAGTTTTTACACTACCACCGGTAGGCAGCTGAAAGGCACCACAAAACTTGTTCTACCTGCTTTCTGGGCTGAGATGGGGAACGGCTGAATTTTGGACTCGGCTGGTGACAAAATGTTCCAAACACACCCCATGCACAACTCCACCGGGGAAGGTGCCAGAAACGAGTTCTGTTGGTAGTTTTTACACTACCCCGGTAGGCAAGAGAAAGGCACCACAAAACTTGTTCTACCTGCTTTCTGGGCTGAGATGGGGAACGGCTGAATTTTGGACTCGGCTGGAAAATGTTCCAAACACACCCCATGCACAACTCCACCGGGGAAGGTGCCAGAAACGAGTTCCGTTGGTAGTTTTTACACTACCCCGGTAGGCAGCTGAAAGGCACCACAAAACTTGTTCTACCTGCTTTCTGGGCTGAGATGGGGAATCGCTGAATTTTGGACTCGGCTGGTGACAAAATGTTCCAAACACACCCCATGCACAACTCCACCGGGGAAGGTGCCAGAAACGAGTTCTGTTGGTAGTTTTTACACTACCCCGGTAGGCAGCTGAAAGGCACCACAAAACTTGTTCTACCTGCTTTCTGGGCTGAGATGGGGAATCGCTGAATTTTGGACTCGGCTGGTGACAAAATGTTCCAAACACACCCCATGCACAACTCCACCGGGGAAGGTGCCAGAAACGAGTTCTGTTGGTAGTTTTTACACTACCCCGGTAGGCAGCTGAAAGGCACCACAAAACTTGTTGTACCTGCTTTCTGGGCTGAGATGGGGAACGGCTGAATTTTGGACTCGGCTGGTGACAAAATGTTCCAAACACACCCCATGCACAACTCCACCGGGGAAGGTGCCAGAAACGAGTTCTTTTGGTAGTTTTTACACTACCCCGGTAGGCAGCTGAAAGGCACCACAAAACTTGTTCTACCTGCTTTCTGGGCTGAGATGGGGAACGGCTGAATTTTGGACTCGGCTGGTGACATAATGTTCCAAACACACCCCATGCACAACTCCACCGGGGAAGGTGCCAGAAACGAGTTCCGTTGGTAGTTTTTACACTACCCCGGTAGGCAAGAGAAAGGCACCACAAAACTTGTTCTACCTGCTTTCTGGGCTGAGATGGGGAATCGCTGAATTTTGGACTCGGCTGGTGACAAAATGTTCCAAACACACCCCATGCACAACTCCACCGGGGAAGGTGCCAGAAACGAGTTCTGTTGGTAGTTTTTACACTACCCCGGTAGGCAAGAGAAAGGCACCACAAAACTTGTTGTACCTGCTTTCTGGGCTGAGATGGGGAATAGCTGAATTTTGGACTTGGCTGGTGACAAAATGTTCCAAACACACCCCATGCACAACTCCACCGGGGAAGGTGCCAGAAACGAGTTCTGTTGGTAGTTTTTACACTACCCCGGTAGGCAGCTGAAAGGCACCACAAAACTTGTTCTACCTGCTTTCTGGGCTGAGATGGGGAATCGCTGAATTTTCGACTCGGCTGGTGACAAAATGTTCCAAACACACCCCATGCACAACTCCACCGGGGAAGGTGCCAGAAACGAGTTCTTTTGGTAGTTTTTACACTACCCCGGTAGACAGCTGAAAGGCACCACAAAACTTGTTCTACCTGCTTTCTGGGCTGAGATGGGGAATCGCTGAATTTTGGACTCGGCTGGTGACAAAATGTTCCAAACACACCCCATGCACAACTCCACCGGGGAAGGTGCCAGAATCGAGTTCCGTTGGTAGTTTTTACACTACCCCGGTAGGCAGCTGAAAGGCACCACAAAACTTGTTCTACCTGCTTTCTGGGCTGAGATGGGGAATCGCTGACTTTTGGACTCGGCTGGTGACAAAATGTTCCAAACACACCCCATGCACAACTCCACCGGGGAAGGTGCCAGAAACGAGTTCTGTGGGTAGTTTTTACACTACCCCGGTAGGCAGCTGAAAGGCACCACAAAACTTGTTCTACCTGCTTTCTGGGCTGAGATGGGGAACGGCTGACTTTTGGACTCGGCTGCTGACAAAATGTTCCAAACACACCCCATGCACAACTCCACCGGGGAAGGTGCCAGAAACGAGTTCTGTTGGTAGTTTTTACACTACCCCGGTAGGCAAGAGAAAGGCACCACAAAACTTGTTGTACCTGCTTTCTGGGCTGAGATGGGGAATAGCTGAATTTTGGACTTGGCTGGTGACAAAATGTTCCAAACACACCCCATGCACAACTCCACCGGGGAAGGTGCCAGAAACGAGTTCTGTTGGTAGTTTTTACACTACCCCGGTAGGCAGCTGAAAGGCACCACAAAACTTGTTCTACCTGCTTTCTGGGCTGAGATGGGGAATCGCTGAATTTTGGACTCGGCTGGTGACAAAATGTTCCAAACACACACCATGCACAACTCCACCGGGGAAGGTGCCAGAAACGAGTTCTTTTGGTAGTTTTTACACTACCCCGGTAGGCAGCTGAAAGGCACCACAAAACTTGTTCTACCTGCTTTCTGGGCTGAGATGGGGAATCGCTGAATTTTGGACTCGGCTGGTGACAAAATGTTCCAAACACACCCCATGCACAACTCCACCGGGGAAGGTGCCAGAAACGAGTTCCGTTGGTAGTTTTTACACTACCCCGGTAGGCAGCTGAAAGGCACCACAAAACTTGTTCTACCTGCTTTCTGGGCTGAGATGGGGAATCGCTGAATTTTGGACTCGGCTGGTGACAAAATGTTCCAAACACACCCCATGCACAACTCCACCGGGGAAGGTGCCAGAAACGAGTTCTGTTGGTAGTTTTTTACACTACCCCGGTAGGCAGCTGAAAGGCACCACAAAACTTGTTCTACCTGCTTTCTGGGCTGAGATGGGGAATCGCTGAATTTTGGACTCGGCTGGTGACAAAATGTTCCAAACACACCCCATGCACAACTCCACCGGGGAAGGTGCCAGAAACGAGTTCTCTTGGTAGTTTTTACACTACCCCGGTAGGCAGCTGAAAGGCACCACAAAACTTGTTGTACCTGCTTTCTGGGCTGAGATGGGGAACGGCTGAATTTTCGACTCGGCTGGTGACAAAATGTTCCAAACACACCCCATGCACAACTCCACCGGGGAAGGTGCCAGAAACGAGTTCTGTGGGTAGTTTTTACACTACCCCGGTAGGCAGCTGAAAGGCACCACAAAACTTGTTCTACCTGCTTTCTGGGCTGAGATGGGGAATCGCTGAATTTTGGACTCGGCTGGTGACAAAATGTTCCAAACACACCCCATGCACAACTCCACCGGGGAAGGTGCCAGAATCGAGTTCCGTTGGTAGTTTTTACACTACCCCGGTAGGCAAGAGAAAGGCACCACAAAACTTGTTCTACCTGCTTTCTGGGCTGAGATGGGGAACGGCTGAATTTTGGACTCGGCTGGTGACAAAATGTTCCAAACACACCCCATGCACAACTCCACCGGGGAAGGTGCCAGAAACGAGTTCCGTTGGTAGTTTTTACACTACCCCGGTAGGCAGCTGAAAGGCACCACAAAACTTGTTCTACCTGCTTTCTGGGCTGAGATGGGGAATCGCTGAATTTTGGACTCGGCTGGTGACAAAATGTTCCAAACACACCCCATGCACAACTCCACCGGGGAAGGTGCCAGAATCGAGTTCCGTTGGTAGTTTTTACACTACCCCGGTAGGCAGCTGAAAGGCACCACAAAACTTGTTCTACCTGCTTTCTGGGCTGAGATGGGGAACCGCTGAATTTTGGACTCGGCTGTAGACAAAATGTTGCAAGGCACACCCCATGCACAACTCCACCGGGGAAGGTGACAGAAACAAGTTCTGTTGGTAGTTTTTACACTACCCCGGTAGGCAGCTGAAAGGCACCACAAAACTTGTTCTACCTGCTTTCTGGGCTGAGATGGGGAATCGCTGAATTTTGGACTCGGCTGGTGACAAAATGTTCCAAACACACCCCATGCACAACTCCACCGGGGAAGGTGCCAGAAACGAGTTCTCTTGGTAGTTTTTACACTACCCCGGTAGGCAGCTGAAAGGCACCACAAAACTTGTTCTACCTGCTTTCTGGGCTGAGATGGGGAACGGCTGAATTTTGGACTCGGCTGGTAACAAAATGTTCCAAACACACCCCATGCACAACTCCACCGGGGAAGGTGCCAGAATCGAGTTCCGTTGGTAGTTTTTACACTACCCCGGTAGGCAGCTGAAAGGCACCACAAAACTTGTTCTACCTGCTTTCTGGGCTGAGATGGGGAATCGCTGAATTTTGGACTCGGCTGGTGACAAAATGTTCCAAACACACCCCATGCACAACTCCACCGGGGAAGGTGCCAGCAACGAGTTCTGTTGGTAGTTTTTACACTACCCCGGTAGGCAGCTGAAAGGCACCACAAAACTTGTTCTACCTGCTTTCTGGGCTGAGATGGGGAATAGCTGAATTTTGGACTTGGCTGGTGACAAAATGTTCCAAACACACCCCATGCACAACTCCACCGGGGAAGGTGCCAGAAACGAGTTCTGTGGGTAGTTTTTACACTACCCCGGTAGGCAGCTGAAAGGCACCACAAAACTTGTTCTACCTGCTTTCTGGGCTGAGATGGGGAATCGCTGAATTTTCGACTCGGCTGGTGACAAAATGTTCCAAACACACCCCATGCACAGCTCCACCGGGGAAGGTGCCAGAAACGAGTTCTCTTGGTAGTTTTTACACTACCCCGGTAGGCAGCTGAAAGGCACCACAAAACTTGTTCTACCTGCTTTCTGGGCTGAGATGGGGAATCGCTGAATTTTGGACTCGGCTGGTGACATAATGTTCCAAACACACCCCATGCACAACTCCACCGGGGAAGGTGCCAGAAACGAGTTCTGTTGGTAGTTTTTACACTACCCCGGTAGGCAGCTGAAAGGCACCACAAAACTTGTTCTACCTGCTTTCTGGGCTGAGATGGGGAATCGCTGAATTTTGGACTCGGCTGGTGACAAAATGTTCCAAACACACCCCATGCACAACTCCACCGGGGAAGGTGCCAGAAACGAGTTCTGTTGGTAGTTTTTACACTACCCCGGTAGGCAGCTGAAAGGCACCACAAAACTTGTTCTACCTGCTTTCTGGGCTGAGATGGGGAATCGCTGACTTTTGGACTCGGCTGGTGACAAAATGTTCCAAACACACCCCATGCACAACTCCACCGGGGAAGGTGCCAGAAACGAGTTCTGTTGGTAGTTTTTACACTACCCCGGTAGGCAGCTGAAAGGCACCACAAAACTTGTTCTACCTGCTTTCTGGGCTGAGATGGGGAACGGCTGAATTTTGGACTCGGCTGGTGACAAAATGTTCCAAACACACCCCATGCACAACTCCACCGGGGAAGGTGCCAGAAACGTGTTCTCTTGGTAGTTTTTACACTACCCCGGTAGGCAGCTGAAAGGCACCACAAAACTTGTTCTACCTGCTTTCTGGGCTGAGATGGGGAATCCCTGAATTTTGGACTCGGCTGGTGACAAAATGTTCCAAACACACCCCATGCACAACTCCACCGGGGAAGGTGCCAGAAACGAGTTCTCTTGGTAGTTTTTACACTACCCCGGTAGGCAGCTGAAAGGCACCACAAAACTTGTGGTACCTGCTTTCTGGGCTGAGATGGGGAATCGCTGAATTTTGGACTCGGCTGGTGACAAAATGTTCCAAACACACCCCATGCACAACTCCACCGGGGAAGGTGCCAGAATCGAGTTCCGTTGGTAGTTTTTACACTACCCCGGTAGGCAAGAGAAAGGCACCACAAAACTTGTTCTACCTGCTTTCTGGGCTGAGATGGGGAACGGCTGAATTTTGGACTCGGCTGGTGACAAAATGTTCCAAACACACCCCATGCACAACTCCACCGGGGAAGGTGCCAGAAACGAGTTCCGTTGGTAGTTTTTACACTACCCCGGTAGGCAGCTGAAAGGCACCACAAAACTTGTTCTACCTGCTTTCTGGGCTGAGATGGGGAATCGCTGAATTTTGGACTCGGCTGGTGACATAATGTTCCAAACACACCCCATGCACAACTCCACCGGGGAAGGTGCCAGAAACGAGTTCCGTTGGTAGTTTTTACACTACCCCGGTAGGCAAGAGAAAGGCACCACAAAACTTGTTCTACCTGCTTTCTGGGCTGAGATGGGGAATCGCTGAATTTTGGACTCGGCTGCTGACAAAATGTTCCAAACACACCCCATGCACAACTCCACCGGGGAAGGTGCCAGAAACGAGTTCTGTTGGTAGTTTTTACACTACCCCGGTAGGCAAGAGAAAGGCACCACAAAACTTGTTGTACCTGCTTTCTGGGCTGAGATGGGGAATAGCTGAATTTTGGACTTGGCTGGTGACAAAATGTTCCAAACACACCCCATGCACAACTCCACCGGGGAAGGTGCCAGAAACGAGTTCTGTTGGTAGTTTTTACACTACCCCGGTAGGCAAGAGAAAGGCACCACAAAACTTGTTGTACCTGCTTTCTGGGCTGAGATGGGGAATAGCTGAATTTTGGACTTGGCTGGTGACAAAATGTTCCAAACACACCCCATGCACAACTCCACCGGGGAAGGTGCCAGAAACGAGTTCCGTTGGTAGTTTTTACACTACCCCGGTAGGCAAGAGAAAGGCACCACAAAACTTGTTCTACCTGCTTTCTGGGCTGAGATGGGGAATCGCTGAATTTTGGACTCGGCTGGTGACAAAATGTTCCAAACACACCCCATGCACAACTCCACCGGGGAAGGTGCCAGAAACGAGTTCTGTTGGTAGTTTTTACACTACCCCGGTAGGCAGCTGAAAGGCACAACAAAACTTGTTCTACCTGCTTTCTGGGCTGAGATGGGGAATCGCTGAATTTTCGACTCGGCTGGTGACAAAATGTTCCAAACACACCCCATGCACAACTCCACCGGGGAAGGTGTCAGAAACGAGTTCTCTTGGTAGTTTTTACACTACCCCGGTAGGCAGCTGAAAGGCACCACAAAACTTGTGGTACCTGCTTTCTGGGCTGAGATGGGGAACGGCTGAATTTTGGACTCGGCTGGTGACAAAATGTTCCAAACACACCCCATGCACAACTCCACCGGGGAAGGTGCCAGAAACGAGTTCTGTTGGTAGTTTTTACACTACCCCGGTAGGCAGCTGAAAGGCACCACAAAACTTGTTCTACCTGCTTTCTGGGCTGAGATGGGGAATCGCTGAATTTTGGACTCGGCTGGTGACAAAATGTTCCAAACACACCCCATGCACAACTCCACCGGGGAAGGTGCCAGAAACGAGTTCTGTTGGTAGTTTTTACACTACCCCGGTAGGCAGCTGAAAGGCACCACAAAACTTGTTGTACCTGCTTTCTGGGCTGAGATGGGGAACGGCTGAATTTTGGACTCGGCTGGTGACAAAATGTTCCAAACACACCCCATGCACAACTCCACCGGGGAAGGTGCCAGAATCGAGTTCCGTTGGTAGTTTTTACACTACCCCGGTAGGCAAGAGAAAGGCACCACAAAACTTGTTCTACCTGCTTTCTGGGCTGAGATGGGGAACGGCTGAATTTTGGACTCGGCTGGTGACAAAATGTTCCAAACACACCCCATGCACAACTCCACCGGGGAAGGTGCCAGAAACGAGTTCCGTTGGTAGTTTTTACACTACCCCGGTAGGCAGCTGAAAGGCACCACAAAACTTGTTCTACCTGCTTTCTGGGCTGAGATGGGGAATCGCTGAATTTTGGACTCGGCTGGTGACAAAATGTTCCAAACACACCCCATGCACAACTCCACCGGGGAAGGTGCCAGAATCGAGTTCCGTTGGTAGTTTTTACACTACCCCGGTAGGCAGCTGAAAGGCACCACAAAACTTGTTCTACCTGCTTTCTGGGCTGAGATGGGGAACCGCTGAATTTTGGACTCGGCTGTAGACAAAATGTTGCAAGGCACACCCCATGCACAACTCCACCGGGGAAGGTGACAGAAACAAGTTCTGTTGGTAGTTTTTACACTACCCCGGTAGGCAGCTGAAAGGCACCACAAAACTTGTTCTACCTGCTTTCTGGGCTGAGATGGGGAATCGCTGAATTTTGGACTCGGCTGGTGACAAAATGTTCCAAACACACCCCATGCACAACTCCACCGGGGAAGGTGCCAGAAACGAGTTCTGTTGGTAGTTTTTACACTACCCCGGTAGGCAGCTGAAAGGCACCACAAAACTTGTTCTACCTGCTTTCTGGGCTGAGATGGGGAACGGCTGAATTTTGGACTCGGCTGGTAACAAAATGTTCCAAACACACCCCATGCACAACTCCACCGGGGAAGGTGCCAGAATCGAGTTCCGTTGGTAGTTTTTACACTACCCCGGTAGGCAAGAGAAAGGCACCACAAAACTTGTTCTACCTGCTTTCTGGGCTGAGATGGGGAACGGCTGAATTTTGGACTCGGCTGGTGACAAAATGTTCCAAACACACCCCATGCACAACTCCACCGGGGAAGGTGCCAGAAACGAGTTCTGTTGGTAGTTTTTACACTACCCCGGTAGGCAGCTGAAAGGCACCACAAAACTTGTTCTACCTGCTTTCTGGGCTGAGATGGGGAATAGCTGAATTTTGGACTTGGCTGGTGACAAAATGTTCCAAACACACCCCATGCACAACTCCACCGGGGAAGGTGCCAGAAACGAGTTCTGTGGGTAGTTTTTACACTACCCCGGTAGGCAGCTGAAAGGCACCACAAAACTTGTTCTACCTGCTTTCTGGGCTGAGATGGGGAATCGCTGAATTTTCGACTCGGCTGGTGACAAAATGTTCCAAACACACCCCATGCACAGCTCCACCGGGGAAGGTGCCAGAAACGAGTTCTGTTGGTAGTTTTTACACTACCCCGGTAGGCAGCTGAAAGGCACCACAAAACTTGTTCTACCTGCTTTGTGGGCTGAGATGGGGAATCCCTGAATTTTGGACTCGGCTGGTGACAAAATGTTCCAAACACACCCCATGCACAACTCCACCGGGGAAGGTGCCAGAAACGAGTTCTGTTGGTAGTTTTTACACTACCCCGGTAGGCAGCTGAAAGGCACCACAAAACTTGTTGTACCTGCTTTCTGGGCTGAGATGGGGAACGGCTGAATTTTGGACTCGGCTGGTGACAAAATGTTCCAAACACACCCCATGCACAACTCCACCGGGGAAGGTGCCAGAAACGAGTTCTGTTGGTAGTTTTTACACTACCCCGGTAGGCAGCTGAAAGGCACCACAAAACTTGTTCTACCTGCTTTCTGGGCTGAGATGGGGAATCGCTGACTTTTGGACTCGGCTGGTGACAAAATGTTCCAAACACACCCCATGCACAACTCCACCGGGGAAGGTGCCAGAAACGAGTTCTTTTGGTAGTTTTTACACTACCCCGGTAGGCAGCTGAAAGGCACCACAAAACTTGTTCTACCTGCTTTCTGGGCTGAGATGGGGAACGGCTGAATTTTGGACTCGGCTGGTGACAAAATGTTCCAAACACACCCCATGCACAACTCCACCGGGGAAGGTGCCAGAAACGAGTTCTCTTGGTAGTTTTTACACTACCCCGGTAGGCAGCTGAAAGGCACCACAAAACTTGTTCTACCTGCTTTCTGGGCTGAGATGGGGAATCCCTGAATTTTGGACTCGGCTGGTGACAAAATGTTCCAAACACACCCCATGCACAACTCCACCGGGGAAGGTGCCAGAAACGAGTTCTCTTGGTAGTTTTTACACTACCCCGGTAGGCAGCTGAAAGGCACCACAAAACTTGTTCTACCTGCTTTCTGGGCTGAGATGGGGAATCGCTGAATTTTGGACTCGGCTGGTGACAAAATGTTCCAAACACACCCCATGCACAACTCCACCGGGGAAGGTGCCAGAATCGAGTTCCGTTGGTAGTTTTTACACTACCCCGGTAGGCAAGAGAAAGGCACCACAAAACTTGTTCTACCTGCTTTCTGGGCTGAGATGGGGAACGGCTGAATTTTGGACTCGGCTGGTGACAAAATGTTCCAAACACACCCCATGCACAACTCCACCGGGGAAGGTGCCAGAAACGAGTTCCGTTGGTAGTTTTTACACTACCCCGGTAGGCAGCTGAAAGGCACCACAAAACTTGTTCTACCTGCTTTCTGGGCTGAGATGGGGAATCGCTGAATTTTGGACTCGGCTGGTGACATAATGTTCCAAACACACCCCATGCACAACTCCACCGGGGAAGGTGCCAGAAACGAGTTCCGTTGGTAGTTTTTACACTACCCCGGTAGGCAAGAGAAAGGCACCACAAAACTTGTTCTACCTGCTTTCTGGGCTGAGATGGGGAATCGCTGAATTTTGGACTCGGCTGGTGACAAAATGTTCCAAACACACCCCATGCACAACTCCACCGGGGAAGGTGCCAGAAACGCGTTCTGTGGGTAGTTTTTACACTACCCCGGTAGGCAGCTGAAAGGCACCACAAAACTTGTTCTACCTGCTTTCTGGGCTGAGATGGGGAATCGCTGAATTTTCGACTCGGCTGGTGACAAAATGTTCCAAACACACCCCATGCACAACTCCACCGGGGAAGGTGCCAGAAACGAGTTCTGTTGGTAGTTTTTACACTACCCCGGTAGGCAGCTGAAAGGCACCACAAAACTTGTTCTACCTGCTTTCTGGGCTGAGATGGGGAATCGCTGAATTTTGGACTCGGCTGGTGACAAAATGTTCCAAACACACCCCATGCACAACTCCACCGGGGAAGGTGCCAGAATCGAGTTCCGTTGGTAGTTTTTACACTACCCCGGTAGGCAGCTGAAAGGCACCACAAAACTTGTTCTACCTGCTTTCTGGGCTGAGATGGGGAATCGCTGAATTTTGGACTCGGCTGGTGACAAAATGTTCCAAACACACCCCATGCACAACTCCACCGGGGAAGGTGCCAGAAACGAGTTCTGTTGGTAGTTTTTACACTACCCCGGTAGGCAGCTGAAAGGCACCACAAAACTTGTTCTACCTGCTTTCTGGGCTGAGATGGGGAATCGCTGACTTTTGGACTCGGCTGGTGACAAAATGTTCCAAACACACCCCATGCACAACTCCACCGGGGAAGGTGCCAGAAACGAGTTCTGTTGGTAGTTTTTACACTACCCCGGTAGGCAAGAGAAAGGCACCACAAAACTTGTTCTACCTGCTTTCTGGGCTGAGATGGAGAATCGCTGAATTTTGGACTCGGCTGGTGACAAAATGTTCCAAACACACCCCATGCACAACTCCACCGGGGAAGGTGCCAGAATCGAGTTCCGTTGGTAGTTTTTACACTACCCCGGTAGGCAGCTGAAAGGCACCACAAAACTTGTTCTACCTGCTTTCTGGGCTGAGATGGGGAATCGCTGAATTTTGGACTCGGCTGGTGACAAAATGTTCCAAACACACCCCATGCACAACTCCACCGGGGAAGGTGCCAGAAACGAGTTCTGTTGGTAGTTTTTACACTACCCCGGTAGGCAGCTGAAAGGCACCACAAAACTTGTTCTACCTGCTTTCTGGGCTGAGATGGGGAATCGCTGAATTTTGGACTCGGCTGGTGACAAAATGTTCCAAACACACCCCATGCACAACTCCACCGGGGAAGGTGCCAGAAACGAGTTCTCTTGGTAGTTTTTACACTACCCCGGTAGGCAGCTGAAAGGCACCACAAAACTTGTTCTACCTGCTTTCTGGGCTGAGATGGGGAATCGCTGAATTTTGGACTCGGCTGGTGACAAAATGTTCCAAACACACCCCATGCACAACTCCACCGGGGAAGGTGCCAGAAACGAGTTCTCTTGGTAGTTTTTACACTACCCCGGTAGGCAGCTGAAAGGCACCACAAAACTTGTTGTACCTGCTTTCTGGGCTGAGATGGGGAATCGCTGAATTTTGGACTCGGCTGGTGACAAAATGTTCCAAACACACCCCATGCACAACTCCACCGGGGAAGGTGCCAGAAACGAGTTCCGTTGGTAGTTTTTACACTACCCCGGTAGGCAGCTGAAAGGCACCACAAAACTTGTTGTACCTGCTTTCTGGGCTGAGATGGGGAATCGCTGAATTTTGGACTCGGCTGGTGACAAAATGTTCCAAACACACCCCATGCACAACTCCACCGGGGAAGGTGCCAGAAACGAGTTCCGTTGGTAGTTTTTACACTACCCCGGTAGGCAAGAGAAAGGCACCGCAAAACTTGTTCTACCTGCTTTCTGGGCTGAGATGGGGAATCGCTGAATTTTGGACTCGGCTGGTGACAAAATGTTCCAAACACACCCCATGCACAACTCCACCGGGGAAGGTGCCAGAATCGAGTTCCATTGGTAGTTTTTACACTACCCCGGTAGGCAAGAGAAAGGCACCACAAAACTTGTTCTACCTGCTTTCTGGGCTGAGATGGGGAATCGCTGAATTTTGGACTCGGCTGGTGACAAAATGTTCCAAACACACCCCATGCACAACTCCACCGGGGAAGGTGCCAGAAACGAGTTCTGTTGGTAGTTTTTACACTACCCCGGTAGGCAGCTGAAAGGCACCACAAAACTTGTTCTACCTGCTTTCTGGGCTGAGATGGGGAATCGCTGACTTTTGGACTCGGCTGGTGACAAAATGTTCCAAACACACCCCATGCACAACTCCACCGGGGAAGGTGCCAGAAACGAGTTCTCTTGGTAGTTTTTACACTACCCCGGTAGGCAAGAGAAAGGCACCACAAAACTTGTTCTACCTGCTTTCTGGGCTGAGATGGGGAACGGCTGAATTTTGGACTCGGCTGGTGACAAAATGTTCCAAACACACCCCATGCACAACTCCACCGGGGAAGGTGCCAGAAACGAGTTCTGTGGGTAGTTTTTACACTACCCCGGTAGGCAGCTGAAAGGCACCACAAAACTTGTTGTACCTGCTTTCTGGGCTGAGATGGGGAATCGCTGAATTTTGGACTCGGCTGGTGACATAATGTTCCAAACACACCCCATGCACAACTCCACCGGGGAAGGTGCCAGAAACGAGTTCCGTTGGTAGTTTTTACACTACCCCGGTAGGCAAGAGAAAGGCACCACAAAACTTGTTGTACCTGCTTTCTGGGCTGAGATGGGGAATCGCTGAATTTTGGACTCGGCTGCTGACAAAATGTTCCAAACACACCCCATGCACAACTCCACCGGGGAAGGTGCCAGAAACGAGTTCTGTTGGTAGTTTTTACACTACCCCGGTAGGCAAGAGAAAGGCACCACAAAACTTGTTGTACCTGCTTTCTGGGCTGAGATGGGGAATAGCTGAATTTTGGACTTGGCTGGTGACAAAATGTTCCAAACACACCCCATGCACAACTCCACCGGGGAAGGTGCCAGAAACGAGTTCTGTTGGTAGTTTTTACACTACCCCGGTAGGCAGCTGAAAGGCACCACAAAACTTGTTCTACCTGCTTTCTGGGCTGAGATGGGGAATCGCTGAATTTTCGACTCGGCTGGTGACAAAATGTTCCAAACACACCCCATGCACAACTCCACTGGGGAAGGTGCCAGAATCGAGTTCCGTTGGTAGTTTTTACACTACCCCGGTAGGCAGCTGAAAGGCACCACAAAACTTGTTCTACCTGCTTTCTGGGCTGAGATGGGGAATCGCTGAATTTTGGACTCGGCTGGTGACAAAATGTTCCAAACACACCCCATGCACAACTCCACCGGGGAAGGTGCCAGAAACGAGTTCTGTTGGTAGTTTTTACACTACCCCGGTAGGCAGCTGAAAGGCACCACAAAACTTGTTCTACCTGCTTTCTGGGCTGAGATGGGGAATCGCTGAATTTTGGACTCGGCTGGTGACAAAATGTTCCAAACACACCCCATGCACAACTCCACCGGGGAAGGTGCCAGAAATGAGTTCTCTTGGTAGTTTTTACACTACCCCGGTAGGCAGCTGAAAGGCACCACAAAACTTGTTGTACCTGCTTTCTGGGCTGAGATGGGGAACGGCTGAATTTTGGACTCGGCTGGTGACAAAATGTTCCAAACACACCCCATGCACAACTCCACCGGGGAAGGTGCCAGAAACGAGTTCTGTTGGTAGTTTTTACACTACCCCGGTAGGCAAGAGAAAGGCACCACAAAACTTGTTGTACCTGCTTTCTGGGCTGAGATGGGGAATAGCTGAATTATGGACTTGGCTGGTGACAAAATGTTCCAAACACACCCCATGCACAACTCCACCGGGGAAGGTGCCAGAAACGAGTTCTGTTGGTAGTTTTTACACTACCCCGGTAGGCAGCTGAAAGGCACCACAAAACTTGTTCTACCTGCTTTCTGGGCTGAGATGGGGAATCGCTGAATTTTGGACTCGGCTGGTGACAAAATGTTCCAAACACACCCCATGCACAACTCCACCGGGGAAGGTGCCAGAAATGAGTTCTCTTGGTAGTTTTTACACTACCCCGGTAGGCAGCTGAAAGGCACCACAAAACTTGTTGTACCTGCTTTCTGGGCTGAGATGGGGAACGGCTGAATTTTGGACTCGGCTGGTGACAAAATGTTCCAAACACACCCCATGCACAACTCCACCGGGGAAGGTGCCAGAAACGAGTTCTGTTGGTAGTTTTTACACTACCCCGGTAGGCAAGAGAAAGGCACCACAAAACTTGTTGTACCTGCTTTCTGGGCTGAGATGGGGAATAGCTGAATTTTGGACTTGGCTGGTGACAAAATGTTCCAAACACACCCCATGCACAACTCCACCGGGGAAGGTGCCAGAAACGAGTTCTGTTGGTAGTTTTTACACTACCCCGGTAGGCAGCTGAAAGGCACCACAAAACTTGTTCTACCTGCTTTCTGGGCTGAGATGGGGAATCGCTGAATTTTCGACTCGGCTGGTGACAAAATGTTCCAAACACACCCCATGCACAACTCCACCGGGGAAGGTGCCAGAAACGAGTTCTTTTGGTAGTTTTTACACTACCCCGGTAGGCAGCTGAAAGGCACCACAAAACTTGTTCTACCTGCTTTCTGGGCTGAGATGGGGAATCGCTGAATTTTGGACTCGGCTGGTGACAAAATGTTCCAAACACACCCCATGCACAACTCCACCGGGGAAGGTGCCAGAAACGAGTTCCGTTGGTAGTTTTTACACTACCCCGGTAGGCAGCTGAAAGGCACCACAAAACTTGTTGTACCTGCTTTCTGGGCTGAGATGGGGAATCGCTGAATTTTGGACTCGGCTGGTGACAAAATGTTCCAAACACACCCCATGCACAACTCCACCGGGGAAGGTGCCAGAAACGAGTTCTGTTGGTAGTTTTTACACTACCCCGGTAGGCAGCTGAAAGGCACCACAAAACTTGTTCTACCTGCTTTCTGGGCTGAGATGGGGAATCGCTGAATTTTGGACTCGGCTGGTGACAAAATGTTCCAAACACACCCCATGCACAACTCCACCGGGGAAGGTGCCAGAAACGAGTTCTGTTGGTAGTTTTTACACTACCCCGGTAGGCAGCTGAAAGGCACCACAAAACTTGTTCTACCTGCTTTCTGGGCTGAGATGGGGAATCGCTGAATTTTGGACTCGGCTGGTGACAAAATGTTCCAAACACACCCCATGCACAACTCCACCGGGGAAGGTGCCAGAAACGAGTTCTGTTGGTAGTTTTTACACTACCCCGGTAGGCAGCTGAAAGGCACCACAAAACTTGTTGTACCTGCTTTCTGGGCTGAGATGGGGAATCGCTGAATTTTGGACTCGGCTGGTGACAAAATGTTCCAAACACACCCCATGCACAACTCCACCGGGGAAGGTGCCAGAAACGAGTTCCGTTGGTAGTTTTTACACTACCCCGGTAGGCAAGAGAAAGGCACCACAAAACTTGTTCTACCTGCTTTCTGGGCTGAGATGGGGAACGGCTGAATTTTGGACTCGGCTGCTGACAAAATGTTCCAAACACACCCCATGCACAACTCCACCGGGGAAGGTGCCAGAAACGAGTTCTTTTGGTAGTTTTTACACTACCCCGGTAGGCAGCTGAAAGGCACCACAAAACTTGTTCTACCTGCTTTCTGGGCTGAGATGGGGAATCGCTGAATTTTGGACTCGGCTGGTGACAAAATGTTCCAAACACACCCCATGCACAACTCCACCGGGGAAGGTGCCAGAAACGAGTTCCGTTGGTAGTTTTTACACTACCCCGGTAGGCAGCTGAAAGGCACCACAAAACTTGTTCTACCTGCTTTCTGGGCTGAGATGGGGAACGGCTGAATTTTGGACTCGGCTGGTGACAAAATGTTCCAAACACACCCCATGCACAACTCCACCGGGGAAGGTGCCAGAAACAAGTTCTGTTGGTAGTTTTTACACTACCCCGGTAGGCAGCTGAAAGGCACCACAAAACTTGTTCTACCTGCTTTCTGGGCTGAGATGGGGAATCGCTGAATTTTGGACTCGGCTGGTGACAAAATGTTCCAAACACACCCCATGCACAACTCCACCGGGGAAGGTGCCAGAAACGAGTTCTCTTGGTAGTTTTTACACTACCCCGGTAGGCAGCTGAAAGGCACCACAAAACTTGTTCTACCTGCTTTCTGGGCTGAGATGGGGAACGGCTGAATTTTGGACTCGGCTGGTAACAAAATGTTCCAAACACACCCCATGCACAACTCCACCGGGGAAGGTGCCAGAATCGAGTTCCGTTGGTAGTTTTTACACTACCCCGGTAGGCAGCTGAAAGGCACCACAAAACTTGTTCTACCTGCTTTCTGGGCTGAGATGGGGAATCGCTGAATTTTGGACTCGGCTGGTGACAAAATGTTCCAAACACACCCCATGCACAACTCCACCGGGGAAGGTGCCAGCAACGAGTTCTGTTGGTAGTTTTTACACTACCCCGGTAGGCAGCTGAAAGGCACCACAAAACTTGTTCTACCTGCTTTCTGGGCTGAGATGGGGAATAGCTGAATTTTGGACTTGGCTGGTGACAAAATGTTCCAAACACACCCCATGCACAACTCCACCGGGGAAGGTGCCAGAAACGAGTTCTGTGGGTAGTTTTTACACTACCCCGGTAGGCAGCTGAAAGGCACCACAAAACTTGTTCTACCTGCTTTCTGGGCTGAGATGGGGAATCGCTGAATTTTCGACTCGGCTGGTGACAAAATGTTCCAAACACACCCCATGCACAGCTCCACCGGGGAAGGTGCCAGAAACGAGTTCTCTTGGTAGTTTTTACACTACCCCGGTAGGCAGCTGAAAGGCACCACAAAACTTGTTCTACCTGCTTTCTGGGCTGAGATGGGGAATCGCTGAATTTTGGACTCGGCTGGTGACATAATGTTCCAAACACACCCCATGCACAACTCCACCGGGGAAGGTGCCAGAAACGAGTTCTGTTGGCAGTTTTTACACTACCCCGGTAGGCAGCTGAAAGGCACCACAAAACTTGTTCTACCTGCTTTCTGGGCTGAGATGGGGAATCGCTGAATTTTGGACTCGGCTGCTGACAAAATGTTCCAAACACACCCCATGCACAACTCCACCGGGGAAGGTGCCAGAAACGAGTTCTGTTGGTAGTTTTTACACTACCCCGGTAGGCAGCTGAAAGGCACCACAAAACTTGTTGTACCTGCTTTCTGGGCTGAGATGGGGAATCGCTGACTTTTGGACTCGGCTGGTGACAAAATGTTCCAAACACACCCCATGCACAACTCCACCGGGGAAGGTGCCAGAAACGAGTTCTGTTGGTAGTTTTTACACTACCCCGGTAGGCAGCTGAAAGGCACCACAAAACTTGTTCTACCTGCTTTCTGGGCTGAGATGGGGAACGGCTGAATTTTGGACTCGGCTGGTGACAAAATGTTCCAAACACACCCCATGCACAACTCCACCGGGGAAGGTGCCAGAAACGAGTTCTCTTGGTAGTTTTTACACTACCCCGGTAGGCAGCTGAAAGGCACCACAAAACTTGTTCTACCTGCTTTCTGGGCTGAGATGGGGAATCCCTGAATTTTGGACTCGGCTGGTGACAAAATGTTCCAAACACACCCCATGCACAACTCCACCGGGGAAGGTGCCAGAAACGAGTTCTCTTGGTAGTTTTTACACTACCCCGGTAGGCAGCTGAAAGGCACCACAAAACTTGTGGTACCTGCTTTCTGGGCTGAGATGGGGAATCGCTGAATTTTGGACTCGGCTGGTGACAAAATGTTCCAAACACACCCCATGCACAACTCCACCGGGGAAGGTGCCAGAATCGAGTTCCGTTGGTAGTTTTTACACTACCCCGGTAGGCAAGAGAAAGGCACCACAAAACTTGTTCTACCTGCTTTCTGGGCTGAGATGGGGAACGGCTGAATTTTGGACTCGGCTGGTGACAAAATGTTCCAAACACACCCCATGCACAACTCCACCGGGGAAGGTGCCAGAAACGAGTTCCGTTGGTAGTTTTTACACTACCCCGGTAGGCAGCTGAAAGGCACCACAAAACTTGTTCTACCTGCTTTCTGGGCTGAGATGGGGAATCGCTGAATTTTGGACTCGGCTGGTGACATAATGTTCCAAACACACCCCATGCACAACTCCACCGGGGAAGGTGCCAGAAACGAGTTCCGTTGGTAGTTTTTACACTACCCCGGTAGGCAAGAGAAAGGCACCACAAAACTTGTTGTACCTGCTTTCTGGGCTGAGATGGGGAATCGCTGAATTTTGGACTCGGCTGGTGACAAAATGTTCCAAACACACCCCATGCACAACTCCACCGGGGAAGGTGCCAGAAACGAGTTCTGTTGGTAGTTTTTACACTACCCCGGTAGGCAAGAGAAAGGCACCACAAAACTTGTTGTACCTGCTTTCTGGGCTGAGATGGGGAATAGCTGAATTTTGGACTTGGCTGGTGACAAAATGTTCCAAACACACCCCATGCACAACTCCACCGGGGAAGGTGCCAGAAACGAGTTCCGTTGGTAGTTTTTACACTACCCCGGTAGGCAAGAGAAAGGCACCACAAAACTTGTTCTACCTGCTTTCTGGGCTGAGATGGGGAATCGCTGAATTTTGGACTTGGCTGCTGACAAAATGTTCCAAACACACCCCATGCACAACTCCACCGGGGAAGGTGCCAGAAACGAGTTCTGTTGGTAGTTTTTACACTACCCCGGTAGGCAGCTGAAAGGCACAACAAAACTTGTTCTACCTGCTTTCTGGGCTGAGATGGGGAATCGCTGAATTTTCGACTCGGCTGGTGACAAAATGTTCCAAACACACCCCATGCACAACTCCACCGGGGAAGGTGCCAGAAACGAGTTCTCTTGGTAGTTTTTACACTACCCCGGTAGGCAGCTGAAAGGCACCACAAAACTTGTGGTACCTGCTTTCTGGGCTGAGATGGGGAACGGCTGAATTTTGGACTCGGCTGGTGACAAAATGTTCCAAACACACCCCATGCACAACTCCACCGGGGAAGGTGCCAGAAACGAGTTCTGTTGGTAGTTTTTACACTACCCCGGTAGGCAGCTGAAAGGCACCACAAAACTTGTTCTACCTGCTTTCTGGGCTGAGATGGGGAATCGCTGAATTTTGGACTCGGCTGGTGACAAAATGTTCCAAACACACCCCATGCACAACTCCACCGGGGAAGGTGCCAGAAACGAGTTCTGTTGGTAGTTTTTACACTACCCCGGTAGGCAGCTGAAAGGCACCACAAAACTTGTTGTACCTGCTTTCTGGGCTGAGATGGGGAACGGCTGAATTTTGGACTCGGCTGGTGACAAAATGTTCCAAACACACCCCATGCACAACTCCACCGGGGAAGGTGCCAGAATCGAGTTCCGTTGGTAGTTTTTACACTACCCCGGTAGGCAGCTGAAAGGCACCACAAAACTTGTTCTACCTGCTTTCTGGGCTGAGATGGGGAACGGCTGAATTTTGGACTCGGCTGGTGACAAAATGTTCCAAACACACCCCATGCACAACTCCACCGGGGAAGGTGCCAGAAACGAGTTCCGTTGGTAGTTTTTACACTACCCCGGTAGGCAGCTGAAAGGCACCACAAAACTTGTTCTACCTGCTTTCTGGGCTGAGATGGGGAATCGCTGAATTTTGGACTCGGCTGGTGACAAAATGTTCCAAACACACCCCATGCACAACTCCACCGAGGAAGGTGCCAGAATCGAGTTCCGTTGGTAGTTTTTACACTACCCCGGTAGGCAGCTGAAAGGCACCACAAAACTTGTTCTACCTGCTTTCTGGGCTGAGATGGGGAACCGCTGAATTTTGGACTCGGCTGTAGACAAAATGTTGCAAGGCACACCCCATGCACAACTCCACCGGGGAAGGTGACAGAAACAAGTTCTGTTGGTAGTTTTTACACTACCCCGGTAGGCAGCTGAAAGGCACCACAAAACTTGTTCTACCTGCTTTCTGGGCTGAGATGGGGAATCGCTGAATTTTGGACTCGGCTGGTGACAAAATGTTCCAAACACACCCCATGCACAACTCCACCGGGGAAGGTGCCAGAAACGAGTTCTGTTGGTAGTTTTTACACTACCCCGGTAGGCAGCTGAAAGGCACCACAAAACTTGTTCTACCTGCTTTCTGGGCTGAGATGGGGAACGGCTGAATTTTGGACTCGGCTGGTGACAAAATGTTCCAAACACACCCCATGCACAACTCCACCGGGGAAGGTGCCAGAATCGAGTTCCGTTGGTAGTTTTTACACTACCCCGGTAGGCAAGAGAAAGGCACCACAAAACTTGTTCTACCTGCTTTCTGGGCTGAGATGGGGAACGGCTGAATTTTGGACTCGGCTGGTGACAAAATGTTCCAAACACACCCCATGCACAACTCCACCGGGGAAGGTGCCAGAAACGAGTTCTGTTGGTAGTTTTTACACTACCCCGGTAGGCAGCTGAAAGGCACCACAAAACTTGTTCTACCTGCTTTCTGGGCTGAGATGGGGAATAGCTGAATTTTGGACTTGGCTGGTGACAAAATGTTCCAAACACACCCCATGCACAACTCCACCGGGGAAGGTGCCAGAAACGAGTTCTGTGGGTAGTTTTTACACTACCCCGGTAGGCAGCTGAAAGGCACCACAAAACTTGTTCTACCTGCTTTCTGGGCTGAGATGGGGAATCGCTGAATTTTCGACTCGGCTGGTGACAAAATGTTCCAAACACACCCCATGCACAGCTCCACCGGGGAAGGTGCCAGAAACGAGTTCTGTTGGTAGTTTTTACACTACCCCGGTAGGCAGCTGAAAGGCACCACAAAACTTGTTCTACCTGCTTTCTGGGCTGAGATGGGGAATCGCTGAATTTTGGACTCGGCTGCTGACAAAATGTTCCAAACACACCCCATGCACAACTCCACCGGGGAAGGTGCCAGAAACGAGTTCTGTTGGTAGTTTTTACACTACCCCGGTAGGCAGCTGAAAGGCACCACAAAACTTGTTGTACCTGCTTTCTGGGCTGAGATGGGGAATCGCTGACTTTTGGACTCGGCTGGTGACAAAATGTTCCAAACACACCCCATGCACAACTCCACCGGGGAAGGTGCCAGAAACGAGTTCTGTTGGTAGTTTTTACACTACCCCGGTAGGCAGCTGAAAGGCACCACAAAACTTGTTCTACCTGCTTTCTGGGCTGAGATGGGGAACGGCTGAATTTTGGACTCGGCTGGTGACAAAATGTTCCAAACACACCCCATGCACAACTCCACCGGGGAAGGTGCCAGAAACGAGTTCTCTTGGTAGTTTTTACACTACCCCGGTAGGCAGCTGAAAGGCACCACAAAACTTGTGGTACCTGCTTTCTGGGCTGAGATGGGGAATCGCTGAATTTTGGACTCGGCTGGTGACAAAATGTTCCAAACACACCCCATGCACAACTCCACCGGGGAAGGTGCCAGAATCGAGTTCCGTTGGTAGTTTTTACACTACCCCGGTAGGCAAGAGAAAGGCACCACAAAACTTGTTGTACCTGCTTTCTGGGCTGAGATGGGGAATAGCTGAATTTTGGACTTGGCTGGTGACAAAATGTTCCAAACACACCCCATGCACAACTCCACCGGGGAAGGTGCCAGAAACGAGTTCTGTTGGTAGTTTTTACACTACCCCGGTAGGCAAGAGAAAGGCACCACAAAACTTGTTGTACCTGCTTTCTGGGCTGAGATGGGGAATAGCTGAATTTTGGACTTGGCTGGTGACAAAATGTTCCAAACACACCCCATGCACAACTCCACCGGGGAAGGTGCCAGAAACGAGTTCCGTTGGTAGTTTTTACACTACCCCGGTAGGCAAGAGAAAGGCACCACAAAACTTGTTCTACCTGCTTTCTGGGCTGAGATGGGGAATCGCTGAATTTTGGACTCGGCTGGTGACAAAATGTTCCAAACACACCCCATGCACAACTCCACCGGGGAAGGTGCCAGAAACGAGTTCTGTTGGTAGTTTTTACACTACCCCGGTAGGCAGCTGAAAGGCACAACAAAACTTGTTCTACCTGCTTTCTGGGCTGAGATGGGGAATCGCTGAATTTTCGACTCGGCTGGTGACAAAATGTTCCAAACACACCCCATGCACAACTCCACCGGGGAAGGTGCCAGAAACGAGTTCTCTTGGTAGTTTTTACACTACCCCGGTAGGCAGCTGAAAGGCACCACAAAACTTGTGGTACCTGCTTTCTGGGCTGAGATGGGGAACGGCTGAATTTTGGACTCGGCTGGTGACAAAATGTTCCAAACACACCCCATGCACAACTCCACCGGGGAAGGTGCCAGAAACGAGTTCTGTTGGTAGTTTTTACACTACCCCGGTAGGCAGCTGAAAGGCACCACAAAACTTGTTCTACCTGCTTTCTGGGCTGAGATGGGGAATCGCTGAATTTTGGACTCGGCTGGTGACAAAATGTTCCAAACACACCCCATGCACAACTCCACCGGGGAAGGTGCCAGAAACGAGTTCTGTTGGTAGTTTTTACACTACCCCGGTAGGCAGCTGAAAGGCACCACAAAACTTGTTGTACCTGCTTTCTGGGCTGAGATGGGGAACGGCTGAATTTTGGACTCGGCTGGTGACAAAATGTTCCAAACACACCCCATGCACAACTCCACCGGGGAAGGTGCCAGAATCGAGTTCCGTTGGTAGTTTTTACACTACCCCGGTAGGCAAGAGAAAGGCACCACAAAACTTGTTCTACCTGCTTTCTGGGCTGAGATGGGGAACGGCTGAATTTTGGACTCGGCTGGTGACAAAATGTTCCAAACACACCCCATGCACAACTCCACCGGGGAAGGTGCCAGAAACGAGTTCCGTTGGTAGTTTTTACACTACCCCGGTAGGCAGCTGAAAGGCACCACAAAACTTGTTCTACCTGCTTTCTGGGCTGAGATGGGGAATCGCTGAATTTTGGACTCGGCTGGTGACAAAATGTTCCAAACACACCCCATGCACAACTCCACCGAGGAAGGTGCCAGAATCGAGTTCCGTTGGTAGTTTTTACACTACCCCGGTAGGCAGCTGAAAGGCACCACAAAACTTGTTCTACCTGCTTTCTGGGCTGAGATGGGGAACCGCTGAATTTTGGACTCGGCTGTAGACAAAATGTTGCAAGGCACACCCCATGCACAACTCCACCGGGGAAGGTGACAGAAACAAGTTCTGTTGGTAGTTTTTACACTACCCCGGTAGGCAGCTGAAAGGCACCACAAAACTTGTTCTACCTGCTTTCTGGGCTGAGATGGGGAATCGCTGAATTTTGGACTCGGCTGGTGACAAAATGTTCCAAACACACCCCATGCACAACTCCACCGGGGAAGGTGCCAGAAACGAGTTCTGTTGGTAGTTTTTACACTACCCCGGTAGGCAGCTGAAAGGCACCACAAAACTTGTTCTACCTGCTTTCTGGGCTGAGATGGGGAACGGCTGAATTTTGGACTCGGCTGGTGACAAAATGTTCCAAACACACCCCATGCACAACTCCACCGGGGAAGGTGCCAGAATCGAGTTCCGTTGGTAGTTTTTACACTACCCCGGTAGGCAAGAGAAAGGCACCACAAAACTTGTTCTACCTGCTTTCTGGGCTGAGATGGGGAACGGCTGAATTTTGGACTCGGCTGGTGACAAAATGTTCCAAACACACCCCATGCACAACTCCACCGGGGAAGGTGCCAGAAACGAGTTCTGTTGGTAGTTTTTACACTACCCCGGTAGGCAGCTGAAAGGCACCACAAAACTTGTTCTACCTGCTTTCTGGGCTGAGATGGGGAATAGCTGAATTTTGGACTTGGCTGGTGACAAAATGTTCCAAACACACCCCATGCACAACTCCACCGGGGAAGGTGCCAGAAACGAGTTCTGTGGGTAGTTTTTACACTACCCCGGTAGGCAGCTGAAAGGCACCACAAAACTTGTTCTACCTGCTTTCTGGGCTGAGATGGGGAATCGCTGAATTTTCGACTCGGCTGGTGACAAAATGTTCCAAACACACCCCATGCACAGCTCCACCGGGGAAGGTGCCAGAAACGAGTTCTGTTGGTAGTTTTTACACTACCCCGGTAGGCAGCTGAAAGGCACCACAAAACTTGTTCTACCTGCTTTCTGGGCTGAGATGGGGAATCGCTGAATTTTGGACTCGGCTGGTGACAAAATGTTCCAAACACACCCCATGCACAACTCCACCGGGGAAGGTGCCAGAAACGAGTTCTGTTGGTAGTTTTTACACTACCCCGGTAGGCAGCTGAAAGGCACCACAAAACTTGTTGTACCTGCTTTCTGGGCTGAGATGGGGAACGGCTGAATTTTGGACTCGGCTGGTGACAAAATGTTCCAAACACACCCCATGCACAACTCCACCGGGGAAGGTGCCAGAAACGAGTTCTGTTGGTAGTTTTTACACTACCCCGGTAGGCAGCTGAAAGGCACCACAAAACTTGTTCTACCTGCTTTCTGGGCTGAGATGGGGAATCGCTGACTTTTGGACTCGGCTGGTGACAAAATGTTCCAAACACACCCCATGCACAACTCCACCGGGGAAGGTGCCAGAAACGAGTTCTGTTGGTAGTTTTTACACTACCCCGGTAGGCAGCTGAAAGGCACCACAAAACTTGTTCTACCTGCTTTCTGGGCTGAGATGGGGAACGGCTGAATTTTGGACTCGGCTGGTGACAAAATGTTCCAAACACACCCCATGCACAACTCCACCGGGGAAGGTGCCAGAAACGAGTTCTCTTGGTAGTTTTTACACTACCCCGGTAGGCAGCTGAAAGGCACCACAAAACTTGTTCTACCTGCTTTCTGGGCTGAGATGGGGAATCCCTGAATTTTGGACTCGGCTGGTGACAAAATGTTCCAAACACACCCCATGCACAACTCCACCGGGGAAGGTGCCAGAAACGAGTTCTCTTGGTAGTTTTTACACTACCCCGGTAGGCAGCTGAAAGGCACCACAAAACTTGTTCTACCTGCTTTCTGGGCTGAGATGGGGAATCGCTGAATTTTGGACTCGGCTGGTGACAAAATGTTCCAAACACACCCCATGCACAACTCCACCGGGGAAGGTGCCAGAATCGAGTTCCGTTGGTAGTTTTTACACTACCCCGGTAGGCAAGAGAAAGGCACCACAAAACTTGTTCTACCTGCTTTCTGGGCTGAGATGGGGAACGGCTGAATTTTGGACTCGGCTGGTGACAAAATGTTCCAAACACACCCCATGCACAACTCCACCGGGGAAGGTGCCAGAAACGAGTTCCGTTGGTAGTTTTTACACTACCCCGGTAGGCAGCTGAAAGGCACCACAAAACTTGTTCTACCTGCTTTCTGGGCTGAGATGGGGAATCGCTGAATTTTGGACTCGGCTGGTGACATAATGTTCCAAACACACCCCATGCACAACTCCACCGGGGAAGGTGCCAGAAACGAGTTCCGTTGGTAGTTTTTACACTACCCCGGTAGGCAAGAGAAAGGCACCACAAAACTTGTTCTACCTGCTTTCTGGGCTGAGATGGGGAATCGCTGAATTTTGGACTCGGCTGGTGACAAAATGTTCCAAACACACCCCATGCACAACTCCACCGGGGAAGGTGCCAGAAACGAGTTCTGTTGGTAGTTTTTACACTACCCCGGTAGGCAAGAGAAAGGCACCACAAAACTTGTTGTACCTGCTTTCTGGGCTGAGATGGGGAATAGCTGAATTTTGGACTTGGCTGGTGACAAAATGTTCCAAACACACCCCATGCACAACTCCACCGGGGAAGGTGCCAGAAACGAGTTCTGTTGGTAGTTTTTACACTACCCCGGTAGGCAGCTGAAAGGCACCACAAAACTTGTTCTACCTGCTTTCTGGGCTGAGATGGGGAATCGCTGAATTTTCGACTCGGCTGGTGACAAAATGTTCCAAACACACCCCATGCACAACTCCACCGGGGAAGGTGCCAGAAACGAGTTCTTTTGGTAGTTTTTACACTACCCCGGTAGGCAGCTGAAAGGCACCACAAAACTTGTTCTACCTGCTTTCTGGGCTGAGATGGGGAATCGCTGAATTTTGGACTCGGCTGGTGACAAAATGTTCCAAACACACCCCACGCACAACTCCACCGGGGAAGGTGCCAGAATCGAGTTCCGTTGGTAGTTTTTACACTACCCCGGTAGGCAGCTGAAAGGCACCACAAAACTTGTTCTACCTGCTTTCTGGGCTGAGATGGGGAATCGCTGAATTTTGGACTCGGCTGGTGACAAAATGTTCCAAACACACCCCATGCACAACTCCACCGGGGAAGGTGCCAGAAACGAGTTCTGTTGGTAGTTTTTACACTACCCCGGTAGGCAGCTGAAAGGCACCACAAAACTTGTTCTACCTGCTTTCTGGGCTGAGATGGGGAATCGCTGACTTTTGGACTCGGCTGGTGACAAAATGTTCCAAACACACCCCATGCACAACTCCACCGGGGAAGGTGCCAGAAACGAGTTCTGTTGGTAGTTTTTACACTACCCCGGTAGGCAGCTGAAAGGCACCACAAAACTTGTTCTACCTGCTTTCTGGGCTGAGATGGAGAATCGCTGAATTTTGGACTCGGCTGGTGACAAAATGTTCCAAACACACCCCATGCACAACTCCACCGGGGAAGGTGCCAGAATCGAGTTCCGTTGGTAGTTTTTACACTACCCCGGTAGGCAGCTGAAAGGCACCACAAAACTTGTTCTACCTGCTTTCTGGGCTGAGATGGGGAATCGCTGAATTTTGGACTCGGCTGGTGACAAAATGTTCCAAACACACCCCATGCACAACTCCACCGGGGAAGGTGCCAGAAACGAGTTCTGTTGGTAGTTTTTACACTACCCCGGTAGGCAGCTGAAAGGCACCACAAAACTTGTTCTACCTGCTTTCTGGGCTGAGATGGGGAATCGCTGAATTTTGGACTCGGCTGGTGACAAAATGTTCCAAACACACCCCATGCACAACTCCACCGGGGAAGGTGCCAGAAACGAGTTCTGTTGGTAGTTTTTACACTACCCCCGGTAGGCAGCTGAAAGGCACCACAAAACTTGTTCTACCTGCTTTCTGGGCTGAGATGGGGAATCCCTGAATTTTGGACTCGGCTGGTGACAAAATGTTCCAAACACACCCCATGCACAACTCCACCGGGGAAGGTGCCAGAAACGAGTTCTCTTGGTAGTTTTTACACTACCCCGGTAGGCAGCTGAAAGGCACCACAAAACTTGTTGTACCTGCTTTCTGGGCTGAGATGGGGAACGGCTGAATTTTGGACTCGGCTGGTGACAAAATGTTCCAAACACACCCCATGCACAACTCCACCGGGGAAGGTGCCAGAAACGAGTTCTGTTGGTAGTTTTTACACTACCCCGGTAGGCAGCTGAAAGGCACCACAAAACTTGTTCTACCTGCTTTCTGGGCTGAGATGGGGAATCGCTGAATTTTGGACTCGGCTGGTGACAAAATGTTCCAAACACACCCCATGCACAACTCCACCGGGGAAGGTGCCAGAAACGAGTTCTCTTGGTAGTTTTTACACTACCCCGGTAGGCAGCTGAAAGGCACCACAAAACTTGTTCTACCTACTTTCTGGGCTGAGATGGGGAATCGCTGAATTTTGGACTCGGCTGGTGACAAAATGTTCCAAACACACCCCATGCACAACTCCACCGGGGAAGGTGCCAGAAACGAGTTCTCTTGGTAGTTTTTACACTACCCCCGGTAGGCAAGAGAAAGGCACCACAAAACTTGTTCTACCTGCTTTCTGGGCTGAGATGGGGAACGGCTGAATTTTGGACTCGGCTGGTGACAAAATGTTCCAAACACACCCCATGCACAACTCCACCGGGGAAGGTGCCAGAAACGAGTTCCGTTGGTAGTTTTTACACTACCCCGGTAGGCAGCTGAAAGGCACCACAAAACTTGTTGTACCTGCTTTCTGGGCTGAGATGGGGAATCGCTGAATTTTGGACTCAGCTGGTGACATAATGTTCCAAACACACCCCATGCACAACTCCACCGGGGAAGGTGCCAGAAACGAGTTCCGTTGGTAGTTTTTACACTACCCCGGTAGGCAAGAGAAAGGCACCGCAAAACTTGTTCTACCTGCTTTCTGGGCTGAGATGGGGAATCGCTGAATTTTGGACTCGGCTGCTGACAAAATGTTCCAAACACACCCCATGCACAACTCCACCGGGGAAGGTGCCAGAATCGAGTTCCATTGGTAGTTTTTACACTACCCCGGTAGGCAAGAGAAAGGCACCACAAAACTTGTTCTACCTGCTTTCTGGGCTGAGATGGGGAATCGCTGAATTTTGGACTCGGCTGGTGACAAAATGTTCCAAACACACCCCATGCACAACTCCACCGGGGAAGGTGCCAGAAACGAGTTCTGTTGGTAGTTTTTACACTACCCCGGTAGGCAGCTGAAAGGCACCACAAAACTTGTTCTACCTGCTTTCTGGGCTGAGATGGGGAATCGCTGACTTTTGGACTCGGCTGGTGACAAAATGTTCCAAACACACCCCATGCACAACTCCACCGGGGAAGGTGCCAGAAACGAGTTCTCTTGGTAGTTTTTACACTACCCCGGTAGGCAAGAGAAAGGCACCACAAAACTTGTTCTACCTGCTTTCTGGGCTGAGATGGGGAACGGCTGAATTTTGGACTCGGCTGGTGACAAAATGTTCCAAACACACCCCATGCACAACTCCACCGGGGAAGGTGCCAGAAACGAGTTCTGTGGGTAGTTTTTACACTACCCCGGTAGGCAGCTGAAAGGCACCACAAAACTTGTTGTACCTGCTTTCTGGGCTGAGATGGGGAATCGCTGAATTTTGGACTCGGCTGGTGACATAATGTTCCAAACACACCCCATGCACAACTCCACCGGGGAAGGTGCCAGAAACGAGTTCCGTTGGTAGTTTTTACACTACCCCGGTAGGCAAGAGAAAGGCACCACAAAACTTGTTCTACCTGCTTTCTGGGCTGAGATGGGGAATCGCTGAATTTTGGACTCGGCTGCTGACAAAATGTTCCAAACACACCCCATGCACAACTCCACCGGGGAAGGTGCCAGAAACGAGTTCTGTTGGTAGTTTTTACACTACCCCGGTAGGCAAGAGAAAGGCACCACAAAACTTGTTGTACCTGCTTTCTGGGCTGAGATGGGGAATAGCTGAATTTTGGACTTGGCTGGTGACAAAATGTTCCAAACACACCCCATGCACAACTCCACCGGGGAAGGTGCCAGAAACGAGTTCTGTTGGTAGTTTTTACACTACCCCGGTAGGCAGCTGAAAGGCACCACAAAACTTGTTCTACCTGCTTTCTGGGCTGAGATGGGGAATCGCTGAATTTTCGACTCGGCTGGTGACAAAATGTTCCAAACACACCCCATGCACAACTCCACCGGGGAAGGTGCCAGAAACGAGTTCTTTTGGTAGTTTTTACACTACCCCGGTAGGCAGCTGAAAGGCACCACAAAACTTGTTGTACCTGCTTTCTGGGCTGAGATGGGGAATCGCTGAATTTTGGACTCGGCTGGTGACAAAATGTTCCAAACACACCCCATGCACAACTCCACTGGGGAAGGTGCCAGAATCGAGTTCCGTTGGTAGTTTTTACACTACCCCGGTAGGCAGCTGAAAGGCACCACAAAACTTGTTCTACCTGCTTTCTGGGCTGAGATGGGGAATCGCTGAATTTTGGACTCGGCTGGTGACAAAATGTTCCAAACACACCCCATGCACAACTCCACCGGGGAAGGTGCCAGAAACGAGTTCCCTTGGTAGTTTTTACACTACCCCGGTAGGCAAGAGAAAGGCACCACAAAACTTGTTCTACCTGCTTTCTGGGCTGAGATGGGGAATCGCTGAATTTTGGACTCGGCTGCTGACAAAATGTTCCAAACACACCCCATGCACAACTCCACCGGGGAAGGTGCCAGAAACGAGTTCTGTTGGTAGTTTTTACACTACCCCGGTAGGCAAGAGAAAGGCACCACAAAACTTGTTGTACCTGCTTTCTGGGCTGAGATGGGGAATAGCTGAATTTTGGACTTGGCTGGTGACAAAATGTTCCAAACACACCCCATGCACAACTCCACCGGGGAAGGTGCCAGAAACGAGTTCTGTTGGTAGTTTTTACACTACCCCGGTAGGCAGCTGAAAGGCACCACAAAACTTGTTCTACCTGCTTTCTGGGCTGAGATGGGGAATCGCTGAATTTTCGACTCGGCTGGTGACAAAATGTTCCAAACACACCCCATGCACAACTCCACCGGGGAAGGTGCCAGAAACGAGTTCTTTTGGTAGTTTTTACACTACCCCGGTAGGCAGCTGAAAGGCACCACAAAACTTGTTGTACCTGCTTTCTGGGCTGAGATGGGGAATCGCTGAATTTTGGACTCGGCTGGTGACAAAATGTTCCAAACACACCCCATGCACAACTCCACTGGGGAAGGTGCCAGAATCGAGTTCCGTTGGTAGTTTTTACACTACCCCGGTAGGCAGCTGAAAGGCACCACAAAACTTGTTCTACCTGCTTTCTGGGCTGAGATGGGGAATCGCTGAATTTTGGACTCGGCTGGTGACAAAATGTTCCAAACACACCCCATGCACAACTCCACCGGGGAAGGTGCCAGAAATGAGTTCTCTTGGTAGTTTTTACACTACCCCGGTAGGCAGCTGAAAGGCACCACAAAACTTGTTGTACCTGCTTTCTGGGCTGAGATGGGGAACGGCTGAATTTTGGACTCGGCTGGTGACAAAATGTTCCAAACACACCCCATGCACAACTCCACCGGGGAAGGTGCCAGAAACGAGTTCTGTTGGTAGTTTTTACACTACCCCGGTAGGCAAGAGAAAGGCACCACAAAACTTGTTGTACCTGCTTTCTGGGCTGAGATGGGGAATAGCTGAATTTTGGACTTGGCTTGTGACAAAATGTTCCAAACACACCCCATGCACAACTCCACCGGGGAAGGTGCCAGAAACGAGTTCTGTTGGTAGTTTTTACACTACCCCGGTAGGCAGCTGAAAGGCACCACAAAACTTGTTGTACCTGCTTTCTGGGCTGAGATGGGGAATCGCTGAATTTTGGACTCGGCTGGTGACAAAATGTTCCAAACACACCCCATGCACAACTCCACCGGGGAAGGTGCCAGAAATGAGTTCTCTTGGTAGTTTTTACACTACCCCGGTAGGCAGCTGAAAGGCACCACAAAACTTGTTGTACCTGCTTTCTGGGCTGAGATGGGGAACGGCTGAATTTTGGACTCGGCTGGTGACAAAATGTTCCAAACACACCCCATGCACAACTCCACCGGGGAAGGTGCCAGAAACGAGTTCTGTTGGTAGTTTTTACACTACCCCGGTAGGCAAGAGAAAGGCACCACAAAACTTGTTGTACCTGCTTTCTGGGCTGAGATGGGGAATAGCTGAATTTTGGACTTGGCTGGTGACAAAATGTTCCAAACACACCCCATGCACAACTCCACCGGGGAAGGTGCCAGAAACGAGTTCTGTTGGTAGTTTTTACACTACCCCGGTAGGCAGCTGAAAGGCACCACAAAACTTGTTCTACCTGCTTTCTGGGCTGAGATGGGGAATCGCTGAATTTTCGACTCGGCTGGTGACAAAATGTTCCAAACACACCCCATGCACAACTCCACCGGGGAAGGTGCCAGAAACGAGTTCTTTTGGTAGTTTTTACACTACCCCGGTAGGCAGCTGAAAGGCACCACAAAACTTGTTCTACCTGCTTTCTGGGCTGAGATGGGGAATCGCTGAATTTTGGACTCGGCTGGTGACAAAATGTTCCAAACACACCCCATGCACAACTCCACCGGGGAAGGTGCCAGAAACGAGTTCTGTTGGTAGTTTTTACACTACCCCGGTAGGCAGCTGAAAGGCACCACAAAACTTGTTCTACCTGCTTTCTGGGCTGAGATGGGGAATCGCTGAATTTTGGACTCGGCTGGTGACAAAATGTTCCAAACACACCCCATGCACAACTCCACCGGGGAAGGTGCCAGAAACGAGTTCTGTTGGTAGTTTTTACACTACCCCGGTAGGCAGCTGAAAGGCACCACAAAACTTGTTGTACCTGCTTTCTGGGCTGAGATGGGGAATCGCTGAATTTTGGACTCGGCTGGTGACAAAATGTTCCAAACACACCCCATGCACAACTCCACCGGGGAAGGTGCCAGAAACGAGTTCCGTTGGTAGTTTTTACACTACCCCGGTAGGCAAGAGAAAGGCACCACAAAACTTGTTCTACCTGCTTTCTGGGCTGAGATGGGGAACGGCTGAATTTTGGACTCGGCTGGTGACAAAATGTTCCAAACACACCCCATGCACAACTCCACCGGGGAAGGTGCCAGAAACGAGTTCTGTTGGTAGTTTTTACACTACCCCGGTAGGCAAGAGAAAGGCACCACAAAACTTGTTGTACCTGCTTTCTGGGCTGAGATGGGGAATAGCTGAATTTTGGACTTGGCTGGTGACAAAATGTTCCAAACACACCCCATGCACAACTCCACCGGGGAAGGTGCCAGAAACGAGTTCTGTTGGTAGTTTTTACACTACCCCGGTAGGCAGCTGAAAGGCACCACAAAACTTGTTGTACCTGCTTTCTGGGCTGAGATGGGGAATCGCTGAATTTTGGACTCGGCTGGTGACAAAATGTTCCAAACACACCCCATGCACAACTCCACCGGGGAAGGTGCCAGAAACGAGTTCTCTTGGTAGTTTTTACACTACCCCGGTAGGCAGCTGAAAGGCACCACAAAACTTGTTCTACCTACTTTCTGGGCTGAGATGGGGAATCGCTGAATTTTGGACTCGGCTGGTGACAAAATGTTCCAAACACACCCCATGCACAACTCCACCGGGGAAGGTGCCAGAAACGAGTTCTCTTGGTAGTTTTTACACTACCCCGGTAGGCAAGAGAAAGGCACCACAAAACTTGTTCTACCTGCTTTCTGGGCTGAGATGGGGAACGGCTGAATTTTGGACTCGGCTGGTGACAAAATGTTCCAAACACACCCCATGCACAACTCCACCGGGGAAGGTGCCAGAAACGAGTTCCGTTGGTAGTTTTTACACTACCCCGGTAGGCAGCTGAAAGGCACCACAAAACTTGTTGTACCTGCTTTCTGGGCTGAGATGGGGAATCGCTGAATTTTGGACTCAGCTGGTGACATAATGTTCCAAACACACCCCATGCACAACTCCACCGGGGAAGGTGCCAGAAACGAGTTCCGTTGGTAGTTTTTACACTACCCCGGTAGGCAAGAGAAAGGCACCGCAAAACTTGTTCTACCTGCTTTCTGGGCTGAGATGGGGAATCGCTGAATTTTGGACTCGGCTGCTGACAAAATGTTCCAAACACACCCCATGCACAACTCCACCGGGGAAGGTGCCAGAATCGAGTTCCATTGGTAGTTTTTACACTACCCCGGTAGGCAAGAGAAAGGCACCACAAAACTTGTTCTACCTGCTTTCTGGGCTGAGATGGGGAATCGCTGAATTTTGGACTCGGCTGGTGACAAAATGTTCCAAACACACCCCATGCACAACTCCACCGGGGAAGGTGCCAGAAACGAGTTCTGTTGGTAGTTTTTACACTACCCCGGTAGGCAGCTGAAAGGCACCACAAAACTTGTTCTACCTGCTTTCTGGGCTGAGATGGGGAATCGCTGACTTTTGGACTCGGCTGGTGACAAAATGTTCCAAACACACCCCATGCACAACTCCACCGGGGAAGGTGCCAGAAACGAGTTCTCTTGGTAGTTTTTACACTACCCCGGTAGGCAAGAGAAAGGCACCACAAAACTTGTTCTACCTGCTTTCTGGGCTGAGATGGGGAACGGCTGAATTTTGGACTCGGCTGGTGACAAAATGTTCCAAACACACCCCATGCACAACTCCACCGGGGAAGGTGCCAGAAACGAGTTCTGTGGGTAGTTTTTACACTACCCCGGTAGGCAGCTGAAAGGCACCACAAAACTTGTTGTACCTGCTTTCTGGGCTGAGATGGGGAATCGCTGAATTTTGGACTCGGCTGGTGACATAATGTTCCAAACACACCCCATGCACAACTCCACCGGGGAAGGTGCCAGAAACGAGTTCCGTTGGTAGTTTTTACACTACCCCGGTAGGCAAGAGAAAGGCACCACAAAACTTGTTCTACCTGCTTTCTGGGCTGAGATGGGGAATCGCTGAATTTTGGACTCGGCTGCTGACAAAATGTTCCAAACACACCCCATGCACAACTCCACCGGGGAAGGTGCCAGAAACGAGTTCTGTTGGTAGTTTTTACACTACCCCGGTAGGCAAGAGAAAGGCACCACAAAACTTGTTGTACCTGCTTTCTGGGCTGAGATGGGGAATAGCTGAATTTTGGACTTGGCTGGTGACAAAATGTTCCAAACACACCCCATGCACAACTCCACCGGGGAAGGTGCCAGAAACGAGTTCTGTTGGTAGTTTTTACACTACCCCGGTAGGCAGCTGAAAGGCACCACAAAACTTGTTCTACCTGCTTTCTGGGCTGAGATGGGGAATCGCTGAATTTTCGACTCGGCTGGTGACAAAATGTTCCAAACACACCCCATGCACAACTCCACCGGGGAAGGTGCCAGAAACGAGTTCTTTTGGTAGTTTTTACACTACCCCGGTAGGCAGCTGAAAGGCACCACAAAACTTGTTGTACCTGCTTTCTGGGCTGAGATGGGGAATCGCTGAATTTTGGACTCGGCTGGTGACAAAATGTTCCAAACACACCCCATGCACAACTCCACTGGGGAAGGTGCCAGAATCGAGTTCCGTTGGTAGTTTTTACACTACCCCGGTAGGCAGCTGAAAGGCACCACAAAACTTGTTCTACCTGCTTTCTGGGCTGAGATGGGGAATCGCTGAATTTTGGACTCGGCTGGTGACAAAATGTTCCAAACACACCCCATGCACAACTCCACCGGGGAAGGTGCCAGAAATGAGTTCTCTTGGTAGTTTTTACACTACCCCGGTAGGCAGCTGAAAGGCACCACAAAACTTGTTGTACCTGCTTTCTGGGCTGAGATGGGGAACGGCTGAATTTTGGACTCGGCTGGTGACAAAATGTTCCAAACACACCCCATGCACAACTCCACCGGGGAAGGTGCCAGAAACGAGTTCTGTTGGTAGTTTTTACACTACCCCGGTAGGCAAGAGAAAGGCACCACAAAACTTGTTGTACCTGCTTTCTGGGCTGAGATGGGGAATAGCTGAATTTTGGACTTGGCTGGTGACAAAATGTTCCAAACACACCCCATGCACAACTCCACCGGGGAAGGTGCCAGAAACGAGTTCTGTTGGTAGTTTTTACACTACCCCGGTAGGCAGCTGAAAGGCACCACAAAACTTGTTCTACCTGCTTTCTGGGCTGAGATGGGGAATCGCTGAATTTTGGACTCGGCTGGTGACAAAATGTTCCAAACACACCCCATGCACAACTCCACCGGGGAAGGTGCCAGAAATGAGTTCTCTTGGTAGTTTTTACACTACCCCGGTAGGCAGCTGAAAGGCACCACAAAACTTGTTGTACCTGCTTTCTGGGCTGAGATGGGGAACGGCTGAATTTTGGACTCGGCTGGTGACAAAATGTTCCAAACACACCCCATGCACAACTCCACCGGGGAAGGTGCCAGAAACGAGTTCTGTTGGTAGTTTTTACACTACCCCGGTAGGCAAGAGAAAGGCACCACAAAACTTGTTGTACCTGCTTTCTGGGCTGAGATGGGGAATAGCTGAATTTTGGACTTGGCTGGTGACAAAATGTTCCAAACACACCCCATGCACAACTCCACCGGGGAAGGTGCCAGAAACGAGTTCTGTTGGTAGTTTTTACACTACCCCGGTAGGCAGCTGAAAGGCACCACAAAACTTGTTCTACCTGCTTTCTGGGCTGAGATGGGGAATCGCTGAATTTTCGACTCGGCTGGTGACAAAATGTTCCAAACACACCCCATGCACAACTCCACCGGGGAAGGTGCCAGAAACGAGTTCTTTTGGTAGTTTTTACACTACCCCGGTAGGCAGCTGAAAGGCACCACAAAACTTGTTCTACCTGCTTTCTGGGCTGAGATGGGGAATCGCTGACTTTTGGACTCGGCTGGTGACAAAATGTTCCAAACACACCCCATGCACAACTCCACCGGGGAAGGTGCCAGAAACGAGTTCCGTTGGTAGTTTTTACACTACCCCGGTAGGCAGCTGAAAGGCACCACAAAACTTGTTCTACCTGCTTTCTGGGCTGAGATGGGGAATCGCTGAATTTTGGACTCGGCTGGTGACAAAATGTTCCAAACACACCCCATGCACAACTCCACCGGGGAAGGTGCCAGAAACGAGTTCTGTTGGTAGTTTTTACACTACCCCGGTAGGCAGCTGAAAGGCACCACAAAACTTGTTGTACCTGCTTTCTGGGCTGAGATGGGGAATCGCTGAATTTTGGACTCGGCTGGTGACAAAATGTTCCAAACACACCCCATGCACAACTCCACCGGGGAAGGTGCCAGAAACGAGTTCTGTTGGTAGTTTTTACACTACCCCGGTAGGCAGCTGAAAGGCACCACAAAACTTGTTCTACCTGCTTTCTGGGCTGAGATGGGGAATCGCTGAATTTTGGACTCGGCTGGTGACAAAATGTTCCAAACACACCCCATGCACAACTCCACCGGGGAAGGTGCCAGAAACGAGTTCTGTTGGTAGTTTTTACACTACCCCGGTAGGCAGCTGAAAGGCACCACAAAACTTGTTCTACCTGCTTTCTGGGCTGAGATGGGGAATCCCTGAATTTTGGACTCGGCTGGTGACAAAATGTTCCAAACACACCCCATGCACAACTCCACCGGGGAAGGTGCCAGAAACGAGTTCCGTTGGTAGTTTTTACACTACCCCGGTAGGCAAGAGAAAGGCACCACAAAACTTGTTCTACCTGCTTTCTGGGCTGAGATGGGGAACGGCTGAATTTTGGACTCGGCTGGTGACAAAATGTTCCAAACACACCCCATGCACAACTCCACCGGGGAAGGTGCCAGAAACGAGTTCTGTTGGTAGTTTTTACACTACCCCGGTAGGCAAGAGAAAGGCACCACAAAACTTGTTGTACCTGCTTTCTGGGCTGAGATGGGGAATAGCTGAATTTTGGACTTGGCTGGTGACAAAATGTTCCAAACACACCCCATGCACAACTCCACCGGGGAAGGTGCCAGAAACGAGTTCTGTTGGTAGTTTTTACACTACCCCGGTAGGCAGCTGAAAGGCACCACAAAACTTGTTCTACCTGCTTTCTGGGCTGAGATGGGGAATCGCTGACTTTTGGACTCGGCTGGTGACAAAATGTTCCAAACACACCCCATGCACAACTCCACCGGGGAAGGTGCCAGAAACGAGTTCTTTTGGTAGTTTTTACACTACCCCGGTAGGCAGCTGAAAGGCACCACAAAACTTGTTCTACCTGCTTTCTGGGCTGAGATGGGGAATCGCTGAATTTTGGACTCGGCTGGTGACAAAATGTTCCAAACACACCCCATGCACAACTCCACCGGGGAAGGTGCCAGAAACGAGTTCCGTTGGTAGTTTTTACACTACCCCGGTAGGCAGCTGAAAGGCACCACAAAACTTGTTCTACCTGCTTTCTGGGCTGAGATGGGGAACGGCTGAATTTTGGACTCGGCTGGTGACAAAATGTTCCAAACACACCCCATGCACAACTCCACCGGGGAAGGTGCCAGAAACGAGTTCTGTTGGTAGTTTTTACACTACCCCGGTAGGCAGCTGAAAGGCACCACAAAACTTGTTCTACCTGCTTTCTGGGCTGAGATGGGGAATCGCTGAATTTTGGACTCGGCTGGTGACAAAATGTTCCAAACACACCCCATGCACAACTCCACCGGGGAAGGTGCCAGAAACGAGTTCTGTTGGTAGTTTTTACACTACCCCGGTAGGCAGCTGAAAGGCACCACAAAACTTGTTGTACCTGCTTTCTGGGCTGAGATGGGGAACGGCTGAATTTTGGACTCGGCTGGTGACAAAATGTTCCAAACACACCCCATGCACAACTCCACCGGGGAAGGTGCCAGAAACGAGTTCTGTTGGTAGTTTTTACACTACCCCGGTAGGCAGCTGAAAGGCACCACAAAACTTGTTCTACCTGCTTTCTGGGCTGAGATGGGGAATAGCTGAATTTTGGACTTGGCTGGTGACAAAATGTTCCAAACACACCCCATGCACAACTCCACCGGGGAAGGTGCCAGAAACGAGTTCTGTTGGTAGTTTTTACACTACCCCGGTAGGCAGCTGAAAGGCACCACAAAACTTGTTGTACCTGCTTTCTGGGCTGAGATGGGGAACGGCTGAATTTTGGACTCGGCTGGTGACAAAATGTTCCAAACACACCCCATGCACAACTCCACCGGGGAAGGTGCCAGAAACGAGTTCCGTTGGTAGTTTTTACACTACCCCGGTAGGCAAGAGAAAGGCACCACAAAACTTGTTCTACCTGCTTTCTGGGCTGAGATGGGGAACGGCTGAATTTTGGACTCGGCTGGTGACAAAATGTTCCAAACACACCCCATGCACAGCTCCACCGGGGAAGGTGCCAGAAACGAGTTCCGTTGGTAGTTTTTACACTACCCCGGTAGGCAGCTGAAAGGCACCACAAAACTTGTTCTACCTGCTTTCTGGGCTGAGATGGGGAATAGCTGAATTTTGGACTTGGCTGGTGACAAAATGTTCCAAACACACCCCATGCACAACTCCACCGGGGAAGGTGCCAGAAACGAGTTCTGTGGGTAGTTTTTACACTACCCCGGTAGGCAGCTGAAAGGCACCACAAAACTTGTTCTACCTGATTTCTGGGCTGAGATGGGGAACCGCTGAATTTTGGACTCGGCTGTAGACAAAATGTTGCAAGGCACACCCCATGCACAACTCCACCGGGGAAGGTGACAGAAACAAGTTCTGTTGGTAGTTTTTACACTACCCCGGTAGGCAGCTGAAAGGCACCACAAAACTTGTTCTACCTGCTTTCTGGGCTGAGATGGGGAATCGCTGAATTTTGGACTCGGCTGGTGACAAAATGTTCCAAACACACCCCATGCACAACTCCACCGGAGAAGGTGCCAGAAACGAGTTCCCTTGGTAGTTTTTACACTACCCCGGTAGGCAGCTGAAAGGCACCACAAAACTTGTTCTACCTGCTTTCTGGGCTGAGATGGGGAACGGCTGAATTTTGGACTCGGCTGGTAACAAAATGTTCCAAACACACCCCATGCACAACTCCACCGGGGAAGGTGCCAGAATCGAGTTCCGTTGGTAGTTTTTACACTACCCCGGTAGGCAAGAGAAAGGCACCACAAAACTTGTTCTACCTGCTTTCTGGGCTGAGATGGGGAACGGCTGAATTTTGGACTCGGCTGGTGACAAAATGTTCCAAACACACCCCATGCACAACTCCACCGGGGAAGGTGCCAGAAACGAGTTCTGTTGGTAGTTTTTACACTACCCCGGTAGGCAGCTGAAAGGCACCACAAAACTTGTTCTACCTGCTTTCTGGGCTGAGATGGGGAATAGCTGAATTTTGGACTTGGCTGGTGACAAAATGTTCCAAACACACCCCATGCACAACTCCACCGGGGAAGGTGCCAGAAACGAGTTCTGTTGGTAGTTTTTACACTACCCCGGTAGGCAGCTGAAAGGCACCACAAAACTTGTTCTACCTGCTTTCTGGGCTGAGATGGGGAATCGCTGAATTTTCGACTCGGCTGGTGACAAAATGTTCCAAACACACCCCATGCACAGCTCCACCGGGGAAGGTGCCAGAAACGAGTTCTGTTGGTAGTTTTTACACTACCCCGGTAGGCAGCTGAAAGGCACCACAAAACTTGTTCTACCTGCTTTCTGGGCTGAGATGGGGAATCGCTGACTTTTGGACTCGGCTGGTGACAAAATGTTCCAAACACACCCCATGCACAACTCCACCGGGGAAGGTGCCAGAAACGAGTTCTGTTGGTAGTTTTTACACTACCCCGGTAGGCAGCTGAAAGGCACCACAAAACTTGTTGTACCTGCTTTCTGGGCTGAGATGGGGAATCGCTGAATTTTCGACTCGGCTGGTGACAAAATGTTCCAAACACACCCCATGCACAGCTCCACCGGGGAAGGTGCCAGAAACGAGTTCTGTTGGTAGTTTTTACACTACCCCGGTAGGCAGCTGAAAGGCACCACAAAACTTGTTCTACCTGCTTTCTGGGCTGAGATGGGGAATCGCTGAATTTTCGACTCGGCTGGTGACAAAATGTTCCAAACACACCCCATGCACAACTCCACCGGGGAAGGTGCCAGAAACGAGTTCTGTTGGTAGTTTTTACACTACCCCGGTAGGCAGCTGAAAGGCACCACAAAACTTGTTCTACCTGCTTTCTGGGCTGAGATGGGGAATCGCTGAATTTTGGACTCGGCTGGTGACAAAATGTTCCAAACACACCCCATGCACAACTCCACCGGGGAAGGTGCCAGAAACGAGTTCTGTTGGTAGTTTTTACACTACCCCGGTAGGCAGCTGAAAGGCACCACAAAACTTGTTCTACCTGCTTTCTGGGCTGAGATGGGGAACGGCTGAATTTTGGACTCGGCTGGTGACAAAATGTTCCAAACACACCCCATGCACAACTCCACCGGGGAAGGTGCCAGAAACGAGTTCTGTTGGTAGTTTTTACACTACCCCGGTAGGCAGCTGAAAGGCACCACAAAACTTGTTCTACCTGCTTTCTGGGCTGAGATGGGGAATCCCTGAATTTTGGACTCGGCTGGTGACAAAATGTTCCAAACACACCCCATGCACAACTCCACCGGGGAAGGTGCCAGAAACGAGTTCTGTTGGTAGTTTTTACACTACCCCGGTAGGCAGCTGAAAGGCACCACAAAACTTGTTGTACCTGCTTTCTGGGCTGAGATGGGGAACGGCTGAATTTTGGACTCGGCTGGTGACAAAATGTTCCAAACACACCCCATGCACAACTCCACCGGGGAAGGTGCCAGAAACGAGTTCCGTTGGTAGTTTTTACACTACCCCGGTAGGCAAGAGAAAGGCACCACAAAACTTGTTCTACCTGCTTTCTGGGCTGAGATGGGGAATCGCTGAATTTTGGACTCGGCTGCTGACAAAATGTTCCAAACACACCCCATGCACAACTCCACCGGGGAAGGTGCCAGAAACGAGTTCTGTTGGTAGTTTTTACACTACCCCGGTAGGCAAGAGAAAGGCACCACAAAACTTGTTGTACCTGCTTTCTGGGCTGAGATGGGGAATAGCTGAATTTTGGACTTGGCTGGTGACAAAATGTTCCAAACACACCCCATGCACAACTCCACCGGGGAAGGTGCCAGAAACGAGTTCTGTTGGTAGTTTTTACACTACCCCGGTAGGCAGCTGAAAGGCACCACAAAACTTGTTCTACCTGCTTTCTGGGCTGAGATGGGGAATCGCTGAATTTTCGACTCGGCTGGTGACAAAATGTTCCAAACACACCCCATGCACAACTCCACCGGGGAAGGTACCAGAAACGAGTTCTGTTGGTAGTTTTTACACTACCCCGGTAGGCAAGAGAAAGGCACCACAAAACTTGTTCTACCTGCTTTCTGGGCTGAGATGGGGAACGGCTGAATTTTGGACTCGGCTGGTGACAAAATGTTCCAAACACACCCCATGCACAACTCCACCGGGGAAGGTGCCAGAAACGAGTTCTGTTGGTAGTTTTTACACTACCCCGGTAGGCAGCTGAAAGGCACCACAAAACTTGTTCTACCTGCTTTCTGGGCTGAGATGGGGAATAGCTGAATTTTGGACTTGGCTGGTGACAAAATGTTCCAAACACACCCCATGCACAACTCCACCGGGGAAGGTGCCAGAAACGAGTTCTGTTGGTAGTTTTTACACTACCCCGGTAGGCAGCTGAAAGGCACCACAAAACTTGTTCTACCTGCTTTCTGGGCTGAGATGGGGAATCGCTGAATTTTCGACTCGGCTGGTGACAAAATGTTCCAAACACACCCCATGCACAGCTCCACCGGGGAAGGTGCCAGAAACGAGTTCTGTTGGTAGTTTTTACACTACCCCGGTAGGCAGCTGAAAGGCACCACAAAACTTGTTCTACCTGCTTTCTGGGCTGAGATGGGGAATCGCTGAATTTTGGACTCGGCTGGTGACAAAATGTTCCAAACACACCCCATGCACAACTCCACCGGGGAAGGTGCCAGAAACGAGTTCTGTTGGTAGTTTTTACACTACCCCGGTAGGCAGCTGAAAGGCACCACAAAACTTGTTCTACCTGCTTTCTGGGCTGAGATGGGGAATCGCTGACTTTTGGACTCGGCTGGTGACAAAATGTTCCAAACACACCCCATGCACAACTCCACCGGGGAAGGTGCCAGAAACGAGTTCTGTTGGTAGTTTTTACACTACCCCGGTAGGCAGCTGAAAGGCACCACAAAACTTGTTCTACCTGCTTTCTGGGCTGAGATGGGGAACGGCTGAATTTTGGACTCGGCTGGTGACAAAATGTTCCAAACACACCCCATGCACAACTCCACCGGGGAAGGTGCCAGAAACGAGTTCTGTTGGTAGTTTTTACACTACCCCGGTAGGCAGCTGAAAGGCACCACAAAACTTGTTCTACCTGCTTTCTGGGCTGAGATGGGGAATCCCTGAATTTTGGACTCGGCTGGTGACAAAATGTTCCAAACACACCCCATGCACAACTCCACCGGGGAAGGTGCCAGAAACGAGTTCTCTTGGTAGTTTTTACACTACCCCGGTAGGCAGCTGAAAGGCACCACAAAACTTGTTCTACCTGCTTTCTGGGCTGAGATGGGGAATCGCTGAATTTTGGACTCGGCTGGTGACATAATGTTCCAAACACACCCCATGTACAACTCCACCGGGGAAGGTGCCAGAAACGAGTTCCGTTGGTAGTTTTTACACTACCCCGGTAGGCAAGAGAAAGGCACCACAAAACTTGTTCTACCTGCTTTCTGGGCTGAGATGGGGAATCGCTGAATTTTGGACTCGGCTGCTGACAAAATGTTCCAAACACACCCCATGCACAACTCCACCGGGGAAGGTGCCAGAAACGAGTTCCGTTGGTAGTTTTTACACTACCCCGGTAGGCAAGAGAAAGGCACCACAAAACTTGTTGTACCTGCTTTCTGGGCTGAGATGGGGAATAGCTGAATTTTGGACTTGGCTGGTGACAAAATGTTCCAAACACACCCCATGCACAACTCCACCGGGGAAGGTGCCAGAATCGAGTTCCGTTGGTAGTTTTTACACTACCCCGGTAGGCAGCTGAAAGGCACCACAAAACTTGTTCTACCTGCTTTCTGGGCTGAGATGGGGAATTGCTGAATTTTGGACTCGGCTGGTGACAAAATGTTCCAAACACACCCCATGCACAACTCCACCGGGGAAGGTGCCAGAAACGAGTTCTGTTGGTAGTTTTTACACTACCCCGGTAGGCAGCTGAAAGGCACCACAAAACTTGTACTACCTGCTTTCTGGGCTGAGATGGGGAATCGCTGAATTTTGGACTCGGCTGGTGACAAAATGTTCCAAACACACCCCATGCACAACTCCACCGGGGAAGGTGCCAGAAACGAGTTCTCTTGGTAGTTTTTACACTACCCCGGTAGGCAGCTGAAAGGCACCACAAAACTTGTTCTACCTGCTTTCTGGGCTGAGATGGGGAATCGCTGAATTTTGGACTCGGCTGGTGATAAAATGTTCCAAACACACCCCATGCACAACTCCACCGGGGAAGGTGCCAGAAACGAGTTCTGTTGGTAGTTTTTACACTACCCCGGTAGGCAAGAGAAAGGCACCACAAAACTTGTTGTACCTGCTTTCTGGGCTGAGATGGGGAATAGCTGAATTTTGGACTTGGCTGGTGACAAAATGTTCCAAACACACCCCATGCACAACTCCACCGGGGAAGGTGCCAGAAACGAGTTCTGTTGGTAGTTTTTACACTACCCCGGTAGGCAGCTGAAAGGCACCACAAAACTTGTTCTACCTGCTTTCTGGGCTGAGATGGGGAATCGCTGAATTTTGGACTCGGCTGGTGACAAAATGTTCCAAACACACCCCATGCACAACTCCACCGGGGAAGGTGCCAGAAACGAGTTCTGTTGGTAGTTTTTACACTACCCCGGTAGGCAGCTGAAAGGCACCACAAAACTTGTTCTACCTGCTTTCTGGGCTGAGATGGGGAATCGCTGAATTTTGGACTCGGCTGCTGACAAAATGTTCCAAACACACCCCATGCACAACTCCACCGGGGAAGGTGCCAGAAACGAGTTCTCTTGGTAGTTTTTACACTACCCCGGTAGGCAGCTGAAAGGCACCACAAAACTTGTTGTACCTGCTTTCTGGGCTGAGATGGGGAACGGCTGAATTTTGGACTCGGCTGGTGACAAAATGTTCCAAACACACCCCATGCACAACTCCACCGGGGAAGGTGCCAGAAACGAGTTCTGTTGGTAGTTTTTACACTACCCCGGTAGGCAGCTGAAAGGCACCACAAAACTTGTTCTACCTGCTTTCTGGGCTGAGATGGGGAATCGCTGAATTTTGGACTCGGCTGGTGACAAAATGTTCCAAACACACCCCATGCACAACTCCACCGGGGAAGGTGCCAGAAACGAGTTCTGTTGGTAGTTTTTACACTACCCCGGTAGGCAGCTGAAAGGCACCACAAAACTTGTTGTACCTGCTTTCTGGGCTGAGATGGGGAACGGCTGAATTTTGGACTCGGCTGGTGACAAAATGTTCCAAACACACCCCATGCACAACTCCACCGGGGAAGGTGCCAGAAACGAGTTCCGTTGGTAGTTTTTACACTACCCCGGTAGGCAAGAGAAAGGCACCACAAAACTTGTTCTACCTGCTTTCTGGGCTGAGATGGGGAACGGCTGAATTTTGGACTCGGCTGGTGACAAAATGTTCCAAACACACCCCATGCACAACTCCACCGGGGAAGGTGCCAGAAACGAGTTCCGTTGGTAGTTTTTACACTACCCCGGTAGGCAGCTGAAAGGCACCACAAAACTTGTTCTACCTGCTTTCTGGGCTGAGATGGGGAATAGCTGAATTTTGGACTTGGCTGGTGACAAAATGTTCCAAACACACCCCATGCACAACTCCACCGGGGAAGGTGCCAGAAACGAGTTCTGTGGGTAGTTTTTACACTACCCCGGTAGGCAGCTGAAAGGCACCACAAAACTTGTTCTACCTGATTTCTGGGCTGAGATGGGGAACCGCTGAATTTTGGACTCGGCTGTAGACAAAATGTTGCAAGGCACACCCCATGCACAACTCCACCGGGGAAGGTGCCAGAAACAAGTTCTGTTGGTAGTTTTTACACTACCCCGGTAGGCAGCTGAAAGGCACCACAAAACTTGTTCTACCTGCTTTCTGGGCTGAGATGGGGAATCGCTGAATTTTGGACTCGGCTGGTGACAAAATGTTCCAAACACACCCCATGCACAACTCCACCGGGGAAGGTGCCAGAAACGAGTTCTGTTGGTAGTTTTTACACTACCCCGGTAGGCAAGAGAAAGGCACCACAAAACTTGTTCTACCTGCTTTCTGGGCTGAGATGGGGAATCGCTGAATTTTGGACTCGGCTGGTGACAAAATGTTCCAAACACACCCCATGCACAACTCCACCGGGGAAGGTGCCAGAAACGAGTTCTGTGGGTAGTTTTTACAGTACCCCCGTTAGGCAGCTGAAAGGCACCACAAAACTTGTTCTACCTGCTTTCTGGGCTGAGATGGGGAACGGCTGAATTTTGGACTCGGCTGGTGACAAAATGTTCCAAACACACCCCATGCACAACTCCACCGGGGAAGGTGCCAGAAACGAGTTCTGTTGGTAGTTTTTACACTACCCCGGTAGGCAGCTGAAAGGCACCACAAAACTTGTTCTACCTGCTTTCTGGGCTGAGATGGGGAATCCCTGAATTTTGGACTCGGCTGGTGACAAAATGTTCCAAACACACCCCATGCACAACTCCACCGGGGAAGGTGCCAGAAACGAGTTCTCTTGGTAGTTTTTACACTACCCCGGTAGGCAAGAGAAAGGCACCACAAAACTTGTTCTACCTGCTTTCTGGGCTGAGATGGGGAATCGCTGAATTTTGGACTCGGCTGGTGACAAAATGTTCCAAACACACCCCATGCACAACTCCACCGGGGAAGGTGCCAGAATCGAGTTCCGTTGGTAGTTTTTACACTACCCCGGTAGGCAAGAGAAAGGCACCACAAAACTTGTTCTACCTGCTTTCTGGGCTGAGATGGGGAACGGCTGAATTTTGGACTCGGCTGGTGACAAAATGTTCCAAACACACCCCATGCACAACTCCACCGGGGAAGGTGCCAGAAACGAGTTCTGTTGGTAGTTTTTACACTACCCCCGGTAGGCAGCTGAAAGGCACCACAAAACTTGTTCTACCTGCTTTCTGGGCTGAGATGGGGAATCGCTGAATTTTGGACTCGGCTGGTGACATAATGTTCCAAACACACCCCATGCACAACTCCACCGGGGAAGGTGCCAAAAACGAGTTCCGTTGGTAGTTTTTACACTACCCCGGTAGGCAAGAGAAAGGCACCACAAAACTTGTTCTACCTGCTTTCTGGGCTGAGATGGGGAATAGCTGAATTTTGGACTTGGCTGGTGACAAAATGTTCCAAACACACCCCATGCACAACTCCACCGGGGAAGGTGCCAGAAACGAGTTCTGTGGGTAGTTTTTACACTACCCCGGTAGGCAGCTGAAAGGCACCACAAAACTTGTTCTACCTGATTTCTGGGCTGAGATGGGGAACCGCTGAATTTTGGACTCGGCTGTAGACAAAATGTTGCAAGGCACACCCCATGCACAACTCCACCGGGGAAGGTGCCAGAAACAAGTTCTGTTGGTAGTTTTTACACTACCCCGGTAGGCAGCTGAAAGGCACCACAAAACTTGTTCTACCTGCTTTCTGGGCTGAGATGGGGAATCGCTGAATTTTGGACTCGGCTGGTGACAAAATGTTCCAAACACACCCCATGCACAACTCCACCGGGGAAGGTGCCAGAAACGAGTTCTGTTGGTAGTTTTTACACTACCCCGGTAGGCAGCTGAAAGGCACCACAAAACTTGTTCTACCTGCTTTCTGGGCTGAGATGGGGAACGGCTGAATTTTGGACTCGGCTGGTAACAAAATGTTCCAAACACACCCCATGCACAACTCCACCGGGGAAGGTGCCAGAATCGAGTTCCATTGGTAGTTTTTACACTACCCCGGTAGGCAAGAGAAAGGCACCACAAAACTTGTTCTACCTGCTTTCTGGGCTGAGATGGGGAACGGCTGAATTTTGGACTCGGCTGGTGACAAAATGTTCCAAACACACCCCATGCACAACTCCACCGGGGAAGGTGCCAGAAACGAGTTCTGTTGGTAGTTTTTACACTACCCCGGTAGGCAGCTGAAAGGCACCACAAAACTTGTTCTACCTGCTTTCTGGGCTGAGATGGGGAATAGCTGAATTTTGGACTTGGCTGGTGACAAAATGTTCCAAACACACCCCCATGCACAACTCCACCGGGGAAGGTGCCAGAAACGAGTTCTGTGGGTAGTTTTTACACTACCCCGGTAGGCAGCTGAAAGGCACCACAAAACTTGTTCTACCTGCTTTCTGGGCTGAGATGGGGAATCGCTGAATTTTCGACTCGGCTGGTGACAAAATGTTCCAAACACACCCCATGCACAGCTCCACCGGGGAAGGTGCCAGAAACGAGTTCTGTTGGTAGTTTTTACACTACCCCGGTAGGCAGCTGAAAGGCACCACAAAACTTGTTCTACCTGCTTTCTGGGCTGAGATGGGGAATCGCTGAATTTTGGACTCGGCTGGTGACAAAATGTTCCAAACACACCCCATGCACAACTCCACCGGGGAAGGTGCCAGAAACGAGTTCTGTTGGTAGTTTTTACACTACCCCGGTAGGCAAGAGAAAGGCACCACAAAACTTGTTCTACCTGCTTTCTGGGCTGAGATGGGGAATCGCTGAATTTTGGACTCAGCTGGTGACAAAATGTTCCAAACACACCCCATGCACAACTCCACCGGGGAAGGTGCCAGAAACGAGTTCTGTTGGTAGTTTTTACACTACCCCGGTAGGCAGCTGAAAGGCACCACAAAACTTGTTGTACCTGCTTTCTGGGCTGAGATGGGGAACGGCTGAATTTTGGACTCGGCTGGTGACAAAATGTTCCAAACACACCCCATGCACAACTCCACCGGGGAAGGTGCCAGAAACGAGTTCTGTTGGTAGTTTTTACACTACCCCCGGTAGGCAGCTGAAAGGCACCACAAAACTTGTTCTACCTGCTTTCTGGGCTGAGATGGGGAACGGCTGAATTTTGGACTCGGCTGGTGACAAAATGTTCCAAACACACCCCATGCACAACTCCACCGGGGAAGGTGCCAGAAACGAGTTCTGTTGGTAGTTTTTACACTACCCCGGTAGGCAGCTGAAAGGCACCACAAAACTTGTTCTACCTGCTTTCTGGGCTGAGATGGGGAATCCCTGAATTTTGGACTCGGCTGGTGACAAAATGTTCCAAACACACCCCATGCACAACTCCACCGGGGAAGGTGCCAGAAACGAGTTCTCTTGGTAGTTTTTACACTACCCCGGTAGGCAGCTGAAAGGCACCACAAAACTTGTTCTACCTGCTTTCTGGGCTGAGATGGGGAATCCTGAATTTTGGACTCGGCTGGTGACAAAATGTTCCAAACACACCCCATGCACAACTCCACCGGGGAAGGTGCCAGAATCGAGTTCCGTTGGTAGTTTTTACACTACCCCGGTAGGCAAGAGAAAGGCACCACAAAACTTGTTCTACCTGCTTTCTGGGCTGAGATGGGGAACGGCTGAATTTTGGACTCGGCTGGTGACAAAATGTTCCAAACACACCCCATGCACAACTCCACCGGGGAAGGTGCCAGAAACGAGTTCTGTTGGTAGTTTTTACACTACCCCGGTAGGCAGCTGAAAGGCACCACAAAACTTGTTCTACCTGCTTTCTGGGCTGAGATGGGGAATCGCTGAATTTTGGACTCGGCTGGTGACATAATGTTCCAAACACACCCCATGCACAACTCCACCGGGGAAGGTGCCAGAAACGAGTTCTGTTGGTAGTTTTTACACTACCCCGGTAGGCAAGAGAAAGGCACCACAAAACTTGTTGTACCTGCTTTCTGGGCTGAGATGGGGAATAGCTGAATTTTGGACTTGGCTGGTGACAAAATGTTCCAAACACACCCCATGCACAACTCCACCGGGGAAGGTGCCAGAAACGAGTTCTGTTGGTAGTTTTTACACTACCCCGGTAGGCAGCTGAAAGGCACCACAAAACTTGTTCTACCTGCTTTCAGGGCTGAGATGGGGAATCGCTGAATTTTCGACTCGGCTGGTGACAAAATGTTCCAAACACACCCCATGCACAACTCCACCGGGGAAGGTGCCAGAAACGAGTTCTTTTGGTAGTTTTTACACTACCCCGGTAGGCAGCTGAAAGGCACCACAAAACTTGTTCTACCTGCTTTCTGGGCTGAGATGGGGAATCGCTGAATTTTGGACTCGGCTGGTGACAAAATGTTCCAAACACACCCCATGCACAACTCCACCGGGGAAGGTGCCAGAATCGAGTTCCGTTGGTAGTTTTTACACTACCCCGGTAGGCAGCTGAAAGGCACCACAAAACTTGTTCTACCTGCTTTCTGGGCTGAGATGGGGAATCGCTGAATTTTGGACTCGGCTGGTGACAAAATGTTCCAAACACACCCCATGCACAACTCCACCGGGGAAGGTGCCAGAAACGAGTTCTGTTGGTAGTTTTTACACTACCCCGGTAGGCAGCTGAAAGGCACCACAAAACTTGTTCTACCTGCTTTCTGGGCTGAGATGGGGAACGGCTGAATTTTGGACTCGGCTGGTGACAAAATGTTCCAAACACACCCCATGCACAACTCCACCGGGGAAGGTGCCAGAATCGAGTTCTGTTGGTAGTTTTTACACTACCCCGGTAGGCAGCTGAAAGGCACCACAAAACTTGTTCTACCTGCTTTCTGGGCTGAGATGGGGAATCGCTGAATTTTGGACTCGGCTGGTGACAAAATGTTCCAAACACACCCCATGCACAACTCCACCGGGGAAGGTGCCAGAAACGAGTTCTGTTGGTAGTTTTTACACTACCCCGGTAGGCAAGAGAAAGGCACCACAAAACTTGTTGTACCTGCTTTCTGGGCTGAGATGGGGAATAGCTGAATTTTGGACTTGGCTGGTGACAAAATGTTCCAAACACACCCCATGCACAACTCCACCGGGGAAGGTGCCAGAAACGAGTTCTGTTGGTAGTTTTTACACTACCCCGGTAGGCAGCTGAAAGGCACCACAAAACTTGTTCTACCTGCTTTCTGGGCTGAGATGGGGAATAGCTGAATTTTGGACTCGGCTGGTGACAAAATGTTCCAAACACACCCCATGCACAACTCCACCGGGGAAGGTGCCAGAAACGAGTTCTGTTGGTAGTTTTTACACTACCCCGGTAGGCAGCTGAAAGGCACCACAAAACTTGTTCTACCTGCTTTCTGGGCTGAGATGGGGAATCGCTGACTTTTGGACTCGGCTGGTGACAAAATGTTCCAAACACACCCCATGCACAACTCCACCGGGGAAGGTGCCAGAAACGAGTTCTGTTGGTAGTTTTTACACTACCCCGGTAGGCAGCTGAAAGGCACCACAAAACTTGTTCTACCTGCTTTCTGGGCTGAGATGGGGAATAGCTGAATTTTGGACTCGGCTGGTGACAAAATGTTCCAAACACACCCCATGCACAACTCCACCGGGGAAGGTGCCAGAAACGAGTTCTGTTGGTAGTTTTTACACTACCCCGGTAGGCAGCTGAAAGGCACCACAAAACTTGTTCTACCTGCTTTCTGGGCTGAGATGGGGAATAGCTGAATTTTCGACTCGGCTGCTGACAAAATGTTCCAAACACACCCCATGCACAACTCCACCGGGGAAGGTGCCAGAAACGAGTTCTGTTGGTAGTTTTTACACTACCCCGGTAGGCAGCTGAAAGGCACCACAAAACTTGTTGTACCTGCTTTCTGGGCTGAGATGGGGAATCGCTGAATTTTGGACTTGGCTGGTGACAAAATGTTCCAAACACACCCCATGCACAACTCCACCGGGGAAGGTGCCAGAAACGAGTTCTGTTGGTAGTTTTTACACTACCCTGGTAGGCAGCTGAAAGGCACCACAAAACTTGTTCTACCTGCTTTCTGGGCTGAGATGGGGAATCGCTGAATTTTCGACTCGGCTGGTGACAAAATGTTCCAAACACACCCCATGCACAACTCCACCGGGGAAGGTGCCAGAAACGAGTTCTGTTGGTAGTTTTTACACTACCCCGGTAGGCAGCTGAAAGGCACCACAAAACTTGTTCTACCTGCTTTCTGGGCTGAGATGGGGAACGGCTGAATTTTGGACTCGGCTGGTGACAAAATGTTCCAAACACACCCCATGCACAACTCCACCGGGGAAGGTGCCAGAAACGAGTTCTGTTGGTAGTTTTTACACTACCCCGGTAGGCAGCTGAAAGGCACCACAAAACTTGTTCTACCTGCTTTCTGGGCTGAGATGGGGAATCGCTGAATTTTCGACTCGGCTGGTGACAAAATGTTCCAAACACACCCCATGCACAACTCCACCGGGGAAGGTGCCAGAAACGAGTTCTGTTGGTAGTTTTTACACTACCCCGGTAGGCAGCTGAAAGGCACCACAAAACTTGTTCTACCTGCTTTCTGGGCTGAGATGGGGAACGGCTGAATTTTGGACTCGGCTGGTGACAAAATGTTCCAAACACACCCCATGCACAACTCCACCGGGGAAGGTGCCAGAATCGAGTTCCGTTGGTAGTTTTTACACTACCCCGGTAGGCAAGAGAAAGGCACCACAAAACTTGTTCTACCTGCTTTCTGGGCTGAGATGGGGAACGGCTGAATTTTGGACTCGGCTGGTGACAAAATGTTCCAAACACACCCCATGCACAACTCCACCGGGGAAGGTGCCAGAAACGAGTTCCGTTGGTAGTTTTTACACTACCCCGGTAGGCAGCTGAAAGGCACCACAAAACTTGTTCTACCTGCTTTCTGGGCTGAGATGGGGAATCGCTGAATTTTGGACTCGGCTGGTGACATAATGTTCCAAACACACCCCATGCACAACTCCACCGGGGAAGGTGCCAGAAACGAGTTCCGTTGGTAGTTTTTACACTACCCCGGTAGGCAAGAGAAAGGCACCACAAAACTTGTTCTACCTGCTTTCTGGGCTGAGATGGGGAATCGCTGAATTTTGGACTCGGCTGCTGACAAAATGTTCCAAACACACCCCATGCACAACTCCACCGGGGAAGGTGCCAGAAACGAGTTCTGTTGGTAGTTTTTACACTACCCCGGTAGGCAAGAGAAAGGCACCACAAAACTTGTTGTACCTGCTTTCTGGGCTGAGATGGGGAATAGCTGAATTTTGGACTTGGCTGGTGACAAAATGTTCCAAACACACCCCATGCACAACTCCACCGGGGAAGGTGCCAGAAACGAGTTCTGTTGGTAGTTTTTACACTACCCCGGTAGGCAGCTGAAAGGCACCACAAAACTTGTTCTACCTGCTTTCTGGGCTGAGATGGGGAATCGCTGAATTTTCGACTCGGCTGGTGACAAAATGTTCCAAACACACCCCATGCACAACTCCACCGGGGAAGGTGCCAGAAACGAGTTCTTTTGGTAGTTTTTACACTACCCCGGTAGGCAAGAGAAAGGCACCACAAAACTTGTTCTACCTGCTTTCTGGGCTGAGATGGGGAATCGCTGAATTTTGGACTCGGCTGGTGACAAAATGTTCCAAACACACCCCATGCACAACTCCACCGGGGAAGGTGCCAGAAACGAGTTCTGTGGGTAGTTTTTACACTACCCCGGTAGGCAGCTGAAAGGCACCACAAAACTTGTTGTACCTGCTTTCTGGGCTGAGATGGGGAATAGCTGAATTTTGGACTTGGCTGGTGACAAAATGTTCCAAACACACCCCATGCACAACTCCACCGGGGAAGGTGCCAGAAACGAGTTCCGTTGGTAGTTTTTACACTACCCCGGTAGGCAGCTGAAAGGCACCACAAAACTTGTTCTACCTGCTTTCTGGGCTGAGATGGGGAATCGCTGAATTTTCGACTCGGCTGGTGACAAAATGTTCCAAACACACCCCATGCACAACTCCACCGGGGAAGGTGCCAGAAACGAGTTCTGTTGGTAGTTTTTACACTACCCCGGTAGGCAGCTGAAAGGCACCACAAAACTTGTTCTACCTGCTTTCTGGGCTGAGATGGGGAATCGCTGAATTTTGGACTCGGCTGGTGACAAAATGTTCCAAACACACCCCATGCACAACTCCACCGGGGAAGGTGCCAGAATCGAGTTCCGTTGGTAGTTTTTACACTACCCCGGTAGGCAGCTGAAAGGCACCACAAAACTTGTTCTACCTGCTTTCTGGGCTGAGATGGGGAATCGCTGAATTTTGGACTCGGCTGGTGACAAAATGTTCCAAACACACCCCATGCACAACTCCACCGGGGAAGGTGCCAGAAACGAGTTCTGTTGGTAGTTTTTACACTACCCCGGTAGGCAGCTGAAAGGCACCACAAAACTTGTTCTACCTGCTTTCTGGGCTGAGATGGGGAATCGCTGACTTTTGGACTCGGCTGGTGACAAAATGTTCCAAACACACCCCATGCACAACTCCACCGGGGAAGGTGCCAGAAACGAGTTCTGTTGGTAGTTTTTACACTACCCCGGTAGGCAAGAGAAAGGCACCACAAAACTTGTTCTACCTGCTTTCTGGGCTGAGATGGAGAATCGCTGAATTTTGGACTCGGCTGGTGACAAAATGTTCCAAACACACCCCATGCACAACTCCACCGGGGAAGGTGCCAGAAACGAGTTCTGTTGGTAGTTTTTACACTACCCCGGTAGGCAGCTGAAAGGCACCACAAAACTTGTTCTACCTGCTTTCTGGGCTGAGATGGGGAACGGCTGAATTTTGGACTCGGCTGGTGACAAAATGTTCCAAACACACCCCATGCACAACTCCACCGGGGAAGGTGCCAGAATCGAGTTCTGTTGGTAGTTTTTACATTACCCCGGTAGGCAGCTGAAAGGCACCACAAAACTTGTTCTACCTGCTTTCTGGGCTGAGATGGGGAATCGCTGAATTTTGGACTCGGCTGGTGACAAAATGTTCCAAACACACCCCATGCACAACTCCACCGGGGAAGGTGCCAGAAACGAGTTCTGTTGGTAGTTTTTACACTACCCCGGTAGGCAAGAGAAAGGCACCACAAAACTTGTTGTACCTGCTTTCTGGGCTGAGATGGGGAATAGCTGAATTTTGGACTTGGCTGGTGACAAAATGTTCCAAACACACCCCATGCACAACTCCACCGGGGAAGGTGCCAGAAACGAGTTCTGTTGGTAGTTTTTACACTACCCCGGTAGGCAGCTGAAAGGCACCACAAAACTTGTTCTACCTGCTTTCTGGGCTGAGATGGGGAATCGCTGAATTTTGGACTCGGCTGGTGACAAAATGTTCCAAACACACCCCATGCACAACTCCACCGGGGAAGGTGCCAGAATCGAGTTCTGTTGGTAGTTTTTACACTACCCCGGTAGGCAGCTGAAAGGCACCACAAAACTTGTTCTACCTGCTTTCTGGGCTGAGATGGGGAATCGCTGAATTTTGGACTCGGCTGGTGACAAAATGTTCCAAACACACCCCATGCACAACTCCACCGGGGAAGGTGCCAGAAACGAGTTCTCTTGGTAGTTTTTACACTACCCCGGTAGGCAAGAGAAAGGCACCACAAAACTTGTTCTACCTGCTTTCTGGGCTGAGATGGGGAATCGCTGAATTTTCGACTCGGCTGCTGACAAAATGTTCCAAACACACCCCATGCACAACTCCACCGGGGAAGGTGCCAGAAACGAGTTCTGTTGGTAGTTTTTACACTACCCCGGTAGGCAGCTGAAAGGCACCACAAAACTTGTTGTACCTGCTTTCTGGGCTGAGATGGGGAATAGCTGAATTTTCGACTCGGCTGCTGACAAAATGTTCCAAACACACCCCATGCACAACTCCACCGGGGAAGGTGCCAGAAACGAGTTCTGTTGGTAGTTTTTACACTACCCCGGTAGGCAGCTGAAAGGCACCACAAAACTTGTTCTACCTGCTTTCTGGGCTGAGATGGGGAATCGCTGAATTTTGGACTTGGCTGGTGACAAAATGTTCCAAACACACCCCATGCACAACTCCACCGGGGAAGGTGCCAGAAACGAGTTCTGTTGGTAGTTTTTACACTACCCCGGTAGGCAGCTGAAAGGCACCACAAAACTTGTTCTACCTGCTTTCTGGGCTGAGATGGGGAATCGCTGAATTTTCGACTCGGCTGGTGACAAAATGTTCCAAACACACCCCATGCACAACTCCACCGGGGAAGGTGCCAGAAACGAGTTCTGTTGGTAGTTTTTACACTACCCCGGTAGGCAGCTGAAAGGCACTACAAAACTTGTTCTACCTGCTTTCTGGGCTGAGATGGGGAATCCCTGAATTTTGGACTCGGCTGGTGACAAAATGTTCCAAACACACCCCATGCACAACTCCACCGGGGAAGGTGCCAGAATCGAGTTCCGTTGGTAGTTTTTACACTACCCCGGTAGGCAAGAGAAAGGCACCACAAAACTTGTTCTACCTGCTTTCTGGGCTGAGATGGGGAACGGCTGAATTTTGGACTCGGCTGGTGACAAAATGTTCCAAACACACCCCATGCACAACTCCACCGGGGAAGGTGCCAGAAACGAGTTCCGTTGGTAGTTTTTACACTACCCCGGTAGGCAGCTGAAAGGCACCACAAAACTTGTTCTACCTGCTTTCTGGGCTGAGATGGGGAATCGCTGAATTTTGGACTCGGCTGGTGACATAATGTTCCAAACACACCCCATGCACAACTCCACCGGGGAAGGTGCCAGAAACGAGTTCCGTTGGTAGTTTTTACACTACCCCGGTAGGCAAGAGAAAGGCACCACAAAACTTGTTCTACCTGCTTTCTGGGCTGAGATGGGGAATCGCTGAATTTTGGACTCGGCTGCTGACAAAATGTTCCAAACACACCCCATGCACAACTCCACCGGGGAAGGTGCCAGAAACGAGTTCTGTTGGTAGTTTTTACACTACCCCGGTAGGCAAGAGAAAGGCACCACAAAACTTGTTGTACCTGCTTTCTGGGCTGAGATGGGGAATAGCTGAATTTTGGACTTGGCTGGTGACAAAATGTTCCAAACACACCCCATGCACAACTCCACCGGGGAAGGTGCCAGAAACGAGTTCTGTTGGTAGTTTTTACACTACCCCGGTAGGCAGCTGAAAGGCACCACAAAACTTGTTCTACCTGCTTTCTGGGCTGAGATGGGGAATCGCTGAATTTTCGACTCGGCTGGTGACAAAATGTTCCAAACACACCCCATGCACAACTCCACCGGGGAAGGTGCCAGAAACGAGTTCTTTTGGTAGTTTTTACACTACCCCGGTAGGCAAGAGAAAGGCACCACAAAACTTGTTCTACCTGCTTTCTGGGCTGAGATGGGGAATCGCTGAATTTTGGACTCGGCTGGTGACAAAATGTTCCAAACACACCCCATGCACAACTCCACCGGGGAAGGTGCCAGAAACGAGTTCTGTGGGTAGTTTTTACACTACCCCGGTAGGCAGCTGAAAGGCACCACAAAACTTGTTGTACCTGCTTTCTGGGCTGAGATGGGGAATAGCTGAATTTTGGACTTGGCTGGTGACAAAATGTTCCAAACACACCCCATGCACAACTCCACCGGGGAAGGTGCCAGAAACGAGTTCCGTTGGTAGTTTTTACACTACCCCGGTAGGCAGCTGAAAGGCACCACAAAACTTGTTCTACCTGCTTTCTGGGCTGAGATGGGGAATCGCTGAATTTTCGACTCGGCTGGTGACAAAATGTTCCAAACACACCCCATGCACAACTCCACCGGGGAAGGTGCCAGAAACGAGTTCTGTTGGTAGTTTTTACACTACCCCGGTAGGCAGCTGAAAGGCACCACAAAACTTGTTCTACCTGCTTTCTGGGCTGAGATGGGGAATCGCTGAATTTTGGACTCGGCTGGTGACAAAATGTTCCAAACACACCCCATGCACAACTCCACCGGGGAAGGTGCCAGAATCGAGTTCCGTTGGTAGTTTTTACACTACCCCGGTAGGCAGCTGAAAGGCACCACAAAACTTGTTCTACCTGCTTTCTGGGCTGAGATGGGGAATCGCTGAATTTTGGACTCGGCTGGTGACAAAATGTTCCAAACACACCCCATGCACAACTCCACCGGGGAAGGTGCCAGAAACGAGTTCTGTTGGTAGTTTTTACACTACCCCGGTAGGCAGCTGAAAGGCACCACAAAACTTGTTCTACCTGCTTTCTGGGCTGAGATGGGGAATCGCTGACTTTTGGACTCGGCTGGTGACAAAATGTTCCAAACACACCCCATGCACAACTCCACCGGGGAAGGTGCCAGAAACGAGTTCTGTTGGTAGTTTTTACACTACCCCGGTAGGCAAGAGAAAGGCACCACAAAACTTGTTCTACCTGCTTTCTGGGCTGAGATGGAGAATCGCTGAATTTTGGACTCGGCTGGTGACAAAATGTTCCAAACACACCCCATGCACAACTCCACCGGGGAAGGTGCCAGAAACGAGTTCTGTTGGTAGTTTTTACACTACCCCGGTAGGCAGCTGAAAGGCACCACAAAACTTGTTCTACCTGCTTTCTGGGCTGAGATGGGGAACGGCTGAATTTTGGACTCGGCTGGTGACAAAATGTTCCAAACACACCCCATGCACAACTCCACCGGGGAAGGTGCCAGAATCGAGTTCTGTTGGTAGTTTTTACATTACCCCGGTAGGCAGCTGAAAGGCACCACAAAACTTGTTCTACCTGCTTTCTGGGCTGAGATGGGGAATCGCTGAATTTTGGACTCGGCTGGTGACAAAATGTTCCAAACACACCCCATGCACAACTCCACCGGGGAAGGTGCCAGAAACGAGTTCTGTTGGTAGTTTTTACACTACCCCGGTAGGCAAGAGAAAGGCACCACAAAACTTGTTGTACCTGCTTTCTGGGCTGAGATGGGGAATAGCTGAATTTTGGACTTGGCTGGTGACAAAATGTTCCAAACACACCCCATGCACAACTCCACCGGGGAAGGTGCCAGAAACGAGTTCTGTTGGTAGTTTTTACACTACCCCGGTAGGCAGCTGAAAGGCACCACAAAACTTGTTCTACCTGCTTTCTGGGCTGAGATGGGGAATCGCTGAATTTTGGACTCGGCTGGTGACAAAATGTTCCAAACACACCCCATGCACAACTCCACCGGGGAAGGTGCCAGAATCGAGTTCTGTTGGTAGTTTTTACACTACCCCGGTAGGCAGCTGAAAGGCACCACAAAACTTGTTCTACCTGCTTTCTGGGCTGAGATGGGGAATCGCTGAATTTTGGACTCGGCTGGTGACAAAATGTTCCAAACACACCCCATGCACAACTCCACCGGGGAAGGTGCCAGAAACGAGTTCTCTTGGTAGTTTTTACACTACCCCGGTAGGCAAGAGAAAGGCACCACAAAACTTGTTCTACCTGCTTTCTGGGCTGAGATGGGGAATCGCTGAATTTTCGACTCGGCTGCTGACAAAATGTTCCAAACACACCCCATGCACAACTCCACCGGGGAAGGTGCCAGAAACGAGTTCTGTTGGTAGTTTTTACACTACCCCGGTAGGCAGCTGAAAGGCACCACAAAACTTGTTGTACCTGCTTTCTGGGCTGAGATGGGGAATAGCTGAATTTTCGACTCGGCTGCTGACAAAATGTTCCAAACACACCCCATGCACAACTCCACCGGGGAAGGTGCCAGAAACGAGTTCTGTTGGTAGTTTTTACACTACCCCGGTAGGCAGCTGAAAGGCACCACAAAACTTGTTCTACCTGCTTTCTGGGCTGAGATGGGGAATCGCTGAATTTTGGACTTGGCTGGTGACAAAATGTTCCAAACACACCCCATGCACAACTCCACCGGGGAAGGTGCCAGAAACGAGTTCTGTTGGTAGTTTTTACACTACCCCGGTAGGCAGCTGAAAGGCACCACAAAACTTGTTCTACCTGCTTTCTGGGCTGAGATGGGGAATCGCTGAATTTTCGACTCGGCTGGTGACAAAATGTTCCAAACACACCCCATGCACAACTCCACCGGGGAAGGTGCCAGAAACGAGTTCTGTTGGTAGTTTTTACACTACCCCGGTAGGCAGCTGAAAGGCACTACAAAACTTGTTCTACCTGCTTTCTGGGCTGAGATGGGGAATCCCTGAATTTTGGACTCGGCTGGTGACAAAATGTTCCAAACACACCCCATGCACAACTCCACCGGGGAAGGTGCCAGAAACGAGTTCTGTTGGTAGTTTTTACAGTACCCCGGTAGGCAAGAGAAAGGCACCACAAAACTTGTTCTACCTGCTTTCTGGGCTGAGATGGAGAATCGCTGAATTTTGGACTCGGCTGGTGACAAAATGTTCCAAACACACCCCATGCACAACTCCACCGGGGAAGGTGCCAGAATCGAGTTCCGTTGGTAGTTTTTACAGTACCCCGGTAGGCAAGAGAAAGGCACCACAAAACTTGTTCTACCTGCTTTCTGGGCTGAGATGGGGAATCGCTGAATTTTGGACTCGGCTGGTGACAAAATGTTCCAAACACACCCCATGCACAACTCCACCGGGGAAGGTGCCAGAAACGAGTTCCGTTGGTAGTTTTTACACTACCCCGGTAGGCAGCTGAAAGGCACCACAAAACTTGTTCTACCTGCTTTCTGGGCTGAGATGGGGAATCGCTGAATTTTGGACTCGGCTGGTGACATAATGTTCCAAACACACCCCATGCACAACTCCACCGGGGAAGGTGCCAGAAACGAGTTCTGTTGGTAGTTTTTACACTACCCTGGTAGGCAGCTGAAAGGCACCACAAAACTTGTTCTACCTGCTTTCTGGGCTGAGATGGGGAATCGCTGAATTTTCGACTCGGCTGGTGACAAAATGTTCCAAACACACCCCATGCACAACTCCACCGGGGAAGGTGCCAGAAACGAGTTCTTTTGGTAGTTTTTACACTACCCCGGTAGGCAGCTGAAAGGCACCACAAAACTTGTTCTACCTGCTTTCTGGGCTGAGATGGGGAACGGCTGAATTTTGGACTCGGCTGGTGACAAAATGTTCCAAACACACCCCATGCACAACTCCACCGGGGAAGGTGCCAGAATCGAGTTCCGTTGGTAGTTTTTACACTACCCCGGTAGGCAGCTGAAAGGCACCACAAAACTTGTTCTACCTGCTTTCTGGGCTGAGATGGGGAATAGCTGAATTTTCGACTCGGCTGCTGACAAAATGTTCCAAACACACCCCATGCACAACTCCACCGGGGAAGGTGCCAGAAACGAGTTCTGTTGGTAGTTTTTACACTACCCCGGTAGGCAGCTGAAAGGCACCAAAAACTTGTTCTACCTGCTTTCTGGGCTGAGATGGGGAATCGCTGACTTTTGGACTCGGCTGGTGACAAAATGTTCCAAACACACCCCATGCACAACTCCACCGGGGAAGGTGCCAGAAACGAGTTCTGTTGGTAGTTTTTACACTACCCCGGTAGGCAGCTGAAAGGCACCACAAAACTTGTTCTACCTGCTTTCTGGGCTGAGATGGAGAATCGCTGAATTTTGGACTCGGCTGGTGACAAAATGTTCCAAACACACCCCATGCACAACTCCACCGGGGAAGGTGCCAGAAACGAGTTCTGTTGGTAGTTTTTACACTACCCCGGTAGGCAGCTGAAAGGCACCACAAAACTTGTTCTACCTGCTTTCTGGGCTGAGATGGGGAATCGCTGAATTTTGGACTCGGCTGGTGACAAAATGTTCCAAACACACCCCATGCACAACTCCACCGGGGAAGGTGCCAGAATCGAGTTCTGTTGGTAGTTTTTACACTACCCCGGTAGGCAGCTGAAAGGCACCACAAAACTTGTTCTACCTGCTTTCTGGGCTGAGATGGGGAATCGCTGAATTTTGGACTCGGCTGGTGACAAAATGTTCCAAACACACCCCATGCACAACTCCACCGGGGAAGGTGCCAGAAACGAGTTCTGTTGGTAGTTTTTACACTACCCCGGTAGGCAGCTGAAAGGCACCACAAAACTTGTTCTACCTGCTTTCTGGGCTGAGATGGGGAATCGCTGAATTTTGGACTCGGCTGCTGACAAAATGTTCCAAACACACCCCATGCACAACTCCACCGGGGAAGGTGCCAGAAACGAGTTCCGTTGGTAGTTTTTACACTACCCCGGTAGGCAGCTGAAAGGCACCACAAAACTTGTTGTACCTGCTTTCTGGGCTGAGATGGGGAATAGCTGAATTTTCGACTCGGCTGCTGACAAAATGTTCCAAACACACCCCATGCACAACTCCACCGGGGAAGGTGCCAGAAACGAGTTCTGTTGGTAGTTTTTACACTACCCCGGTAGGCAGCTGAAAGGCACCACAAAACTTGTTCTACCTGCTTTCTGGGCTGAGATGGGGAATCGCTGAATTTTGGACTTGGCTGGTGACAAAATGTTCCAAACACACCCCATGCACAACTCCACCGGGGAAGGTGCCAGAAACGAGTTCTGTTGGTAGTTTTTACACTACCCCGGTAGGCAGCTGAAAGGCACCACAAAACTTGTTCTACCTGCTTTCTGGGCTGAGATGGGGAATCGCTGAATTTTCGACTCGGCTGGTGACAAAATGTTCCAAACACACCCCATGCACAACTCCACCGGGGAAGGTGCCAGAAACGAGTTCTTTTGGTAGTTTTTACACTACCCCGGTAGGCAGCTGAAAGGCACCACAAAACTTGTTCTACCTGCTTTCTGGGCTGAGATGGGGAATCGCTGAATTTTGGACTCGGCTAGTGACAAAATGTTCCAAACACACCCCATGCACAACTCCACCGGGGAAGGTGCCAGAAACGAGTTCCGTTGGTAGTTTTTACACTACCCCGGTAGGCAGCTGAAAGGCACCACAAAACTTGTTCTACCTGCTTTCTGGGCTGAGATGGGGAATCGCTGAATTTTGGACTCGGCTGGTGACAAAATGTTCCAAACACACCCCATGCACAACTCCACCGGGGAAGGTGCCAGAAACGAGTTCTGTTGGTAGTTTTTACACTACCCCGGTAGGCAGCTGAAAGGCACCACAAAACTTGTTCTACCTGCTTTCTGGGCTGAGATGGGGAATCGCTGACTTTTGGACTCGGCTGGTGACAAAATGTTCCAAACACACCCCATGCACAACTCCACCGGGGAAGGTGCCAGAAACGAGTTCTGTTGGTAGTTTTTACACTACCCCGGTAGGCAGCTGAAAGGCACCACAAAACTTGTTCTACCTGCTTTCTGGGCTGAGATGGGGAACGGCTGAATTTTGGACTCGGCTGGTGACAAAATGTTCCAAACACACCCCATGCACAACTCCACCGGGGAAGGTGCCAGAATCGAGTTCTGTTGGTAGTTTTTACATTACCCCGGTAGGCAGCTGAAAGGCACCACAAAACTTGTTCTACCTGCTTTCTGGGCTGAGATGGGGAACGGCTGAATTTTGGACTTGGCTGGTGACAAAATGTTCCAAACACACCCCATGCACAACTCCACCGGGGAAGGTGCCAGAAACGAGTTCTGTTGGTAGTTTTTACACTACCCCGGTAGGCAGCTGAAAGGCACCACAAAACTTGTTCTACCTGCTTTCTGGGCTGAGATGGGGAATCGCTGAATTTTGGACTCGGCTGGTGACAAAATGTTCCAAACACACCCCATGCACAACTCCACCGGGGAAGGTGCCAGAATCGAGTTCTGTTGGTAGTTTTTACACTACCCCGGTAGGCAGCTGAAAGGCACCACAAAACTTGTTGTACCTGCTTTCTGGGCTGAGATGGGGAATCGCTGACTTTTGGACTCGGCTGGTGACAAAATGTTCCAAACACACCCCATGCACAACTCCACCGGGGAAGGTGCCAGAAACGAGTTCTGTTGGTAGTTTTTACACTACCCCGGTAGGCAGCTGAAAGGCACCACAAAACTTGTTCTACCTGCTTTCTGGGCTGAGATGGGGAATCGCTGAATTTTGGACTCGGCTGGTGACAAAATGTTCCAAACACACCCCATGCACAACTCCACCGGGGAAGGTGCCAGAAACGAGTTCTGTTGGTAGTTTTTACACTACCCCGGTAGGCAGCTGAAAGGCACCACAAAACTTGTTGTACCTGCTTTCTGGGCTGAGATGGGGAATAGCTGAATTTTCGACTCGGCTGCTGACAAAATGTTCCAAACACACCCCATGCACAACTCCACCGGGGAAGGTGCCAGAAACGAGTTCTGTTGGTAGTTTTTACACTACCCCGGTAGGCAGCTGAAAGGCACCACAAAACTTGTTCTACCTGCTTTCTGGGCTGAGATGGGGAATCGCTGAATTTTGGACTCGGCTGGTGACAAAATGTTCCAAACACACCCCATGCACAACTCCACCGGGGAAGGTGCCAGAAACGAGTTCTGTTGGTAGTTTTTACACTACCCCGGTAGGCAGCTGAAAGGCACCACAAAACTTGTTCTACCTGCTTTCTGGGCTGAGATGGGGAATCGCTGAATTTTGGACTCGGCTGGTGACAAAATGTTCCAAACACACCCCATGCACAACTCCACCGGGGAAGGTGCCAGAAACGAGTTCCGTTGGTAGTTTTTACACTACCCCGGTAGGCAGCTGAAAGGCACCACAAAACTTGTTCTACCTGCTTTCTGGGCTGAGATGGGGAATCGCTGAATTTTGGACTTGGCTGGTGACAAAATGTTCCAAACACACCCCATGCACAACTCCACCGGGGAAGGTGCCAGAAACGAGTTCTGTTGGTAGTTTTTACACTACCCCGGTAGGCAGCTGAAAGGCACCACAAAACTTGTTCTACCTGCTTTCTGGGCTGAGATGGGGAATCGCTGAATTTTCGACTCGGCTGGTGACAAAATGTTCCAAACACACCCCATGCACAACTCCACCGGGGAAGGTGCCAGAAACGAGTTCTTTTGGTAGTTTTTACACTACCCCGGTAGGCAGCTGAAAGGCACCACAAAACTTGTTCTACCTGCTTTCTGGGCTGAGATGGGGAATCGCTGAATTTTGGACTCGGCTAGTGACAAAATGTTCCAAACACACCCCATGCACAACTCCACCGGGGAAGGTGCCAGAAACGAGTTCCGTTGGTAGTTTTTACACTACCCCGGTAGGCAGCTGAAAGGCACCACAAAACTTGTTCTACCTGCTTTCTGGGCTGAGATGGGGAATCGCTGAATTTTGGACTCGGCTGGTGACAAAATGTTCCAAACACACCCCATGCACAACTCCACCGGGGAAGGTGCCAGAAACGAGTTCTGTTGGTAGTTTTTACACTACCCCGGTAGGCAGCTGAAAGGCACCACAAAACTTGTTCTACCTGCTTTCTGGGCTGAGATGGGGAATCGCTGACTTTTGGACTCGGCTGGTGACAAAATGTTCCAAACACACCCCATGCACAACTCCACCGGGGAAGGTGCCAGAAACGAGTTCTGTTGGTAGTTTTTACACTACCCCGGTAGGCAGCTGAAAGGCACCACAAAACTTGTTCTACCTGCTTTCTGGGCTGAGATGGGGAACGGCTGAATTTTGGACTCGGCTGGTGACAAAATGTTCCAAACACACCCCATGCACAACTCCACCGGGGAAGGTGGCAGAAACGAGTTCTGTTGGTAGTTTTTACATTACCCCGGTAGGCAGCTGAAAGGCACCACAAAACTTGTTCTACCTGCTTTCTGGGCTGAGATGGGGAACGGCTGAATTTTGGACTTGGCTGGTGACAAAATGTTCCAAACACACCCCATGCACAACTCCACCGGGGAAGGTGCCAGAAACGAGTTCTGTTGGTAGTTTTTACACTACCCCGGTAGGCAGCTGAAAGGCACCACAAAACTTGTTCTACCTGCTTTCTGGGCTGAGATGGGGAATCGCTGAATTTTGGACTCGGCTGGTGACAAAATGTTCCAAACACACCCCATGCACAACTCCACCGGGGAAGGTGCCAGAATCGAGTTCTGTTGGTAGTTTTTACACTACCCCGGTAGGCAGCTGAAAGGCACCACAAAACTTGTTGTACCTGCTTTCTGGGCTGAGATGGGGAATCGCTGACTTTTGGACTCGGCTGGTGACAAAATGTTCCAAACACACCCCATGCACAACTCCACCGGGGAAGGTGCCAGAAACGAGTTCTGTTGGTAGTTTTTACACTACCCCGGTAGGCAGCTGAAAGGCACCACAAAACTTGTTCTACCTGCTTTCTGGGCTGAGATGGGGAATCGCTGAATTTTGGACTCGGCTGGTGACAAAATGTTCCAAACACACCCCATGCACAACTCCACCGGGGAAGGTGCCAGAAACGAGTTCTGTTGGTAGTTTTTACACTACCCCGGTAGGCAAGAGAAAGGCACCACAAAACTTGTTGTACCTGCTTTCTGGGCTGAGATGGGGAATAGCTGAATTTTCGACTCGGCTGCTGACAAAATGTTCCAAACACACCCCATGCACAACTCCACCGGGGAAGGTGCCAGAAACGAGTTCTGTTGGTAGTTTTTACACTACCCCGGTAGGCAGCTGAAAGGCACCACAAAACTTGTTCTACCTGCTTTCTGGGCTGAGATGGGGAATCGCTGAATTTTGGACTCGGCTGGTGACAAAATGTTCCAAACACACCCCATGCACAACTCCACCGGGGAAGGTGCCAGAAACGAGTTCTGTTGGTAGTTTTTACACTACCCCGGTAGGCAGCTGAAAGGCACCACAAAACTTGTTCTACCTGCTTTCTGGGCTGAGATGGGGAATCGCTGAATTTTGGACTCGGCTGGTGACAAAATGTTCCAAACACACCCCATGCACAACTCCACCGGGGAAGGTGCCAGAAACGAGTTCTGTTGGTAGTTTTTACACTACCCCGGTAGGCAGCTGAAAGGCACCACAAAACTTGTTCTACCTGCTTTCTGGGCTGAGATGGGGAATCGCTGAATTTTGGACTCGGCTGGTGACAAAATGTTCCAAACACACCCCATGCACAACTCCACCGGGGAAGGTGCCAGAAACGAGTTCCGTTGGTAGTTTTTACACTACCCCGGTAGGCAGCTGAAAGGCACCACAAAACTTGTTCTACCTGCTTTCTGGGCTGAGATGGGGAACGGCTGAATTTTGGACTCGGCTGGTGACAAAATGTTCCAAACACACCCCATGCACAACTCCACCGGGGAAGGTGCCAGAAACGAGTTCTGTTGGTAGTTTTTACACTACCCCGGTAGGCAGCTGAAAGGCACCACAAAACTTGTTCTACCTGCTTTCTGGGCTGAGATGGGGAATCGCTGAATTTTGGACTCGGCTGGTGACAAAATGTTCCAAACACACCCCATGCACAACTCCACCGGGGAAGGTGCCAGAAACGAGTTCCGTTGGTAGTTTTTACACTACCCCGGTAGGCAGCTGAAAGGCACCACAAAACTTGTTCTACCTGCTTTCTGGGCTGAGATGGGGAATCGCTGAATTTTGGACTCGGCTGCTGACAAAATGTTCCAAACACACCCCATGCACAACTCCACCGGGGAAGGTGCCAGAAACGAGTTCCGTTGGTAGTTTTTACACTACCCCGGTAGGCAGCTGAAAGGCACCACAAAACTTGTTCTACCTGCTTTCTGGGCTGAGATGGGGAATCGCTGAATTTTGGACTCGGCCGGTAACAAAATGTTCCAAACACACCCCATGCACAACTCCACCGGGGAAGGTGCCAGAAACGAGTTCTGTTGGTAGTTTTTACACTACCCCGGTAGGCAGCTGAAAGGCACCACAAAACTTGTTCTACCTGCTTTCTGGGCTGAGATGGGGAATCGCTGAATTTTGGACTCGGCTGGTGACAAAATGTTCCAAATACACCCCATGCACAACTCCACCGGGGAAGGTGCCAGAAACGAGTTCTGTTGGTAGTTTTTACACTACCCCGGTAGGCAGCTGAAAGGCACCACTAAACTTGTTCTACCTGCTTTCTGGGCTGAGATGAGGAACGGCTGAATTTTGGACTCGGCTGGTGACAAAATGTTCCAAACACACCCCATGCACAACTCCACCGGGGAAGGTGCCAGAAACGAGTTCTCTTGGTAGTTTTTACACTACCCCGGTAGGCAGCTGAAAGGCACCACAAAACTTGTTCTACCTGCTTTCTGGGCTGAGATGGGGAATAGCTGAATTTTGGACTCGGCTGGTGACAAAATGTTCCAAACACACCCCATGCACAACTCCACCGGGGAAGGTGCCAGAAACGAGTTCTGTTGGTAGTTTTTACACTACCCCGGTAGGCAAGAGAAAGGCACCACAAAACTTGTTGTACCTGCTTTCTGGGCTGAGATGGGGAATCCCTGAATTTTGGACTCGGCTGGTGACAAAATGTTCCAAACACACCCCATGCACAACTCCACCGGGGAAGGTGCCAGAAATGAGTTCTGTTGGTAGTTTTTACACTACCCCGGTAGGCAGCTGAAAGGCACCACAAAACTTGTTCTACCTGCTTTCTGGGCTGAGATGGGGAATCGCTGAATTTTGGACTCGGCTGGTGACAAAATGTTCCAAACACACCCCATGCACAACTCCACCGGCAAAGGTGCCAGAAACGAGTTCTGTTGGTAGTTTTTACACTACCCCGGTAGGCAAGAGAAAGGCACCACAAAACTTGTTCTACCTGCTTTCTGGGCTGAGATGGGGAATCGCTGAATTTTGGACTCGGCTGGTGACAAAATGTTCCAAACACACCCCATGCACAACTCCACCGGGGAAGGTGCCAGAAACGAGTTCTATTGGTAGTTTTTACACTACTCCGGTAGGCAAGAGAAAGGCACCACAAAACTTGTTCTACCTGCTTTCTGGGCTGAGATGGGGAATAGCTGAATTTTGGACTCGGCTGGTGACAAAATGTTCCAAACACACCCCATGCACAACTCCACCGGGGAAGGTGCCAGAAACGAGTTCTGTTGGTAGTTTTTACACTACCCCGGTAGGCAAGAGAAAGGCACCACAAAACTTGTTCTACCTGCTTTCTGGGCTGAGATGGAGAATCGCTGAATTTTGGACTCGGCTGGTGACAAAATGTTCCAAACACACCCCATGCACACCTCCACCGGGGAAGGTGCCAGAAACGAGTTCTGTTGGTAGTTTTTACACTACCCCGGTAGGCAGCTGAAAGGCACCACAAAACTTGTTCTACCTGCTTTCTGGGCTGAGATGGAGAATCGCTGAATTTTGGACTCGGCTGGTGACAAAATGTTCCAAACACACCCCATGCACAACTCCACCGGGGAAGGTGCCAGAAACGAGTTCTGTTGGTAGTTTTTACACTACCCCGGTAGGCAAGAGAAAGGCACCACAAAAGTTGTTCTACCTGCTTTCTGGGCTGAGATGGGGAATAGCTGAATTTTGGACTCGGCTGGTGACAAAATGTTCCAAACACACCCCATGCACAACTCCACCGGGGAAGGTGCCAGAAACGAGTTCTGTTGGTAGTTTTTACACTACCCCGGTAGGCAGCTGAAAGGCACCACAAAACTTGTTCTACCTGCTTTCTGGGCTGAGATGGGGAATCGCTGAATTTTGGACTCGGCTGGTGACAAAATGTTCCAAACACACCCCATGCACAACTCCACCGGGGAAGGTGCCAGAAACGAGTTCTGTTGGTAGTTTTTACACTACCCCGGTAGGCAAGAGAAAGGCACCACAAAACTTGTTCTACCTGCTTTCTGGGCTGAGATGGAGAATCGCTGAATTTTGGACTCGGCTGGTGACAAAATGTTCCAAACACACCCCATGCACAACTCCACCGGCAAAGGTGCCAGAAACGAGTTCCGTTGGTAGTTTTTACACTACCCCGGTAGGCAGCTGAAAGGCACCACAAAACTTGTTCTACCTGCTTTCTGGGCTGAGATGGGGAATCGCTGAATTTTGGACTCGGCTGCTGACAAAATGTTCCAAACACACCCCATGCACAACTCCACCGGGGAAGGTGCCAGAAACGAGTTCCGTTGGTAGTTTTTACACTACCCCGGTAGGCAGCTGAAAGGCACCACAAAACTTGTTCTACCTGCTTTCTGGGCTGAGATGGGGAATCGCTGAATTTTGGACTCGGCCGGTAACAAAATGTTCCAAACACACCCCATGCACAACTCCACCGGGGAAGGTGCCAGAAACGAGTTCTGTTGGTAGTTTTTACACTACCCCGGTAGGCAAGAGAAAGGCACCACAAAACTTGTTCTACCTGCTTTCTGGGCTGAGATGGGGAATCGCTGAATTTTGGACTCGGCTGGTGACAAAATGTTCCAAATACACCCCATGCACAACTCCACCGGGGAAGGTGCCAGAAACGAGTTCTGTTGGTAGTTTTTACACTACCCCGGTAGGCAAGAGAAAGGCACCACAAAACTTGTTCTACCTGCTTTCTGGGCTGAGATGGGGAATCGCTGAATTTTGGACTCGGCTGGTGACAAAATGTTCCAAACACACCCCATGCACAACTCCACCGGGGAAGGTGCCAGAAACGAGTTCTATTGGTAGTTTTTACACTACTCCGGTAGGCAAGAGAAAGGCACCACAAAACTTGTTCTACCTGCTTTCTGGGCTGAGATGGGGAATAGCTGAATTTTGGACTCGGCTGGTGACAAAATGTTCCAAACACACCCCATGCACAACTCCACCGGGGAAGGTGCCAGAAACGAGTTCTGTTGGTAGTTTTTACACTACCCCGGTAGGCAAGAGAAAGGCACCACAAAACTTGTTCTACCTGCTTTCTGGGCTGAGATGGAGAATCGCTGAATTTTGGACTCGGCTGGTGACAAAATGTTCCAAACACACCCCATGCACAACTCCACCGGCAAAGGTGCCAGAAACGAGTTCTGTTGGTAGTTTTTACACTACCCCGGTAGGCAAGAGAAAGGCACCACAAAACTTGTTCTACCTGCTTTCTGGGCTGAGATGGGGAATCGCTGAATTTTGGACTCGGCTGGTGACAAAATGTTCCAAACACACCCCATGCACAACTCCACCGGGGAAGGTGCCAGAAACGAGTTCTATTGGTAGTTTTTACACTACTCCGGTAGGCAAGAGAAAGGCACCACAAAACTTGTTCTACCTGCTTTCTGGGCTGAGATGGGGAATAGCTGAATTTTGGACTCGGCTGGTGACAAAATGTTCCAAACACACCCCATGCACAACTCCACCGGGGAAGGTGCCAGAAACGAGTTCTGTTGGTAGTTTTTACACTACCCCGGTAGGCAAGAGAAAGGCACCACAAAACTTGTTCTACCTGCTTTCTGGGCTGAGATGGAGAATCGCTGAATTTTGGACTCGGCTGGTGACAAAATGTTCCAAACACACCCCATGCACACCTCCACCGGGGAAGGTGCCAGAAACGAGTTCTGTTGGTAGTTTTTACACTACCCCGGTAGGCAGCTGAAAGGCACCACAAAACTTGTTCTACCTGCTTTCTGGGCTGAGATGGAGAATCGCTGAATTTTGGACTCGGCTGGTGACAAAATGTTCCAAACACACCCCATGCACAACTCCACCGGGGAAGGTGCCAGAAACGAGTTCTGTTGGTAGTTTTTACACTACCCCGGTAGGCAAGAGAAAGGCACCACAAAAGTTGTTCTACCTGCTTTCTGGGCTGAGATGGGGAATAGCTGAATTTTGGACTCGGCTGGTGACAAAATGTTCCAAACACACCCCATGCACAACTCCACCGGGGAAGGTGCCAGAAACGAGTTCTGTTGGTAGTTTTTACACTACCCCGGTAGGCAGCTGAAAGGCACCACAAAACTTGTTCTACCTGCTTTCTGGGCTGAGATGGGGAATCGCTGAATTTTGGACTCGGCTGGTGACAAAATGTTCCAAACACACCCCATGCACAACTCCACCGGGGAAGGTGCCAGAAACGAGTTCTGTTGGTAGTTTTTACACTACCCCGGTAGGCAAGAGAAAGGCACCACAAAACTTGTTCTACCTGCTTTCTGGGCTGAGATGGAGAATCGCTGAATTTTGGACTCGGCTGGTGACAAAATGTTCCAAACACACCCCATGCACAACTCCACCGGCAAAGGTGCCAGAAACGAGTTCCGTTGGTAGTTTTTACACTACCCCGGTAGGCAGCTGAAAGGCACCACAAAACTTGTTCTACCTGCTTTCTGGGCTGAGATGGGGAATCGCTGAATTTTGGACTCGGCTGCTGACAAAATGTTCCAAACACACCCCATGCACAACTCCACCGGGGAAGGTGCCAGAAACGAGTTCTCTTGGTAGTTTTTACACTACCCCGGTAGGCAGCTGAAAGGCACCACAAAACTTGTTCTACCTGCTTTCTGGGCTGAGATGGGGAATCGCTGAATTTTGGACTCGGCCGGTAACAAAATGTTCCAAACACACCCCATGCACAACTCCACCGGGGAAGGTGCCAGAAACGAGTTCTGTTGGTAGTTTTTACACTACCCCGGTAGGCAAGAGAAAGGCACCACAAAACTTGTTCTACCTGCTTTCTGGGCTGAGATGGGGAATCGCTGAATTTTGGACTCGGCTGGTGACAAAATGTTCCAAATACACCCCATGCACAACTCCACCGGGGAAGGTGCCAGAAACGAGTTCTGTTGGTAGTTTTTACACTACCCCGGTAGGCAAGAGAAAGGCACCACAAAACTTGTTCTACCTGCTTTCTGGGCTGAGATGTGGAGAATCGCTGAATTTTGGACTCGGCTGGTGACAAAATGTTCCAAACACACCCCATGCACACCTCCACCGGGGAAGGTGCCAGAAACGAGTTCTGTTGGTAGTTTTTACACTACCCCGGTAGGCAAGAGAAAGGCACCACAAAACTTGTTCTACCTGCTTTCTGGGCTGAGATGGGGAATCGCTGAATTTTGGACTCGGCTGCTGACAAAATGTTCCAAACACACCCCATGCACAACTCCACCGGGGAAGGTGCCAGAAACGAGTTCTGTTGGTAGTTTTTACACTACCCCGGTAGGCAAGAGAAAGGCACCACAAAACTTGTTCTACCTGCTTTCTGGGCTGAGATGGGGAATCGCTGAATTTTGGACTCGGCTGGTGACAAAATGTTCCAAACACACCCCATGCACAACTCCACCGGGGAAGGTGCCAGAAACGAGTTCTGTTGGTAGTTTTTACACTACCCCGGTAGGCAGCTGAAAGGCACCACAAAACTTGTTCTACCTGCTTTCTGGGCTGAGATGGGGAATCGCTGAATTTTGGACTCGGCTGGTGACAAAATGTTCCAAACACACCCCATGCACAACTCCACCGGGGAAGGTGCCAGAAACGAGTTCTGTTGGTAGTTTTTACACTACCCCGGTAGGCAAGAGAAAGGCACCACAAAACTTGTTCTACCTGCTTTCTGGGCTGAGATGGAGAATCGCTGAATTTTGGACTCGGCTGGTGACAAAATGTTCCAAACACACCCCATGCACAACTCCACCGGGGAAGGTGCCAGAAACGAGTTCTGTTGGTAGTTTTTACACTACCCCGGTAGGCAGCTGAAAGGCACCACAAAACTTGTTCTACCTGCTTTCTGGGCTGAGATGGGGAATCGCTGAATTTTGGACTCGGCTGGTGACAAAATGTTCCAAACACACCCCATGCACAACTCCACCGGGGAAGGTGCCAGAAACGAGTTCTCTTGGTAGTTTTTACAGTACCCCGGTAGGCAGCTGAAAGGCACCACAAAACTTGTTCTACCTGCTTTGTGGGCTGAGATGGGGAATCGCTGAATTTTGGACTCGGCTGGTGACAAAATGTTCCAAACACACCCCATGCACAACTCCACCGGGGAAGGTGCCAGAAACGAGTTCTGTTGGTAGTTTTTACACTACCCCGGTAGGCAGCTGAAAGGCACCACAAAACTTGTTGTACCTGCTTTCTGGGCTGAGATGGGGAATCGCTGAATTTTGGACTCGGCTGGTGACAAAATGTTCCAAACACACCCCATGCACACCTCCACCGGGGAAGGTGCCAGAAACGAGTTCTGTTGGTAGTTTTTACACTACCCCGGTAGGCAAGAGAAAGGCACCACAAAACTTGTTCTACCTGCTTTCTGGGCTGAGATGGAGAATCGCTGAATTTTGGACTCGGCTGGTGACAAAATGTTCCAAACACACCCCATGCACAACTCCACCGGGGAAGGTGCCAGAAACGAGTTCTGTTGGTAGTTTTTACACTACCCCGGTAGGCAAGAGAAAGGCACCACAAAACTTGTTCTACCTGCTTTCTGGGCTGAGATGGGGAATCGCTGAATTTTGGACTCGGCTGGTGACAAAATGTTCCAAACACACCCCATGCACAACTCCACCGGGGAAGGTGCCAGAAACGAGTTCCGTTGGTAGTTTTTACACTACCCCGGTAGGCAAGAGAAAGGCACCACAAAACTTGTTCTACCTGCTTTCTGGGCTGAGATGGGGAATCGCTGAATTTTGGACTCGGCTGGTGACAAAATGTTCCAAACACACCCCATGCACAACTCCACCGGGGAAGGTGCCAGAAACGAGTTCTGTTGGTAGTTTTTACACTACCCCGGTAGGCAGCTGAAAGGCACCACAAAACTTGTTCTACCTGCTTTCTGGGCTGAGATGGGGAATCGCTGAATTTTGGACTCGGCTGGTGACAAAATGTTCCAAACACACCCCATGCACAACTCCACCGGGGAAGGTGCCAGAAACGAGTTCTGTTGGTAGTTTTTACACTACCCCGGTAGGCAGCTGAAAGGCACCACAAAACATGTTCTACCTGCTTTCTGGGCTGAGATGGGGAATCGCTGAATTTTGGACTCGGCTGGTGACAAAATGTTCCAAACACACCCCATGCACAACTCCACCGGGGAAGGTGCCAGAAACGAGTTCTGTTGGTAGTTTTTACACTACCCCGGTAGGCAAGAGAAAGGCACCACAAAACTTGTTCTACCTGCTTTCTGGGCTGAGATGGGGAATCGCTGAATTTTGGACTCGGCTGGTGACAAAATGTTCCAAACACACCCCATGCACAACTCCACCGGGGAAGGTGCCAGAAACGAGTTCTCTTGGTAGTTTTTACACTACCCCGGTAGGCAGCTGAAAGGCACCACAAAACTTGTTCTACCTGCTTTCTGGGCTGAGATGGGGAATCGCTGAATTTTGGACTCGGCTGGTGACAAAATGTTCCAAACACACCCCATGCACACCTCCACCGGGGAAGGTGCCAGAAACGAGTTCTGTTGGTAGTTTTTACACTACCCCGGTAGGCAAGAGAAAGGCACCACAAAACTTGTTCTACCTGCTTTCTGGGCTGAGATGGAGAATCGCTGAATTTTGGACTCGGCTGGTGACAAAATGTTCCAAACACACCCCATGCACAACTCCACCGGGGAAGGTGCCAGAAACGAGTTCTGTTGGTAGTTTTTACACTACCCCGGTAGGCAAGAGAAAGGCACCACAAAACTTGTTCTACCTGCTTTCTGGGCTGAGATGGGGAATCGCTGAATTTTGGACTCGGCTGGTGACAAAATGTTCCAAACACACCCCATGCACAACTCCACCGGGGAAGGTGCCAGAAACGAGTTCCGTTGGTAGTTTTTACACTACCCCGGTAGGCAAGAGAAAGGCACCACAAAACTTGTTCTACCTGCTTTCTGGGCTGAGATGGGGAATCGCTGAATTTTGGACTCGGCTGGTGACAAAATGTTCCAAACACACCCCATGCACAACTCCACCGGGGAAGGTGCCAGAAACGAGTTCTGTTGGTAGTTTTTACACTACCCCGGTAGGCAGCTGAAAGGCACCACAAAACTTGTTCTACCTGCTTTCTGGGCTGAGATGGGGAATCGCTGAATTTTGGACTCGGCTGGTGACAAAATGTTCCAAACACACCCCATGCACAACTCCACCGGGGAAGGTGCCAGAAACGAGTTCTGTTGGTAGTTTTTACACTACCCCGGTAGGCAGCTGAAAGGCACCACAAAACATGTTCTACCTGCTTTCTGGGCTGAGATGGGGAATCGCTGAATTTTGGACTCGGCTGGTGACAAAATGTTCCAAACACACCCCATGCACAACTCCACCGGGGAAGGTGCCAGAAACGAGTTCTGTTGGTAGTTTTTACACTACCCCGGTAGGCAAGAGAAAGGCACCACAAAACTTGTTCTACCTGCTTTCTGGGCTGAGATGGGGAATCGCTGAATTTTGGACTCGGCTGGTGACAAAATGTTCCAAACACACCCCATGCACAACTCCACCGGGGAAGGTGCCAGAAACGAGTTCTCTTGGTAGTTTTTACACTACCCCGGTAGGCAGCTGAAAGGCACCACAAAACTTGTTCTACCTGCTTTCTGGGCTGAGATGGGGAATCGCTGAATTTTGGACTCGGCTGGTGACAAAATGTTCCAAACACACCCCATGCACAACTCCACCGGGGAAGGTGCCAGAAACGAGTTCTGTTGGTAGTTTTTACACTACCCCGGTAGGCAAGAGAAAGGCACCACAAAACTTGTTGTACCTGCTTTCTGGGCTGAGATGGGGAATCGCTGAATTTTGGACTCGGCTGGTGACAAAATGTTCCAAACACACCCCATGCACAACTCCACCGGGGAAGGTGCCAGAAACGAGTTCTGTTGGTAGTTTTTACACTACCCCGGTAGGCAGCTGAAAGGCACCACAAAACTTGTTCTACCTGCTTTCTGGGCTGAGATGGGGAATCGCTGAATTTTGGACTCGGCTGGTGACAAAATGTTCCAAACACACCCCATGCACAACTCCACCGGGGAAGGTGCCAGAAACGAGTTCTGTTGGTAGTTTTTACACTACCCCGGTAGGCAGCTGAAAGGCACCACAAAACATGTTCTACCTGCTTTCTGGGCTGAGATGGGGAATGGCTGAATTTTGGACTCGGCTGGTGACAAAATGTTCCAAACACACCCCATGCACAACTCCACCGGGGAAGGTGCCAGAAACGAGTTCTGTTGGTAGTTTTTACACTACCCCGGTAGGCAAGAGAAAGGCACCACAAAACTTGTTCTACCTGCTTTCTGGGCTGAGATGGGGAATCGCTGAATTTTGGACTCGGCTGGTGACAAAATGTTCCAAACACACCCCATGCACAACTCCACCGGGGAAGGTGCCAGAAACGAGTTCTGTTGGTAGTTTTTACACTACCCCGGTAGGCAGCTGAAAGGCACCACAAAACTTGTTCTACCTGCTTTCTGGGCTGAGATGGGGAATCGCTGAATTTTGGACTCGGCTGGTGACAAAATGTTCCAAACACACCCCATGCACAACTCCACCGGGGAAGGTGCCAGAAACGAGTTCTGTTGGTAGTTTTTACACTACCCCGGTAGGCAAGAGAAAGGCACCACAAAACTTGTTGTACCTGCTTTCTGGGCTGAGATGGGGAATCGCTGAATTTTGGACTCGGCTGGTGACAAAATGTTCCAAACACACCCCATGCACAACTCCACCGGGGAAGGTGCCAGAAACGAGTTCTGTTGGTAGTTTTTACACTACCCCGGTAGGCAGCTGAAAGGCACCACAAAACTTGTTCTACCTGCTTTCTGGGCTGAGATGGGGAATCGCTGACTTTTGGACTCGGCTGCTGACAAAATGTTCCAAACACACCCCATGCACAACTCCACCGGGGAAGGTGCCAGAAACGAGTTCTGTTGGTAGTTTTTACACTACCCCGGTAGGCAAGAGAAAGGCACCACAAAACTTGTTGTACCTGCTTTCTGGGCTGAGATGGGGAACGGCTGAATTTTGGACTCGGCTGGTGACAAAATGTTCCAAACACACCCCATGCACAACTCCACCGGGGAAGGTGCCAGAAACGAGTTCTGTTGGTAGTTTTTACACTACCCCGGTAGGCAGCTGAAAGGCACCACAAAACTTGTTCTACCTGCTTTCTGGGCTGAGATGGGGAATCGCTGACTTTTGGACTCGGCTGGTGACAAAATGTTCCAAACACACCCCATGCACAACTCCACCGGGGAAGGTGCCAGAAACGAGTTCTGTTGGTAGTTTTTACACTACCCCGGTAGGCAGCTGAAAGGCACCACAAAACTTGTTCTACCTGCTTTCTGGGCTGAGATGGGGAATCCCTGAATTTTGGACTCGGCTGGTGACAAAATGTTCCAAACACACCCCATGCACAACTCCACCGGGGAAGGTGCCAGAAACGAGTTCTCTTGGTAGTTTTTACAGTACCCCGGTAGGCAAGAGAAAGGCACCACAAAACTTGTTCTACCTGCTTTCTGGGCTGAGATGGGGAATCGCTGAATTTTGGACTCGGCTGGTGACAAAATGTTCCAAACACACCCCATGCACAACTCCACCGGGGAAGGTGCCAGAAACGAGTTCCGTTGGTAGTTTTTACACTACCCCGGTAGGCAGCTGAAAGGCACCACAAAACTTGTTCTACCTGCTTTCTGGGCTGAGATGGGGAATCGCTGAATTTTGGACTCGGCTGGTGACAAAATGTTCCAAACACACCCCATGCACAACTCCACCGGGGAAGGTGCCAGAAACGAGTTCTGTTGGTAGTTTTTACACTACCCCGGTAGGCAGCTGAAAGGCACCACAAAACTTGTTCTACCTGCTTTCTGGGCTGAGATGGGGAATCCCTGAATTTTGGACTCGGCTGGTGACAAAATGTTCCAAACACACCCCATGCACACCTCCACCGGGGAAGGTGCCAGAAACGAGTTCTGTTGGTAGTTTTTACACTACCCCGGTAGGCAAGAGAAAGGCACCACAAAACTTGTTCTACCTGCTTTCTGGGCTGAGATGGAGAATCGCTGAATTTTGGACTCGGCTGGTGACAAAATGTTCCAAACACACCCCATGCACAACTCCACCGGGGAAGGTGCCAGAAACGAGTTCTGTTGGTAGTTTTTACACTACCCCGGTAGGCAAGAGAAAGGCACCACAAAAGTTTTTCTACCTGCTTTCTGGGCTGAGATGGGGAATCGCTGAATTTTGGACTCGGCTGGTGACAAAATGTTCCAAACACACCCCATGCACAACTCCACCGGGGAAGGTGCCAGAAACGAGTTCCGTTGGTAGTTTTTACACTACCCCGGTAGGCAAGAGAAAGGCACCACAAAACTTGTTCTACCTGCTTTCTGGGCTGAGATGGGGAATCGCTGAATTTTGGACTCGGCTGCTGACAAAATGTTCCAAACACACCCCATGCACAACTCCACCGGGGAAGGTGCCAGAAACGAGTTCTGTTGGTAGTTTTTACACTACCCCGGTAGGCAGCTGAAAGGCACCACAAAACTTGTTCTACCTGCTTTCTGGGCTGAGATGGGGAATCGCTGAATTTTGGACTCGGCTGGTGACAAAATGTTCCAAACACACCCCATGCACAACTCCACCGGGGAAGGTGCCAGAAACGAGTTCTGTTGGTAGTTTTTACACTACCCCGGTAGGCAGCTGAAAGGCACCACAAAACATGTTCTACCTGCTTTCTGGGCTGAGATGGGGAATCGCTGAATTTTGGACTCGGCTGGTGACAAAATGTTCCAAACACACCCCATGCACAACTCCACCGGGGAAGGTGCCAGAAACGAGTTCTGTTGGTAGTTTTTACACTACCCCGGTAGGCAAGAGAAAGGCACCACAAAACTTGTTCTACCTGCTTTCTGGGCTGAGATGGGGAATCGCTGAATTTTGGACTCGGCTGGTGACAAAATGTTCCAAACACACCCCATGCACAACTCCACCGGGGAAGGTGCCAGAAACGAGTTCTGTTGGTAGTTTTTACACTACCCCGGTAGGCAGCTGAAAGGCACCACAAAACTTGTTCTACCTGCTTTCTGGGCTGAGATGGGGAATCGCTGAATTTTGGACTCGGCTGGTGACAAAATGTTCCAAACACACCCCATGCACAACTCCACCGGGGAAGGTGCCAGAAACGAGTTCTGTTGGTAGTTTTTACACTACCCCGGTAGGCAAGAGAAAGGCACCACAAAACTTGTTGTACCTGCTTTCTGGGCTGAGATGGGGAATCGCTGAATTTTGGACTCGGCTGGTGACAAAATGTTCCAAACACACCCCATGCACAACTCCACCGGGGAAGGTGCCAGAAACGAGTTCTGTTGGTAGTTTTTACACTACCCCGGTAGGCAGCTGAAAGGCACCACAAAACTTGTTCTACCTGCTTTCTGGGCTGAGATGGGGAATCGCTGAATTTTGGACTCGGCTGCTGACAAAATGTTCCAAACACACCCCATGCACAACTCCACCGGGGAAGGTGCCAGAAACGAGTTCTGTTGGTAGTTTTTACACTACCCCGGTAGGCAAGAGAAAGGCACCACAAAACTTGTTGTACCTGCTTTCTGGGCTGAGATGGGGAATCGCTGAATTTTGGACTTGGCTGGTGACAAAATGTTCCAAACACACCCCATGCACAACTCCACCGGGGAAGGTGCCAGAAACGAGTTCTGTTGGTAGTTTTTACACTACCCCGGTAGGCAAGAGAAAGGCACCACAAAACTTGTTCTACCTGCTTTCTGGGCTGAGATGGAGAATCGCTGAATTTTGGACTCGGCTGGTGACAAAATGTTCCAAACACACCCCATGCACAACTCCACCGGGGAAGGTGCCAGAAACGAGTTCTGTTGGTAGTTTTTACACTACCCCGGTAGGCAAGAGAAAGGCACCACAAAACTTGTTCTACCTGCTTTCTGGGCTGAGATGGGGAATCGCTGAATTTTGGACTTGGCTGGTGACAAAATGTTCCAAACACACCCCATGCACAACTCCACCGGGGAAGGTGCCAGAAACGAGTTCTGTTGGTAGTTTTTACACTACCCCGGTAGGCAGCTGAAAGGCACCACAAAACTTGTTCTACCTGCTTTCTGGGCTGAGATGGGGAATCCCTGAATTTTGGACTCGGCTGGTGACAAAATGTTCCAAACACACCCCATGCACAACTCCACCGGGGAAGGTGCCAGAAACGAGTTCTGTTGGTAGTTTTTACACTACCCCGGTAGGCAAGAGAAAGGCACCACAAAACTTGTTCTACCTGCTTTCTGGGCTGAGATGGGGAATCGCTGAATTTTGGACTCGGCTGGTGACAAAATGTTCCAAACACACCCCATGCACAACTCCACCGGGGAAGGTGCCAGAAACGAGTTCTGTTGGTAGTTTTTACACTACCCCGGTAGGCAAGAGAAAGGCACCACAAAACTTGTTCTACCTGCTTTCTGGGCTGAGATGGGGAATCCCTGAATTTTGGACTCGGCTGGTGACAAAATGTTCCAAACACACCCCATGCACAACTCCACCGGGGAAGGTGCCAGAAACGAGTTCCGTTGGTAGTTTTTACACTACCCCGGTAGGCAAGAGAAAGGCACCACAAAACTTGTTCTACCTGCTTTCTGGGCTGAGATGGGGAATCGCTGAATTTTGGACTCGGCTGGTGACAAAATGTTCCAAACACACCCCATGCACAACTCCACCGGGGAAGGTGCCAGAAACGAGTTCTGTTGGTAGTTTTTACACTACCCCGGTAGGCAGCTGAAAGGCACCACAAAACTTGTTCTACCTGCTTTCTGGGCTGAGATGGGGAATCGCTGAATTTTGGACTCGGCTGGTGACAAAATGTTCCAAACACACCCCATGCACAACTCCACCGGGGAAGGTGCCAGAAACGAGTTCTGTTGGTAGTTTTTACACTACCCCGGTAGGCAGCTGAAAGGCACCACAAAACATGTTCTACCTGCTTTCTGGGCTGAGATGGGGAATCGCTGAATTTTGGACTCGGCTGGTGACAAAATGTTCCAAACACACCCCATGCACAACTCCACCGGGGAAGGTGCCAGAAACGAGTTCTGTTGGTAGTTTTTACACTACCCCGGTAGGCAAGAGAAAGGCACCACAAAACTTGTTCTACCTGCTTTCTGGGCTGAGATGGGGAATCGCTGAATTTTGGACTCGGCTGGTGACAAAATGTTCCAAACACACCCCATGCACAACTCCACCGGGGAAGGTGCCAGAAACGAGTTCTGTTGGTAGTTTTTACACTACCCCGGTAGGCAGCTGAAAGGCACCACAAAACTTGTTGTACCTGCTTTCTGGGCTGAGATGGGGAATCGCTGAATTTTGGACTCGGCTGGTGACAAAATGTTCCAAACACACCCCATGCACAACTCCACCGGGGAAGGTGCCAGAAACGAGTTCTGTTGGTAGTTTTTACACTACCCCGGTAGGCAAGAGAAAGGCACCACAAAACTTGTTCTACCTGCTTTCTGGGCTGAGATGGGGAATCGCTGAATTTTGGACTCGGCTGGTGACAAAATGTTCCAAACACACCCCATGCACAACTCCACCGGGGAAGGTGCCAGAAACGAGTTCTGTTGGTAGTTTTTACACTACCCCGGTAGGCAAGAGAAAGGCACCACAAAACTTGTTGTACCTGCTTTCTGGGCTGAGATGGGGAATCGCTGAATTTTGGACTCGGCTGGTGACAAAATGTTCCAAACACACCCCATGCACAACTCCACCGGGGAAGGTGCCAGAAACGAGTTCTGTTGGTAGTTTTTACACTACCCCGGTAGGCAGCTGAAAGGCACCACAAAACTTGTTCTACCTGCTTTCTGGGCTGAGATGGGGAATCGCTGAATTTTGGACTCGGCTGGTGACAAAATGTTCCAAACACACCCCATGCACACCTCCACCGGGGAAGGTGCCAGAAACGAGTTCTGTTGGTAGTTTTTACACTACCCCGGTAGGCAAGAGAAAGGCACCACAAAACTTGTTCTACCTGCTTTCTGGGCTGAGATGGGGAATCGCTGAATTTTGGACTCGGCTGGTGACAAAATGTTCCAAACACACCCCATGCACAACTCCACCGGGGAAGGTGCCAGAAACGAGTTCTGTTGGTAGTTTTTACACTACCCCGGTAGGCAAGAGAAAGGCACCACAAAACTTGTTGTACCTGCTTTCTGGGCTGAGATGGGGAATCGCTGAATTTTGGACTTGGCTGGTGACAAAATGTTCCAAACACACCCCATGCACAACTCCACCGGGGAAGGTGCCAGAAACGAGTTCTGTTGGTAGTTTTTACACTACCCCGGTAGGCAGCTGAAAGGCACCACAAAACTTGTTCTACCTGCTTTCTGGGCTGAGATGGGGAATCGCTGAATTTTGGACTCGGCTGGTGACAAAATGTTCCAAACACACCCCATGCACAACTCCACCGGGGAAGGTGCCAGAAACGAGTTCTGTTGGTAGTTTTTACACTACCCCGGTAGGCAGCTGAAAGGCACCACAAAACTTGTTCTACCTGCTTTCTGGGCTGAGATGGAGAATCGCTGAATTTTGGACTCGGCTGGTGACAAAATGTTCCAAACACACCCCATGCACAACTCCACCGGGGAAGGTGCCAGAAACGAGTTCTGTTGGTAGTTTTTACACTACCCCGGTAGGCAGCTGAAAGGCACCACAAAACTTGTTCTACCTGCTTTCTGGGCTGAGATGGGGAATCGCTGACTTTTGGACTCGGCTGGTGACAAAATGTTCCAAACACACCCCATGCACAACTCCACCGGGGAAGGTGCCAGAAACGAGTTCTGTTGGTAGTTTTTACACTACCCCGGTAGGCAAGAGAAAGGCACCACAAAACTTGTTCTACCTGCTTTCTGGGCTGAGATGGGGAATCGCTGAATTTTGGACTCGGCTGGTGACAAAATGTTCCAAACACACCCCATGCACAACTCCACCGGGGAAGGTGCCAGAAACGAGTTCCGTTGGTAGTTTTTACACTACCCCGGTAGGCAAGAGAAAGGCACCACAAAACTTGTTCTACCTGCTTTCTGGGCTGAGATGGGGAATCGCTGAATTTTGGACTCGGCTGGTGACAAAATGTTCCAAACACACCCCATGCACAACTCCACCGGGGAAGGTGCCAGAAACGAGTTCTGTTGGTAGTTTTTACACTACCCCGGTAGGCAAGAGAAAGGCACCACAAAACTTGTTCTACCTGCTTTCTGGGCTGAGATGGGGAATCGCTGAATTTTGGACTCGGCTGGTGACAAAATGTTCCAAACACACCCCATGCACAACTCCACCGGGGAAGGTGCCAGAAACGAGTTCTGTTGGTAGTTTTTACACTACCCCGGTAGGCAGCTGAAAGGCACCACAAAACTTGTTCTACCTGCTTTCTGGGCTGAGATGGGGAACGGCTGAATTTTGGACTCGGCTGGTGACAAAATGTTCCAAACACACCCCATGCACAACTCCACCGGGGAAGGTGCCAGAAACGAGTTCTGTTGGTAGTTTTTACACTACCCCGGTAGGCAGCTGAAAGGCACCACAAAACTTGTTCTACCTGCTTTCTGGGCTGAGATGGGGAATCCCTGAATTTTGGACTCGGCTGGTGACAAAATGTTCCAAACACACCCCATGCACACCTCCACCGGGGAAGGTGCCAGAAACGAGTTCTGTTGGTAGTTTTTACACTACCCCGGTAGGCAGCTGAAAGGCACCACAAAACTTGTTCTACCTGCTTTCTGGGCTGAGATGGAGAATCGCTGAATTTTGGACTCGGCTGGTGACAAAATGTTCCAAACACACCCCATGCACAACTCCACCGGGGAAGGTGCCAGAAAGGAGTTCTGTTGGTAGTTTTTACACTACCCCGGTAGGCAGCTGAAAGGCACCACAAAACTTGTTCTACCTGCTTTCTGGGCTGAGATGGGGAATCGCTGAATTTTGGACTCGGCTGGTGACAAAATGTTCCAAACACACCCCATGCACAACTCCACCGGGGAAGGTGCCAGAAACGAGTTCTGTTGGTAATTTTTACACTACCCCGGTAGGCAGCTGAAAGGCACCACAAAACTTGTTCTACCTGCTTTCTGGGCTGAGATGGAGAATCGCTGAATTTTGGACTCGGCTGGTGACAAAATGTTCCAAACACACCCCATGCACAACTCCACCGGGGAAGGTGCCAGAAACGAGTTCTCTTGGTAGTTTTTACACTACCCCGGTAGGCAAGAGAAAGGCACCACAAAACTTGTTCTACCTGCTTTCTGGGCTGAGATGGGGAACGGCTGAATTTTGGACTCGGCTGGTGACAAAATGTTCCAAACACACCCCATGCACAACTCCACCGGGGAAGGTGCCAGAAACGAGTTCTGTTGGTAGTTTTTACAGTACCCCGGTAGGCAGCTGAAAGGCACCACAAAACTTGTTCTACCTGCTTTCTGGGCTGAGATGGGGAATCGCTGAATTTTGGACTCGGCTGGTGACAAAATGTTCCAAACACACCCCATGCACAACTCCACCGGGGAAGGTGCCAGAAACGAGTTCTGTTGGTAGTTTTTGCACTACCCCGGTAGGCAGCTGAAAGGCACCACAAAACTTGTTCTACCTGCTTTCTGGGCTGAGATGGGGAATCGCTGAATTTTGGACTCGGCTGGTGACAAAATGTTCCAAACACACCCCATGCACACCTCCACCGGGGAAGGTGCCAGAAACGAGTTCTGTTGGTAGTTTTTACACTACCCCGGTAGGCAAGAGAAAGGCACCACAAAACTTGTTCTACCTGCTTTCTGGGCTGAGGTGGAGTATCGCTGAATTTTGGACTCGGCTGGTGACAAAATGTTCCAAACACACCCCATGCACAACTCCACCGGGGAAGGTGCCAGAAACGAGTTCTCTTGGTAGTTTTTACACTACCCCGGTAGGCAAGAGAAAGGCACCACAAAACTTGTTCTACCTGCTTTCTGGGCTGAGATGGGGAATCCCTGAATTTTGGACTCGGCTGCTGACAAAATGTTCCAAACACACCCCATGCACAACTCCACCGGGGAAGGTGCCAGAAACGAGTTCCGTTGGTAGTTTTTACACTACCCCGGTAGGCAAGAGAAAGGCACCACAAAACTTGTTGTACCTGCTTTCTGGGCTGAGATGGGGAATCGCTGAATTTTGGACTCGGCTGGTGACAAAATGTTCCAAACACACCCCATGCACACCTCCACCGGGGAAGGTGCCAGAAACGAGTTCTGTTGGTAGTTTTTACACTACCCCGGTAGGCAAGAGAAAGGCACCACAAAACTTGTTCTACCTGCTTTCTGGGCTGAGATGGGGAATCCCTGAATTTTGGACTCGGCTGGTGACAAAATGTTCCAAACACACCCCATGCACAACTCCACCGGGGAAGGTGCCAGAAACGAGTTCTGTTGGTAGTTTTTACACTACCCCGGTAGGCAAGAGAAAGGCACCACAAAACTTGTTCTACCTGCTTTCTGGGCTGAGATGGGGAATCGCTGAATTTTGGACTCGGCTGGTGACAAAATGTTCCAAACACACCCCATGCACAACTCCACCGGGGAAGGTGCCAGAAACGAGTTCTCTTGGTAGTTTTTACACTACCCCGGTAGGCAGCTGAAAGGCACCACAAAACTTGTTGTACCTGCTTTCTGGGCTGAGATGGGGAATCGCTGAATTTTGGACTCGGCTGCTGACAAAATGTTCCAAACACACCCCATGCACAACTCCACCGGGGAAGGTGCCAGAAACGAGTTCTGTTGGTAGTTTTTACACTACCCCGGTAGGCAAGAGAAAGGCACCACAAAACTTGTTCTACCTGCTTTCTGGGCTGAGATGGGGAATCGCTGAATTTTGGACTCGGCTGGTGACAAAATGTTCCAAACACACCCCATGCACAACTCCACCGGGGAAGGTGCCAGAAACGAGTTCTGTTGGTAGTTTTTACACTACCCCGGTAGGCAGCTGAAAGGCACCACAAAACTTGTTCTACCTGCTTTCTGGGCTGAGATGGGGAATCGCTGAATTTTGGACTCGGCTGGTGACAAAATGTTCCAAACACACCCCATGCACAACTCCACCGGGGAAGGTGCCAGAAACGAGTTCTGTTGGTAGTTTTTACACTACCCCGGTAGGCAAGAGAAAGGCACCACAAAACTTGTTCTACCTGCTTTCTGGGCTGAGATGGAGAATCGCTGAATTTTGGACTCGGCTGGTGACAAAATGTTCCAAACACACCCCATGCACAACTCCACCGGGGAAGGTGCCAGAAACGAGTTCTGTTGGTAGTTTTTACACTACCCCCGGTAGGCAGCTGAAAGGCACCACAAAACTTGTTCTACCTGCTTTCTGGGCTGAGATGGGGAATCGCTGACTTTTGGACTCGGCTGGTGACAAAATGTTCCAAACACACCCCATGCACAACTCCACCGGGGAAGGTGCCAGAAACGAGTTCTCTTGGTAGTTTTTACAGTACCCCGGTAGGCAGCTGAAAGGCACCACAAAACTTGTTCTACCTGCTTTGTGGGCTGAGATGGGGAATCGCTGAATTTTGGACTCGGCTGGTGACAAAATGTTCCAAACACACCCCATGCACAACTCCACCGGGGAAGGTGCCAGAAACGAGTTCTGTTGGTAGTTTTTACACTACCCCGGTAGGCAGCTGAAAGGCACCACAAAACTTGTTGTACCTGCTTTCTGGGCTGAGATGGGGAATCGCTGAATTTTGGACTCGGCTGGTGACAAAATGTTCCAAACACACCCCATGCACACCTCCACCGGGGAAGGTGCCAGAAACGAGTTCTGTTGGTAGTTTTTACACTACCCCGGTAGGCAAGAGAAAGGCACCACAAAACTTGTTCTACCTGCTTTCTGGGCTGAGATGGAGAATCGCTGAATTTTGGACTCGGCTGGTGACAAAATGTTCCAAACACACCCCATGCACAACTCCACCGGGGAAGGTGCCAGAAACGAGTTCTGTTGGTAGTTTTTACACTACCCCGGTAGGCAAGAGAAAGGCACCACAAAACTTGTTCTACCTGCTTTCTGGGCTGAGATGGGGAATCGCTGAATTTTGGACTCGGCTGGTGACAAAATGTTCCAAACACACCCCATGCACAACTCCACCGGGGAAGGTGCCAGAAACGAGTTCCGTTGGTAGTTTTTACACTACCCCGGTAGGCAAGAGAAAGGCACCACAAAACTTGTTCTACCTGCTTTCTGGGCTGAGATGGGGAATCGCTGAATTTTGGACTCGGCTGGTGACAAAATGTTCCAAACACACCCCATGCACAACTCCACCGGGGAAGGTGCCAGAAACGAGTTCTGTTGGTAGTTTTTACACTACCCCGGTAGGCAGCTGAAAGGCACCACAAAACTTGTTCTACCTGCTTTCTGGGCTGAGATGGGGAATCGCTGAATTTTGGACTCGGCTGGTGACAAAATGTTCCAAACACACCCCATGCACAACTCCACCGGGGAAGGTGCCAGAAACGAGTTCTGTTGGTAGTTTTTACACTACCCCGGTAGGCAGCTGAAAGGCACCACAAAACATGTTCTACCTGCTTTCTGGGCTGAGATGGGGAATCGCTGAATTTTGGACTCGGCTGGTGACAAAATGTTCCAAACACACCCCATGCACAACTCCACCGGGGAAGGTGCCAGAAACGAGTTCTGTTGGTAGTTTTTACACTACCCCGGTAGGCAAGAGAAAGGCACCACAAAACTTGTTCTACCTGCTTTCTGGGCTGAGATGGGGAATCGCTGAATTTTGGACTCGGCTGGTGACAAAATGTTCCAAACACACCCCATGCACAACTCCACCGGGGAAGGTGCCAGAAACGAGTTCTCTTGGTAGTTTTTACACTACCCCGGTAGGCAGCTGAAAGGCACCACAAAACTTGTTCTACCTGCTTTCTGGGCTGAGATGGGGAATCGCTGAATTTTGGACTCGGCTGGTGACAAAATGTTCCAAACACACCCCATGCACAACTCCACCGGGGAAGGTGCCAGAAACGAGTTCTGTTGGTAGTTTTTACACTACCCCGGTAGGCAAGAGAAAGGCACCACAAAACTTGTTGTACCTGCTTTCTGGGCTGAGATGGGGAATCGCTGAATTTTGGACTCGGCTGGTGACAAAATGTTCCAAACACACCCCATGCACAACTCCACCGGGGAAGGTGCCAGAAACGAGTTCTGTTGGTAGTTTTTACACTACCCCGGTAGGCAGCTGAAAGGCACCACAAAACTTGTTCTACCTGCTTTCTGGGCTGAGATGGGGAATCGCTGAATTTTGGACTCGGCTGCTGACAAAATGTTCCAAACACACCCCATGCACAACTCCACCGGGGAAGGTGCCAGAAACGAGTTCTGTTGGTAGTTTTTACACTACCCCGGTAGGCAAGAGAAAGGCACCACAAAACTTGTTGTACCTGCTTTCTGGGCTGAGATGGGGAATCGCTGAATTTTGGACTTGGCTGGTGACAAAATGTTCCAAACACACCCCATGCACAACTCCACCGGGGAAGGTGCCAGAAACGAGTTCTGTTGGTAGTTTTTACACTACCCCGGTAGGCAGCTGAAAGGCACCACAAAACTTGTTCTACCTGCTTTCTGGGCTGAGATGGGGAATCCCTGAATTTTGGACTCGGCTGGTGACAAAATGTTCCAAACACACCCCATGCACAACTCCACCGGGGAAGGTGCCAGAAACGAGTTCTGTTGGTAGTTTTTACACTACCCCGGTAGGCAAGAGAAAGGCACCACAAAACTTGTTCTACCTGCTTTCTGGGCTGAGATGGAGAATCGCTGAATTTTGGACTCGGCTGGTGACAAAATGTTCCAAACACACCCCATGCACAACTCCACCGGGGAAGGTGCCAGAAACGAGTTCTGTTGGTAGTTTTTACACTACCCCGGTAGGCAGCTGAAAGGCACCACAAAACTTGTTCTACCTGCTTTCTGGGCTGAGATGGGGAATCGCTGAATTTTGGACTCGGCTGGTGACAAAATGTTCCAAACACACCCCATGCACAACTCCACCGGGGAAGGTGCCAGAAACGAGTTCTCTTGGTAGTTTTTACAGTACCCCGGTAGGCAGCTGAAAGGCACCACAAAACTTGTTCTACCTGCTTTCTGGGCTGAGATGGGGAACGGCTGAATTTTGGACTCGGCTGGTGACAAAATGTTCCAAACACACCCCATGCACAACTCCACCGGGGAAGGTGCCAGAAACGAGTTCTCTTGGTAGTTTTTACAGTACCCCGGTAGGCAAGAGAAAGGCACCACAAAACTTGTTCTACCTGCTTTCTGGGCTGAGATGGGGAATCGCTGAATTTTGGACTCGGCTGGTGACAAAATGTTCCAAACACACCCCATGCACAACTCCACCGGGGAAGGTGCCAGAAACGAGTTCTGTTGGTAGTTTTTACACTACCCCGGTAGGCAGCTGAAAGGCACCACAAAACTTGTTCTACCTGCTTTCTGGGCTGAGATGGGGAATCCCTGAATTTTGGACTCGGCTGGTGACAAAATGTTCCAAACACACCCCATGCACACCTCCACCGGGGAAGGTGCCAGAAACGAGTTCTGTTGGTAGTTTTTACACTACCCCGGTAGGCAGCTGAAAGGCACCACAAAACTTGTTCTACCTGCTTTCTGGGCTGAGATGGAGAATCGCTGAATTTTGGACTCGGCTGGTGACAAAATGTTCCAAACACACCCCATGCACAACTCCACCGGGGAAGGTGCCAGAAACGAGTTCTGTTGGTAGTTTTTACACTACCCCGGTAGGCAAGAGAAAGGCACCACAAAACTTGTTCTACCTGCTTTCTGGGCTGAGATGGGGAATCCCTGAATTTTGGACTCGGCTGGTGACAAAATGTTCCAAACACACCCCATGCACAACTCCACCGGGGAAGGTGCCAGAAACGAGTTCCGTTGGTAGTTTTTACACTACCCCGGTAGGCAAGAGAAAGGCACCACAAAACTTGTTCTACCTGCTTTCTGGGCTGAGATGGGGAATCGCTGAATTTTGGACTCGGCTGGTGACAAAATGTTCCAAACACACCCCATGCACAACTCCACCGGGGAAGGTGCCAGAAACGAGTTCTGTTGGTAGTTTTTACACTACCCCGGTAGGCAGCTGAAAGGCACCACAAAACTTGTTCTACCTGCTTTCTGGGCTGAGATGGGGAATCGCTGAATTTTGGACTCGGCTGGTGACAAAATGTTCCAAACACACCCCATGCACAACTCCACCGGGGAAGGTGCCAGAAACGAGTTCTGTTGGTAGTTTTTACACTACCCCGGTAGGCAGCTGAAAGGCACCACAAAACATGTTCTACCTGCTTTCTGGGCTGAGATGGGGAATCGCTGAATTTTGGACTCGGCTGGTGACAAAATGTTCCAAACACACCCCATGCACAACTCCACCGGGGAAGGTGCCAGAAACGAGTTCTGTTGGTAGTTTTTACACTACCCCGGTAGGCAAGAGAAAGGCACCACAAAACTTGTTCTACCTGCTTTCTGGGCTGAGATGGGGAATCGCTGAATTTTGGACTCGGCTGGTGACAAAATGTTCCAAACACACCCCATGCACAACTCCACCGGGGAAGGTGCCAGAAACGAGTTCTGTTGGTAGTTTTTACACTACCCCGGTAGGCAGCTGAAAGGCACCACAAAACTTGTTCTACCTGCTTTCTGGGCTGAGATGGGGAATCGCTGAATTTTGGACTCGGCTGGTGACAAAATGTTCCAAACACACCCCATGCACAACTCCACCGGGGAAGGTGCCAGAAACGAGTTCTGTTGGTAGTTTTTACACTACCCCGGTAGGCAAGAGAAAGGCACCACAAAACTTGTTCTACCTGCTTTCTGGGCTGAGATGGGGAATCGCTGAATTTTGGACTCGGCTGGTGACAAAATGTTCCAAACACACCCCATGCACAACTCCACCGGGGAAGGTGCCAGAAACGAGTTCTGTTGGTAGTTTTTACACTACCCCGGTAGGCAAGAGAAAGGCACCACAAAACTTGTTGTACCTGCTTTCTGGGCTGAGATGGGGAATCGCTGAATTTTGGACTCGGCTGGTGACAAAATGTTCCAAACACACCCCATGCACAACTCCACCGGGGAAGGTGCCAGAAACGAGTTCTGTTGGTAGTTTTTACACTACCCCGGTAGGCAGCTGAAAGGCACCACAAAACTTGTTCTACCTGCTTTCTGGGCTGAGATGGGGAATCGCTGAATTTTGGACTCGGCTGGTGACAAAATGTTCCAAACACACCCCATGCACACCTCCACCGGGGAAGGTGCCAGAAACGAGTTCTGTTGGTAGTTTTTACACTACCCCGGTAGGCAAGAGAAAGGCACCACAAAACTTGTTCTACCTGCTTTCTGGGCTGAGATGGAGAATCGCTGAATTTTGGACTCGGCTGGTGACAAAATGTTCCAAACACACCCCATGCACAACTCCACCGGGGAAGGTGCCAGAAACGAGTTCTGTTGGTAGTTTTTACACTACCCCGGTAGGCAGCTGAAAGGCACCACAAAAGTTGTTCTACCTGCTTTCTGGGCTGAGATGGGGAATCGCTGAATTTTGGACTTGGCTGGTGACAAAATGTTCCAAACACACCCCATGCACAACTCCACCGGGGAAGGTGCCAGAAACGAGTTCTGTTGGTAGTTTTTACACTACCCCGGTAGGCAGCTGAAAGGCACCACAAAACTTGTTCTACCTGCTTTCTGGGCTGAGATGGGGAATCCCTGAATTTTGGACTCGGCTGGTGACAAAATGTTCCAAACACACCCCATGCACAACTCCACCGGGGAAGGTGCCAGAAACGAGTTCTGTTGGTAGTTTTTACACTACCCCGGTAGGCAAGAGAAAGGAACCACAAAACTTGTTCTACCTGCTTTCTGGGCTGAGATGGAGAATCGCTGAATTTTGGACTCGGCTGGTGACAAAATGTTCCAAACACACCCCATGCACAACTCCACCGGGGAAGGTGCCAGAAACGAGTTCTGTTGGTAGTTTTTACACTACCCCGGTAGGCAGCTGAAAGGCACCACAAAACTTGTTCTACCTGCTTTCTGGGCTGAGATGGGGAATCGCTGAATTTTGGACTCGGCTGGTGACAAAATGTTCCAAACACACCCCATGCACAACTCCACCGGGGAAGGTGCCAGAAACGAGTTCTCTTGGTAGTTTTTACAGTACCCCGGTAGGCAGCTGAAAGGCACCACAAAACTTGTTCTACCTGCTTTCTGGGCTGAGATGGGGAATCGCTGAATTTTGGACTCGGCTGGTGACAAAATGTTCCAAACACACCCCATGCACAACTCCACCGGGGAAGGTGCCAGAAACGAGTTCTCTTGGTAGTTTTTACAGTACCCCGGTAGGCAAGAGAAAGGCACCACAAAACTTGTTGTACCTGCTTTCTGGGCTGAGATGGGGAATCGCTGAATTTTGGACTCGGCTGCTGACAAAATGTTCCAAACACACCCCATGCACAACTCCACCGGGGAAGGTGCCAGAAACGAGTTCTGTTGGTAGTTTTTACAGTACCCCGGTAGGCAAGAGAAAGGCACCACAAAACTTGTTCTACCTGCTTTCTGGGCTGAGATGGGGAATCGCTGAATTTTGGACTCGGCTGCTGACAAAATGTTCCAAACACACCCCATGCACACCTCCACCGGGGAAGGTGCCAGAAACGAGTTCTGTTGGTAGTTTTTACACTACCCCGGTAGGCAGCTGAAAGGCACCACAAAACTTGTTCTACCTGCTTTCTGGGCTGAGATGGGGAATCCCTGAATTTTGGACTCGGCTGGTGACAAAATGTTCCAAACACACCCCATGCACAACTCCACCGGGGAAGGTGCCAGAAACGAGTTCTGTTGGTAGTTTTTACACTACCCCGGTAGGCAGCTGAAAGGCACCACAAAACTTGTTGTACCTGCTTTCTGGGCTGAGATGGGGAATCGCTGAATTTTGGACTCGGCTGGTGACAAAATGTTCCAAACACACCCCATGCACAACTCCTCCGGGGAAGGTGCCAGAAACGAGTTCTGTTGGTAGTTTTTACAGTACCCCGGTAGGCAGCTGAAAGGCACCACAAAACTTGTTCTACCTGCTTTCTGGGCTGAGATGGGGAATCGCTGAATTTTGGACTCGGCTGGTGACAAAATGTTCCAAACACACCCCATGCACAACTCCACCGGGGAAGGTGCCAGAAACGAGTTCTGTTGGTAGTTTTTGCACTACCCCGGTAGGCAGCTGAAAGGCACCACAAAACTTGTTCTACCTGCTTTCTGGGCTGAGATGGGGAATCGCTGAATTTTGGACTCGGCTGGTGACAAAATGTTCCAAACACACCCCATGCACACCTCCACCGGGGAAGGTGCCAGAAACGAGTTCTGTTGGTAGTTTTTACACTACCCCGGTAGGCAAGAGAAAGGCACCACAAAACTTGTTCTACCTGCTTTCTGGGCTGAGGTGGAGAATCGCTGAATTTTGGACTCGGCTGGTGACAAAATGTTCCAAACACACCCCATGCACAACTCCACCGGGGAAGGTGCCAGAAACGAGTTCTGTTGGTAGTTTTTACACTACCCCGGTAGGCAAGAGAAAGGCACCACAAAACTTGTTCTACCTGCTTTCTGGGCTGAGATGGGGAATCGCTGAATTTTGGACTCGGCTGCTGACAAAATGTTCCAAACACACCCCATGCACAACTCCACCGGGGAAGGTGCCAGAAACGAGTTCTGTTGGTAGTTTTTACACTACCCCGGTAGGCAGCTGAAAGGCACCACAAAAGTTTTTCTACTTGCTTTCTGGGCTGAGATGGGGAATCGCTGAATTTTGGACTCGGCTGGTGACAAAATGTTCCAAACACACCCCATGCACACCTCCACCGGGGAAGGTGCCAGAAACGAGTTCTGTTGGTAGTTTTTACACTACCCCGGTAGGCAAGAGAAAGGCACCACAAAACTTGTTCTACCTGCTTTCTGGGCTGAGATGGGGAATCCCTGAATTTTGGACTCGGCTGGTGACAAAATGTTCCAAACACACCCCATGCACAACTCCACCGGGGAAGGTGCCAGAAACGAGTTCTGTTGGTAGTTTTTACACTACCCCGGTAGGCAAGAGAAAGGCACCACAAAACTTGTTCTACCTGCTTTCTGGGCTGAGATGGGGAATCGCTGAATTTTGGACTCGGCTGGTGACAAAATGTTCCAAACACACCCCATGCACAACTCCACCGGGGAAGGTGCCAGAAACGAGTTCTGTTGGTAGTTTTTACACTACCCCGGTAGGCAGCTGAAAGGCACCACAAAACTTGTTGTACCTGCTTTCTGGGCTGAGATGGGGAATCGCTGAATTTTGGACTCGGCTGGTGACAAAATGTTCCAAACACACCCCATGCACAACTCCACCGGGGAAGGTGCCAGAAACGAGTTCTGTTGGTAGTTTTTACACTACCCCGGTAGGCAGCTGAAAGGCACCACAAAACTTGTTCTACCTGCTTTCTGGGCTGAGATGGGGAATCGCTGAATTTTGGACTCGGCTGGTGACAAAATGTTCCAAACACACCCCATGCACACCTCCACCGGGGAAGGTGCCAGAAACGAGTTCTGTTGGTAGTTTTTACACTACCCCGGTAGGCAAGAGAAAGGCACCACAAAACTTGTTCTACCTGCTTTCTGGGCTGAGATGGAGAATCGCTGAATTTTGGACTCGGCTGGTGACAAAATGTTCCAAACACACCCCATGCACACCTCCACCGGGGAAGGTGCCAGAAACGAGTTCTGTTGGTAGTTTTTACACTACCCCGGTAGGCAAGAGAAAGGCACCACAAAACTTGTTCTACCTGCTTTCTGGGCTGAGATGGGGAATCGCTGAATTTTGGACTCGGCTGCTGACAAAATGTTCCAAACACACCCCATGCACAACTCCACCGGGGAAGGTGCCAGAAACGAGTTCTGTTGGTAGTTTTTACACTACCCCGGTAGGCAAGAGAAAGGCACCACAAAACTTGTTCTACCTGCTTTCTGGGCTGAGATGGGGAATCGCTGAATTTTGGACTCGGCTGGTGACAAAATGTTCCAAACACACCCCATGCACAACTCCACCGGGGAAGGTGCCAGAAACGAGTTCTGTTGGTAGTTTTTACACTACCCCGGTAGGCAGCTGAAAGGCACCACAAAACTTGTTCTACCTGCTTTCTGGGCTGAGATGGGGAATCGCTGACTTTTGGACTCGGCTGGTGACAAAATGTTCCAAACACACCCCATGCACAACTCCACCGGGGAAGGTGCCAGAAACGAGTTCTGTTGGTAGTTTTTACACTACCCCGGTAGGCAAGAGAAAGGCACCACAAAACTTGTTCTACCTGCTTTCTGGGCTGAGATGGAGAATCGCTGAATTTTGGACTCGGCTGGTGACAAAATGTTCCAAACACACCCCATGCACAACTCCACCGGGGAAGGTGCCAGAAACGAGTTCTGTTGGTAGTTTTTACACTACCCCGGTAGGCAGCTGAAAGGCACCACAAAACTTGTTCTACCTGCTTTCTGGGCTGAGATGGGGAATCGCTGACTTTTGGACTCGGCTGGTGACAAAATGTTCCAAACACACCCCATGCACAACTCCACCGGGGAAGGTGCCAGAAACGAGTTCTCTTGGTAGTTTTTACAGTACCCCGGTAGGCAGCTGAAAGGCACCACAAAACTTGTTCTACCTGCTTTCTGGGCTGAGATGGGGAATCGCTGAATTTTGGACTCGGCTGGTGACAAAATGTTCCAAACACACCCCATGCACACCTCCACCGGGGAAGGTGCCAGAAACGAGTTCTCTTGGTAGTTTTTACAGTACCCCGGTAGGCAAGAGAAAGGCACCACAAAACTTGTTCTACCTGCTTTCTGGGCTGAGATGGAGAATCGCTGAATTTTGGACTCGGCTGGTGACAAAATGTTCCAAACACACCCCATGCACAACTCCACCGGGGAAGGTGCCAGAAACGAGTTCTGTTGGTAGTTTTTACACTACCCCGGTAGGCAAGAGAAAGGCACCACAAAACTTGTTGTACCTGCTTTCTGGGCTGAGATGGGGAATCGCTGAATTTTGGACTCGGCTGGTGACAAAATGTTCCAAACACACCCCATGCACAACTCCACCGGGGAAGGTGCCAGAAACGAGTTCTTTTGGTAGTTTTTACACTACCCCGGTAGGCAGCTGAAAGGCACCACAAAACTTGTTCTACCTGCTTTCTGGGCTGAGATGGGGAATCGCTGAATTTTGGACTCGGCTGGTGACAAAATGTTCCAAACACACCCCATGCACAACTCCACCGGGGAAGGTGCCAGAAACGAGTTCTGTTGGTAGTTTTTACACTACCCCGGTAGGCAGCTGAAAGGCACCACAAAACTTGTTCTACCTGCTTTCTGGGCTGAGATGGGGAACGGCTGAATTTTGGACTCGGCTGGTGACAAAATGTTCCAAACACACCCCATGCACAACTCCACCGGGGAAGGTGCCAGAAACGAGTTCTCTTGGTAGTTTTTACACTACCCCGGTAGGCAGCTGAAAGGCACCACAAAACTTGTTCTACCTGCTTTCTGGGCTGAGATGGGGAATCGCTGAATTTTGGACTCGGCTGGTGACAAAATGTTCCAAACACACCCCATGCACAACTCCACCGGGGAAGGTGCCAGAAACGAGTTCTGTTGGTAGTTTTTACACTACCCCGGTAGGCAGCTGAAAGGCACCACAAAACTTGTTCTACCTGCTTTCTGGGCTGAGATGGGGAACGGCTGAATTTTGGACTCGGCTGGTGACAAAATGTTCCAAACACACCCCATGCACAACTCCACCGGGGAAGGTGCCAGAAACGAGTTCTGTTGGTAGTTTTTACACTACCCCGGTAGGCAAGAGAAAGGCACCACAAAACTTGTTCTACCTGCTTTCTGGGCTGAGATGGGGAATCGCTGAATTTTGGACTTGGCTGGTGACAAAATGTTCCAAACACACCCCATGCACAACTCCACCGGGGAAGGTGCCAGAAACGAGTTCTGTTGGTAGTTTTTACACTACCCCGGTAGGCAGCTGAAAGGCACCACAAAACTTGTTCTACCTGCTTTCTGGGCTGAGATGGGGAATCGCTGAATTTTGGACTCGGCTGGTGACAAAATGTTCCAAACACACCCCATGCACACCTCCACCGGGGAAGGTGCCAGAAACGAGTTCTGTTGGTAGTTTTTACACTACCCCGGTAGGCAAGAGAAAGGCACCACAAAACTTGTTCTACCTGCTTTCTGGGCTGAGATGGAGAATCGCTGAATTTTGGACTCGGCTGGTGACAAAATGTTCCAAACACACCCCATGCACAACTCCACCGGGGAAGGTGCCAGAAACGAGTTCTGTTGGTAGTTTTTACACTACCCCGGTAGGCAAGAGAAAGGCACCACAAAACTTGTTGTACTTGCTTCTGGGCTGAGATTGGGAATCGCTGAATTTTGGACTCGGCTGCTGACAAAATGTTCCAAACACACCCCATGCACAACTCCACCGGGGAAGGTGCCAGAAACGAGTTCTGTTGGTAGTTTTTACACTACCCCGGTAGGCAAGAGAAAGGCACCACAAAACTTGTTGTACCTGCTTTCTGGGCTGAGATGGGGAATCGCTGAATTTTGGACTTGGCTGGTGACAAAATGTTCCAAACACACCCCATGCACAACTCCACCGGGGAAGGTGCCAGAAACGAGTTCTGTTGGTAGTTTTTACACTACCCCGGTAGGCAGCTGAAAGGCACCACAAAACTTGTTCTACCTGCTTTCTGGGCTGAGATGGGGAACGGCTGAATTTTGGACTCGGCTGGTGACAAAATGTTCCAAACACACCCCATGCACAACTCCACCGGGGAAGGTGCCAGAAACGAGTTCTGTTGGTAGTTTTTACACTACCCCGGTAGGCAGCTGAAAGGCACCACAAAACTTGTTGTACCTGCTTTCTGGGCTGAGATGGGGAATCGCTGAATTTTGGACTCGGCTGGTGACAAAATGTTCCAAACACACCCCATGCACAACTCCACCGGGGAAGGTGCCAGAAACGAGTTCTGTTGGTAGTTTTTACACTACCCCGGTAGGCAAGAGAAAGGCACCACAAAACTTGTTCTACCTGCTTTCTGGGCTGAGATGGGGAATCGCTGAATTTTGGACTCGGCTGGTGACAAAATGTTCCAAACACACCCCATGCACAACTCCACCGGGGAAGGTGCCAGAAACGAGTTCTGTTGGTAGTTTTTACACTACCCCGGTAGGCAGCTGAAAGGCACCACAAAACTTGTTCTACCTGCTTTCTGGGCTGAGATGGGGAATCGCTGAATTTTGGACTCGGCTGGTGACAAAATGTTCCAAACACACCCCATGCACAACTCCACCGGGGAAGGTGCCAGAAACGAGTTCTGTTGGTAGTTTTTACACTACCCCGGTAGGCAGCTGAAAGGCACCACAAAACTTGTTCTACCTGCTTTCTGGGCTGAGATGGGGAATCGCTGAATTTTGGACTCGGCTGGTGACAAAATGTTCCAAACACACCCCATGCACAACTCCACCGGGGAAGGTGCCAGAAACGAGTTCTGTTGGTAGTTTTTACACTACCCCGGTAGGCAAGAGAAAGGCACCACAAAACTTGTTCTACCTGCTTTCTGGGCTGAGATGGAGAATCGCTGAATTTTGGACTCGGCTGGTGACAAAATGTTCCAAACACACCCCATGCACACCTCCACCGGGGAAGGTGCCAGAAACGAGTTCTGTTGGTAGTTTTTACACTACCCCGGTAGGCAAGAGAAAGGCACCACAAAACTTGTTCTACCTGCTTTCTGGGCTGAGATGGGGAATCGCTGAATTTTGGACTCGGCTGCTGACAAAATGTTCCAAACACACCCCATGCACAACTCCACCGGGGAAGGTGCCAGAAACGAGTTCTGTTGGTAGTTTTTACACTACCCCGGTAGGCAAGAGAAAGGCACCACAAAACTTGTTCTACCTGCTTTCTGGGCTGAGATGGGGAATCGCTGAATTTTGGACTCGGCTGGTGACAAAATGTTCCAAACACACCCCATGCACAACTCCACCGGGGAAGGTGCCAGAAACGAGTTCTGTTGGTAGTTTTTACACTACCCCGGTAGGCAGCTGAAAGGCACCACAAAACTTGTTCTACCTGCTTTCTGGGCTGAGATGGGGAATCGCTGAATTTTGGACTCGGCTGGTGACAAAATGTTCCAAACACACCCCATGCACAACTCCACCGGGGAAGGTGCCAGAAACGAGTTCTGTTGGTAGTTTTTACACTACCCCGGTAGGCAAGAGAAAGGCACCACAAAACTTGTTCTACCTGCTTTCTGGGCTGAGATGGAGAATCGCTGAATTTTGGACTCGGCTGGTGACAAAATGTTCCAAACACACCCCATGCACAACTCCACCGGGGAAGGTGCCAGAAACGAGTTCTGTTGGTAGTTTTTACACTACCCCGGTAGGCAGCTGAAAGGCACCACAAAACTTGTTCTACCTGCTTTCTGGGCTGAGATGGGGAATCGCTGAATTTTGGACTCGGCTGGTGACAAAATGTTCCAAACACACCCCATGCACAACTCCACCGGGGAAGGTGCCAGAAACGAGTTCTCTTGGTAGTTTTTACAGTACCCCGGTAGGCAGCTGAAAGGCACCACAAAACTTGTTCTACCTGCTTTCTGGGCTGAGATGGGGAATCGCTGAATTTTGGACTCGGCTGGTGACAAAATGTTCCAAACACACCCCATGCACACCTCCACCGGGGAAGGTGCCAGAAACGAGTTCTCTTGGTAGTTTTTACAGTACCCCGGTAGGCAAGAGAAAGGCACCACAAAACTTGTTCTACCTGCTTTCTGGGCTGAGATGGAGAATCGCTGAATTTTGGACTCGGCTGGTGACAAAATGTTCCAAACACACCCCATGCACAACTCCACCGGGGAAGGTGCCAGAAACGAGTTCTGTTGGTAGTTTTTACACTACCCCGGTAGGCAAGAGAAAGGCACCACAAAACTTGTTGTACCTGCTTTCTGGGCTGAGATGGGGAATCGCTGAATTTTGGACTCGGCTGGTGACAAAATGTTCCAAACACACCCCATGCACAACTCCACCGGGGAAGGTGCCAGAAACGAGTTCTGTTGGTAGTTTTTACACTACCCCGGTAGGCAGCTGAAAGGCACCACAAAACTTGTTCTACCTGCTTTCTGGGCTGAGATGGGGAATCGCTGAATTTTGGACTCGGCTGGTGACAAAATGTTCCAAACACACCCCATGCACAACTCCACCGGGGAAGGTGCCAGAAACGAGTTCTGTTGGTAGTTTTTACACTACCCCGGTAGGCAGCTGAAAGGCACCACAAAACTTGTTCTACCTGCTTTCTGGGCTGAGATGGGGAACGGCTGAATTTTGGACTCGGCTGGTGACAAAATGTTCCAAACACACCCCATGCACAACTCCACCGGGGAAGGTGCCAGAAACGAGTTCTCTTGGTAGTTTTTACACTACCCCGGTAGGCAGCTGAAAGGCACCACAAAACTTGTTCTACCTGCTTTCTGGGCTGAGATGGGGAATCGCTGAATTTTGGACTCGGCTGGTGACAAAATGTTCCAAACACACCCCATGCACAACTCCACCGGGGAAGGTGCCAGAAACGAGTTCTGTTGGTAGTTTTTACACTACCCCGGTAGGCAGCTGAAAGGCACCACAAAACTTGTTCTACCTGCTTTCTGGGCTGAGATGGGGAACGGCTGAATTTTGGACTCGGCTGGTGACAAAATGTTCCAAACACACCCCATGCACAACTCCACCGGGGAAGGTGCCAGAAACGAGTTCTGTTGGTAGTTTTTACACTACCCCGGTAGGCAAGAGAAAGGCACCACAAAACTTGTTGTACCTGCTTTCTGGGCTGAGATGGGGAATCGCTGAATTTTGGACTCGGCTGGTGACAAAATGTTCCAAACACACCCCATGCACACCTCCACCGGGGAAGGTGCCAGAAACGAGTTCTGTTGGTAGTTTTTACACTACCCCGGTAGGCAAGAGAAAGGCACCACAAAACTTGTTCTACCTGCTTTCTGGGCTGAGATGGGGAATCGCTGAATTTTGGACTCGGCTGCTGACAAAATGTTCCAAACACACCCCATGCACAACTCCACCGGGGAAGGTGCCAGAAACGAGTTCTGTTGGTAGTTTTTACACTACCCCGGTAGGCAAGAGAAAGGCACCACAAAACTTGTTCTACCTGCTTTCTGGGCTGAGATGGGGAATCGCTGAATTTTGGACTCGGCTGGTGACAAAATGTTCCAAACACACCCCATGCACACCTCCACCGGGGAAGGTGCCAGAAACGAGTTCTGTTGGTAGTTTTTACACTACCCCGGTAGGCAAGAGAAAGGCACCACAAAACTTGTTCTACCTGCTTTCTGGGCTGAGATGGAGAATCCCTGAATTTTGGACTCGGCTGGTGACAAAATGTTCCAAACACACCCCATGCACAACTCCACCGGGGAAGGTGCCAGAAACGAGTTCTGTTGGTAGTTTTTACACTACCCCGGTAGGCAAGAGAAAGGCACCACAAAACTTGTTCTACCTGCTTTCTGGGCTGAGATGGGGAATCGCTGAATTTTGGACTCGGCTGGTGACAAAATGTTCCAAACACACCCCATGCACAACTCCACCGGGGAAGGTGCCAGAAACGAGTTCTGTTGGTAGTTTTTACACTACCCCGGTAGGCAGCTGAAAGGCACCACAAAACTTGTTGTACCTGCTTTCTGGGCTGAGATGGGGAATCGCTGAATTTTGGACTCGGCTGGTGACAAAATGTTCCAAACACACCCCATGCACAACTCCACCGGGGAAGGTGCCAGAAACGAGTTCTGTTGGTAGTTTTTACACTACCCCGGTAGGCAGCTGAAAGGCACCACAAAACTTGTTGTACCTGCTTTCTGGGCTGAGATGGGGAACGGCTGAATTTTGGACTCGGCTGGTGACAAAATGTTCCAAACACACCCCATGCACACCTCCACCGGGGAAGGTGCCAGAAACGAGTTCCGTTGGTAGTTTTTACACTACCCCGGTAGGCAAGAGAAAGGCACCACAAAACTTGTTCTACCTGCTTTCTGGGCTGAGATGGAGAATCGCTGAATTTTGGACTCGGCTGGTGACAAAATGTTCCAAACACACCCCATGCACAACTCCACCGGGGAAGGTGCCAGAAACGAGTTCTGTTGGTAGTTTTTACACTACCCCGGTAGGCAAGAGAAAGGCACCACAAAACTTGTTCTACCTGCTTTCTGGGCTGAGATGGGGAATCGCTGAATTTTGGACTCGGCTGGTGACAAAATGTTCCAAACACACCCCATGCACAACTCCACCGGGGAAGGTGCCAGAAACGAGTTCTGTTGGTAGTTTTTACACTACCCCGGTAGGCAAGAGAAAGGCACCACAAAACTTGTTCTACCTGCTTTCTGGGCTGAGATGGAGAATCGCTGAATTTTGGACTCGGCTGGTGACAAAATGTTCCAAACACACCCCATGCACAACTCCACCGGGGAAGGTGCCAGAAACGAGTTCTGTTGGTAGTTTTTACACTACCCCGGTAGGCAGCTGAAAGGCACCACAAAACTTGTTCTACCTGCTTTCTGGGCTGAGATGGGGAATCGCTGACTTTTGGACTCGGCTGGTGACAAAATGTTCCAAACACACCCCATGCACAACTCCACCGGGGAAGGTGCCAGAAACGAGTTCTCTTGGTAGTTTTTACAGTACCCCGGTAGGCAGCTGAAAGGCACCACAAAACTTGTTCTACCTGCTTTCTGGGCTGAGATGGGGAATCGCTGAATTTTGGACTCGGCTGGTGACAAAATGTTCCAAACACACCCCATGCACACCTCCACCGGGGAAGGTGCCAGAAACGAGTTCTCTTGGTAGTTTTTACAGTACCCCGGTAGGCAAGAGAAAGGCACCACAAAACTTGTTCTACCTGCTTTCTGGGCTGAGATGGAGAATCGCTGAATTTTGGACTCGGCTGGTGACAAAATGTTCCAAACACACCCCATGCACAACTCCACCGGGGAAGGTGCCAGAAACGAGTTCTGTTGGTAGTTTTTACACTACCCCGGTAGGCAAGAGAAAGGCACCACAAAACTTGTTGTACCTGCTTTCTGGGCTGAGATGGGGAATCGCTGAATTTTGGACTCGGCTGGTGACAAAATGTTCCAAACACACCCCATGCACAACTCCACCGGGGAAGGTGCCAGAAACGAGTTCTGTTGGTAGTTTTTACACTACCCCGGTAGGCAGCTGAAAGGCACCACAAAACTTGTTCTACCTGCTTTCTGGGCTGAGATGGGGAATCGCTGAATTTTGGACTCGGCTGGTGACAAAATGTTCCAAACACACCCCATGCACAACTCCACCGGGGAAGGTGCCAGAAACGAGTTCTGTTGGTAGTTTTTACACTACCCCGGTAGGCAGCTGAAAGGCACCACAAAACTTGTTCTACCTGCTTTCTGGGCTGAGATGGGGAACGGCTGAATTTTGGACTCGGCTGGTGACAAAATGTTCCAAACACACCCCATGCACAACTCCACCGGGGAAGGTGCCAGAAACGAGTTCTGTTGGTAGTTTTTACACTACCCCGGTAGGCAGCTGAAAGGCACCACAAAACTTGTTCTACCTGCTTTCTGGGCTGAGATGGGGAATCGCTGAATTTTGGACTCGGCTGGTGACAAAATGTTCCAAACACACCCCATGCACAACTCCACCGGGGAAGGTGCCAGAAACGAGTTCTGTTGGTAGTTTTTACACTACCCCGGTAGGCAGCTGAAAGGCACCACAAAACTTGTTCTACCTGCTTTCTGGGCTGAGATGGGGAACGGCTGAATTTTGGACTCGGCTGGTGACAAAATGTTCCAAACACACCCCATGCACAACTCCACCGGGGAAGGTGCCAGAAACGAGTTCTGTTGGTAGTTTTTACACTACCCCGGTAGGCAAGAGAAAGGCACCACAAAACTTGTTGTACCTGCTTTCTGGGCTGAGATGGGGAATCGCTGAATTTTGGACTTGGCTGGTGACAAAATGTTCCAAACACACCCCATGCACAACTCCACCGGGGAAGGTGCCAGAAACGAGTTCTGTTGGTAGTTTTTACACTACCCCGGTAGGCAGCTGAAAGGCACCACAAAACTTGTTCTACCTGCTTTCTGGGCTGAGATGGGGAATCGCTGAATTTTGGACTCGGCTGGTGACAAAATGTTCCAAACACACCCCATGCACACCTCCACCGGGGAAGGTGCCAGAAACGAGTTCCGTTGGTAGTTTTTACACTACCCCGGTAGGCAAGAGAAAGGCACCACAAAACTTGTTCTACCTGCTTTCTGGGCTGAGATGGAGAATCGCTGAATTTTGGACTCGGCTGGTGACAAAATGTTCCAAACACACCCCATGCACAACTCCACCGGGGAAGGTGCCAGAAACGAGTTCTGTTGGTAGTTTTTACACTACCCCGGTAGGCAAGAGAAAGGCACCACAAAACTTGTTGTACCTGCTTTCTGGGCTGAGATGGGGAATCGCTGAATTTTGGACTCGGCTGCTGACAAAATGTTCCAAACACACCCCATGCACAACTCCACCGGGGAAGGTGCCAGAAACGAGTTCTGTTGGTAGTTTTTACACTACCCCGGTAGGCAAGAGAAAGGCACCACAAAACTTGTTGTACCTGCTTTCTGGGCTGAGATGGGGAATCGCTGAATTTTGGACTTGGCTGGTGACAAAATGTTCCAAACACACCCCATGCACAACTCCACCGGGGAAGGTGCCAGAAACGAGTTCTGTTGGTAGTTTTTACACTACCCCGGTAGGCAGCTGAAAGGCACCACAAAACTTGTTCTACCTGCTTTCTGGGCTGAGATGGGGAACGGCTGAATTTTGGACTCGGCTGGTGACAAAATGTTCCAAACACACCCCATGCACAACTCCACCGGGGAAGGTGCCAGAAACGAGTTCTGTTGGTAGTTTTTACACTACCCCGGTAGGCAGCTGAAAGGCACCACAAAACTTGTTCTACCTGCTTTCTGGGCTGAGATGGGGAATCGCTGAATTTTGGACTCGGCTGGTGACAAAATGTTCCAAACACACCCCATGCACAACTCCACCGGGGAAGGTGCCAGAAACGAGTTCTGTTGGTAGTTTTTACACTACCCCGGTAGGCAAGAGAAAGGCACCACAAAACTTGTTGTACCTGCTTTCTGGGCTGAGATGGGGAATCGCTGAATTTTGGACTTGGCTGGTGACAAAATGTTCCAAACACACCCCATGCACAACTCCACCGGGGAAGGTGCCAGAAACGAGTTCTGTTGGTAGTTTTTACACTACCCCGGTAGGCAGCTGAAAGGCACCACAAAACTTGTTCTACCTGCTTTCTGGGCTGAGATGGGGAACGGCTGAATTTTGGACTCGGCTGGTGACAAAATGTTCCAAACACACCCCATGCACAACTCCACCGGGGAAGGTGCCAGAAACGAGTTCTCTTGGTAGTTTTTACACTACCCCGGTAGGCAGCTGAAAGGCACCACAAAACTTGTTCTACCTGCTTTCTGGGCTGAGATGGGGAATCGCTGAATTTTGGACTCGGCTGGTGACAAAATGTTCCAAACACACTCCATGCACAACTCCACCGGGGAAGGTGCCAGAAACGAGTTCTGTTGGTAGTTTTTACACTACCCCGGTAGGCAGCTGAAAGGCACCACAAAACTTGTTCTACCTGCTTTCTGGGCTGAGATGGGGAACGGCTGAATTTTGGACTCGGCTGCTGACAAAATGTTCCAAACACACCCCATGCACAACTCCACCGGGGAAGGTGCCAGAAACGAGTTCTGTTGGTAGTTTTTACACTACCCCGGTAGGCAGCTGAAAGGCACCACAAAACTTGTTCTACCTGCTTTCTGGGCTGAGATGGAGAATCGCTGAATTTTGGACTCGGCTGGTGACAAAATGTTCCAAACACACCCCATGCACAACTCCACCGGGGAAGGTGCCAGAAACGAGTTCTGTTGGTAGTTTTTACACTACCCCGGTAGGCAGCTGAAAGGCACCACAAAACTTGTTCTACCTGCTTTCTGGGCTGAGATGGGGAATCGCTGACTTTTGGACTCGGCTGGTGACAAAATGTTCCAAACACACCCCATGCACAACTCCACCGGGGAAGGTGCCAGAAACGAGTTCTGTTGGTAGTTTTTACACTACCCCGGTAGGCAAGAGAAAGGCACCACAAAACTTGTTCTACCTGCTTTCTGGGCTGAGATGGGGAATCCCTGAATTTTGGACTCGGCTGGTGACAAAATGTTCCAAACACACCCCATGCACAACTCCACCGGGGAAGGTGCCAGAAACGAGTTCTGTTGGTAGTTTTTACACTACCCCGGTAGGCAAGAGAAAGGCACCACAAAACTTGTTCTACCTGCTTTCTGGGCTGAGATGGGGAATCGCTGAATTTTGGACTCGGCTGGTGACAAAATGTTCCAAACACACCCCATGCACAACTCCACCGGGGAAGGTGCCAGAAACGAGTTCTGTTGGTAGTTTTTACACTACCCCGGTAGGCAGCTGAAAGGCACCACAAAACTTGTTCTACCTGCTTTCTGGGCTGAGATGGGGAATCGCTGACTTTTGGACTCGGCTGGTGACAAAATGTTCCAAACACACCCCATGCACAACTCCACCGGGGAAGGTGCCAGAAACGAGTTCTCTTGGTAGTTTTTACACTACCCCGGTAGGCAGCTGAAAGGCACCACAAAACTTGTTCTACCTGCTTTCTGGGCTGAGATGGAGAATCGCTGAATTTTGGACTCGGCTGGTGACAAAATGTTCCAAACACACCCCATGCACAACTCCACCGGGGAAGGTGCCAGAAACGAGTTCTCTTGGTAGTTTTTACAGTACCCCGGTAGGCACCTGAAAGGCACCACAAAACTTGTTCTACCTGCTTTCTGGGCTGAGATGGGGAATCGCTGAATTTTGGACTCGGCTGGTGACAAAATGTTCCAAACACACCCCATGCACACCTCCACCGGGGAAGGTGCCAGAAACGAGTTCTGTTGGTAGTTTTTACACTACCCCGGTAGGCAAGAGAAAGGCACCACAAAACTTGTTCTACCTGCTTTCTGGGCTGAGATGGGGAATCGCTGAATTTTGGACTCGGCTGGTGACAAAATGTTCCAAACACACCCCATGCACAACTCCACCGGGGAAGATGTCAGAAACGAGTTCTGTTGGTAGTTTTTACACTACCCCGGTAGGCAAGAGAAAGGCACCACAAAACTTGTTCTACCTGCTTTCTGGGCTGAGATGGAGAATCGCTGAATTTTGGACTCGGCTGGTGACAAAATGTTCCAAACACACCCCATGCACAACTCCACCGGGGAAGGTGCCAGAAACGAGTTCTGTTGGTAGTTTTTACACTACCCCGGTAGGCAGCTGAAAGGCACCACAAAACTTGTTCTACCTGCTTTCTGGGCTGAGATGGGGAATCGCTGACTTTTGGACTCGGCTGGTGACAAAATGTTCCAAACACACCCCATGCACAACTCCACCGGGGAAGGTGCCAGAAACGAGTTCTGTTGGTAGTTTTTACAGTACCCCGGTAGGCAGCTGAAAGGCACCACAAAACTTGTTGTACCTGCTTTCTGGGCTGAGATGGGGAATGGCTGAATTTTGGACTCGGCTGGTGACAAAATGTTCCAAACACACCCCATGCACAACTCCACCGGGGAAGGTGCCAGAAACGAGTTCTCTTGGTAGTTTTTACAGTACCCCGGTAGGCAAGAGAAAGGCACCACAAAACTTGTTCTACCTGCTTTCTGGGCTGAGATGGGGAATCCCTGAATTTTGGACTCGGCTGGTGACAAAATGTTCCAAACACACCCCATGCACAACTCCACCGGGGAAGGTGCCAGAAACGAGTTCTGTTGGTAGTTTTTACACTACCCCGGTAGGCAGCTGAAAGGCACCACAAAACTTGTTCTACCTGCTTTCTGGGCTGAGATGGGGAATCGCTGAATTTTGGACTCGGCTGGTGACAAAATGTTCCAAACACACCCCATGCACAACTCCACCGGGGAAGGTGCCAGAAACGAGTTCTGTTGGTAGTTTTTACACTACCCCGGTAGGCAGCTGAAAGGCACCACAAAACTTGTTCTACCTGCTTTCTGGGCTGAGATGGAGAATCGCTGAATTTTGGACTCGGCTGGTGACAAAATGTTCCAAACACACCCCATGCACACCTCCACCGGGGAAGGTGCCAGAAACGAGTTCTGTTGGTAGTTTTTACACTACCCCGGTAGGCAGCTGAAAGGCACCACAAAACTTGTTCTACCTGCTTTCTGGGCTGAGATGGGGAATCGCTGACTTTTGGACTCGGCTGGTGACAAAATGTTCCAAACACACCCCATGCACAACTCCACCGGGGAAGGTGCCAGAAACGAGTTCTCTTGGTAGTTTTTACAGTACCCCGGTAGGCAGCTGAAAGGCACCACAAAACTTGTTCTACCTGCTTTCTGGGCTGAGATGGGGAATCGCTGACTTTTGGACTCGGCTGGTGACAAAATGTTCCAAACACACCCCATGCACAACTCCACCGGGGAAGGTGCCAGAAACGAGTTCTCTTGGTAGTTTTTACAGTACCCCGGTAGGCAAGAGAAAGGCACCACAAAACTTGTTCTACCTGCTTTCTGGGCTGAGATGGGGAATCCCTGAATTTTGGACTCGGCTGGTGACAAAATGTTCCAAACACACCCCATGCACAACTCCACCGGGGAAGGTGCCAGAAACGAGTTCTGTTGGTAGTTTTTACACTACCCCGGTAGGCAAGAGAAAGGCACCACAAAACTTGTTGTACTTGCTTTCTGGGCTGAGATGGGGAATCGCTGAATTTTGGACTCGGCTGGTGACAAAATGTTCCAAACACACCCCATGCACAACTCCACCGGGGAAGGTGCCAGAAACGAGTTCTGTTGGTAGTTTTTACACTACCCCGGTAGGCAAGAGAAAGGCACCACAAAACTTGTTCTACCTGCTTTCTGGGCTGAGATGGGGAATCGCTGAATTTTGGACTCGGCTGGTGACAAAATGTTCCAAACACACCCCATGCACAACTCCACCGGGGAAGGTGCCAGAAACGAGTTCTGTTGGTAGTTTTTACACTACCCCGGTAGGCAGCTGAAAGGCACCACAAAACTTGTTCTACCTGCTTTCTGGGCTGAGATGGAGAATCGCTGAATTTTGGACTCGGCTGGTGACAAAATGTTCCAAACACACCCCATGCACAACTCCACCGGGGAAGGTGCCAGAAACGAGTTCTGTTGGTAGTTTTTACACTACCCCGGTAGGCAGCTGAAAGGCACCACAAAACTTGTTCTACCTGCTTTCTGGGCTGAGATGGGGAATCGCTGAATTTTGGACTCGGCTGGTGACAAAATGTTCCAAACACACCCCATGCACAACTCCACCGGGGAAGGTGCCAGAAAAGAGTTCTCTTGGTAGTTTTTACACTACCCCGGTAGGCAGCTGAAAGGCACCACAAAACTTGTTCTACCTGCTTTCTGGGCTGAGATGGGGAATCCCTGAATTTTGGACTCGGCTGGTGACAAAATGTTCCAAACACACCCCATGCACAACTCCACCGGGGAAGATGCCAGAAACGAGTTCTGTTGGTAGTTTTTACACTACCCCGGTAGGCAAGAGAAAGGCACCACAAAACTTGTTCTACCTGCTTTCTGGGCTGAGATGGAGAATCGCTGAATTTTGGACTCGGCTGGTGACAAAATGTTCCAAACACACCCCATGCACAACTCCACCGGGGAAGGTGCCAGAAACGAGTTCTGTTGGTAGTTTTTACACTACCCCGGTAGGCAGCTGAAAGGCACCACAAAACTTGTTCTACCTGCTTTCTGGGCTGAGATGGGGAATCGCTGACTTTTGGACTCGGCTGGTGACAAAATGTTCCAAACACACCCCATGCACAACTCCACCGGGGAAGGTGCCAGAAACGAGTTCTGTTGGTAGTTTTTACACTACCCCGGTAGGCAGCTGAAAGGCACCACAAAACTTGTTCTACCTGCTTTCTGGGCTGAGATGGAGAATCGCTGAATTTTGGACTCGGCTGGTGACAAAATGTTCCAAACACACCCCATGCACAACTCCACCGGGGAAGGTGCCAGAAACGAGTTCTGTTGGTAGTTTTTACACTACCCCGGTAGGCAGCTGAAAGGCACCACAAAACTTGTTCTACCTGCTTTCTGGGCTGAGATGGGGAATCGCTGACTTTTGGACTCGGCTGGTGACAAAATGTTCCAAACACACCCCATGCACAACTCCACCGGGGAAGGTGCCAGAAACGAGTTCTCTTGGTAGTTTTTACAGTACCCCGGTAGGCAGCTGAAAGGCACCACAAAACTTGTTCTACCTGCTTTCTGGGCTGAGATGGGGAATCGCTGACTTTTGGACTCGGCTGGTGACAAAATGTTCCAAACACACCCCATGCACAACTCCACCGGGGAAGGTGCCAGAAACGAGTTCTGTTGGTAGTTTTTACAGTACCCCGGTAGGCAAGAGAAAGGCACCACAAAACTTGTTCTACCTGCTTTCTGGGCTGAGATGGGGAATCGCTGAATTTTGGACTCGGCTGGTGACAAAATGTTCCAAACACACCCCATGCACAACTCCACCGGGGAAGGTGCCAGAAACGAGTTCTGTTGGTAGTTTTTACACTACCCCGGTAGGCAAGAGAAAGGCACCACAAAACTTGTTGTACTTGCTTTCTGGGCTGAGATGGGGAATCGCTGAATTTTGGACTCGGCTGGTGACAAAATGTTCCAAACACACCCCATGCACAACTCCACCGGGGAAGGTGCCAGAAACGAGTTCTGTTGGTAGTTTTTACACTACCCCGGTAGGCAAGAGAAAGGCACCACAAAACTTGTTCTACCTGCTTTCTGGGCTGAGATGGGGAATCGCTGAATTTTGGACTCGGCTGGTGACAAAATGTTCCAAACACACCCCATGCACAACTCCACCGGGGAAGGTGCCAGAAACGAGTTCTGTTGGTAGTTTTTACACTACCCCGGTAGGCAGCTGAAAGGCACCACAAAACTTGTTCTACCTGCTTTCTGGGCTGAGATGGAGAATCGCTGAATTTTGGACTCGGCTGGTGACAAAATGTTCCAAACACACCCCATGCACAACTCCACCGGGGAAGGTGCCAGAAACGAGTTCTGTTGGTAGTTTTTACACTACCCCGGTAGGCAGCTGAAAGGCACCACAAAACTTGTTCTACCTGCTTTCTGGGCTGAGATGGGGAATCGCTGAATTTTGGACTCGGCTGGTGACAAAATGTTCCAAACACACCCCATGCACAACTCCACCGGGGAAGGTGCCAGAAAAGAGTTCTCTTGGTAGTTTTTACACTACCCCGGTAGGCAGCTGAAAGGCACCACAAAACTTGTTCTACCTGCTTTCTGGGCTGAGATGGGGAATCCCTGAATTTTGGACTCGGCTGGTGACAAAATGTTCCAAACACACCCCATGCACAACTCCACCGGGGAAGATGCCAGAAACGAGTTCTGTTGGTAGTTTTTACACTACCCCGGTAGGCAAGAGAAAGGCACCACAAAACTTGTTCTACCTGCTTTCTGGGCTGAGATGGAGAATCGCTGAATTTTGGACTCGGCTGGTGACAAAATGTTCCAAACACACCCCATGCACAACTCCACCGGGGAAGGTGCCAGAAACGAGTTCTGTTGGTAGTTTTTACACTACCCCGGTAGGCAGCTGAAAGGCACCACAAAACTTGTTCTACCTGCTTTCTGGGCTGAGATGGGGAATCGCTGACTTTTGGACTCGGCTGGTGACAAAATGTTCCAAACACACCCCATGCACAACTCCACCGGGGAAGGTGCCAGAAACGAGTTCTGTTGGTAGTTTTTACACTACCCCGGTAGGCAGCTGAAAGGCACCACAAAACTTGTTCTACCTGCTTTCTGGGCTGAGATGGGGAATCGCTGAATTTTGGACTCGGCTGGTGACAAAATGTTCCAAACACACCCCATGCACAACTCCACCGGGGAAGGTGCCAGAAACGAGTTCTGTTGGTAGTTTTTACACTACCCCGGTAGGCAGCTGAAAGGCACCACAAAACTTGTTCTACCTGCTTTCTGGGCTGAGATGGGGAATCGCTGAATTTTGGACTCGGCTGGTGACAAAATGTTCCAAACACACCCCATGCACAACTCCACCGGGGAAGGTGCCAGAAACGAGTTCTCTTGGTAGTTTTTACACTACCCCGGTAGGCAGCTGAAAGGCACCACAAAACTTGTTCTACCTGCTTTCTGGGCTGAGATGGGGAATCGCTGAATTTTGGACTCGGCTGGTGACAAAATGTTCCAAACACACCCCATGCACAACTCCACCGGGGAAGGTGCCAGAAACGAGTTCTGTTGGTAGTTTTTACACTACCCCGGTAGGCAGCTGAAAGGCACCACAAAACTTGTTCTACCTGCTTTCTGGGCTGAGATGGGGAACGGCTGAATTTTGGACTCGGCTGGTGACAAAATGTTCCAAACACACCCCATGCACAACTCCACCGGGGAAGGTGCCAGAAACGAGTTCTGTTGGTAGTTTTTACACTACCCCGGTAGGCAGCTGAAAGGCACCACAAAACTTGTTCTACCTGCTTTCTGGGCTGAGATGGGGAATCGCTGAATTTTGGACTCGGCTGGTGACAAAATGTTCCAAACACACCCCATGCACACCTCCACCGGGGAAGGTGCCAGAAACGAGTTCTGTTGGTAGTTTTTACACTACCCCGGTAGGCAAGAGAAAGGCACCACAAAACTTGTTCTACCTGCTTTCTGGGCTGAGATGGAGAATCGCTGAATTTTGGACTCGGCTGGTGACAAAATGTTCCAAACACACCCCATGCACAACTCCACCGGGGAAGGTGCCAGAAACGAGTTCTGTTGGTAGTTTTTACACTACCCCGGTAGGCAGCTGAAAGGCACCACAAAACTTGTTCTACCTGCTTTCTGGGCTGAGATGGGGAATCGCTGAATTTTGGACTCGGCTGGTGACAAAATGTTCCAAACACACCCCATGCACAACTCCACCGGGGAAGGTGCCAGAAACGAGTTCTCTTGGTAGTTTTTACAGTACCCCGGTAGGCAGCTGAAAGGCACCACAAAACTTGTTCTACCTGCTTTCTGGGCTGAGATGGGGAATCGCTGAATTTTGGACTCGGCTGGTGACAAAATGTTCCAAACACACCCCATGCACAACTCCACCGGGGAAGGTGCCAGAAACGAGTTCTGTTGGTAGTTTTTACACTACCCCGGTAGGCAAGAGAAAGGCACCACAAAACTTGTTCTACCTGCTTTCTGGGCTGAGATGGGGAATCGCTGAATTTTGGACTCGGCTGGTGACAAAATGTTCCAAACACACCCCATGCACAACTCCACCGGGGAAGGTGCCAGAAACGAGTTCTGTTGGTAGTTTTTACACTACCCCGGTAGGCAGCTGAAAGGCACCACAAAACTTGTTCTACCTGCTTTCTGGGCTGAGATGGAGAATCGCTGAATTTTGGACTCGGCTGGTGACAAAATGTTCCAAACACACCCCATGCACAACTCCACCGGGGAAGGTGCCAGAAACGAGTTCTGTTGGTAGTTTTTACACTACCCCGGTAGGCAGCTGAAAGGCACCACAAAACTTGTTCTACCTGCTTTCTGGGCTGAGATGGGGAATCGCTGAATTTTGGACTCGGCTGGTGACAAAATGTTCCAAACACACCCCATGCACAACTCCACCGGGGAAGGTGCCAGAAACGAGTTCCGTTGGTAGTTTTTACACTACCCCGGTAGGCAGCTGAAAGGCACCACAAAACTTGTTCTACCTGCTTTCTGGGCTGAGATGGGGAACGGCTGAATTTTGGACTCGGCTGGTAACAAAATGTTCCAAACACACCCCATGCACAACTCCACCGGGGAAGGTGCCAGAAACGAGTTCTGTTGGTAGTTTTTACACTACCCCGGTAGGCAGCTGAAAGGCACCACAAAACTTGTTGTACCTGCTTTCTGGGCTGAGATGGGGAATCGCTGAATTTTGGACTCGGCTGGTGACAAAATGTTCCAAACACACCCCATGCACAACTCCACCGGGGAAGGTGCCAGAAACGAGTTCTGTTGGTAGTTTTTACACTACCCCGGTAGGCAGCTGAAAGGCACCACAAAACTTGTTCTACCTGCTTTCTGGGCTGAGATGGAGAATCGCTGAATTTTGGACTCGGCTGGTGACAAAATGTTCCAAACACACCCCATGCACAACTCCACCGGGGAAGGTGCCAGAAACGAGTTCTGTTGGTAGTTTTTACACTACCCCGGTAGGCAGCTGAAAGGCACCACAAAACTTGTTCTACCTGCTTTCTGGGCTGAGATGGGGAATCGCTGAATTTTGGACTCGGCTGGTGACAAAATGTTCCAAACACACCCCATGCACAACTCCACCGGGGAAGGTGCCAGAAACGAGTTCTGTTGGTAGTTTTTACACTACCCCGGTAGGCAGCTGAAAGGCACCACAAAACTTCTTCTACCTGCTTTCTGGGCTGAGATGGGGAATCGCTGAATTTTGGACTCGGCTGGTGACAAAATGTTCCAAACACACCCCATGCACAACTCCACCGGGGAAGGTGCCAGAAACGAGTTCTGTTGGTAGTTTTTACACTACCCCGGTAGGCAAGAGAAAGGCACCACAAAACTTGTTCTACCTGCTTTCTGGGCTGAGATGGGGAATCGCTGAATTTTGGACTCGGCTGGTGACAAAATGTTCCAAACACACCCCATGCACAACTCCACCGGGGAAGGTGCCAGAAACGAGTTCTGTTGGTAGTTTTTACACTACCCCGGTAGGCAAGAGAAAGGCACCACAAAACTTGTTCTACCTGCTTTCTGGGCTGAGATGGGGAATAGCTGAATTTTGGACTCGGCTGGTGACAAAATGTTCCAAACACACCCCATGCACACCTCCACCGGGGAAGGTGCCAGAAACGAGTTCTGTTGGTAGTTTTTACACTACCCCGGTAGGCAAGAGAAAGGCACCACAAAACTTGTTCTACCTGCTTTCTGGGCTGAGATGGGGAATCGCTGAATTTTGGACTCGGCTGGTGACAAAATGTTCCAAACACACCCCATGCACAACTCCACCGGGGAAGGTGCCAGAAACGAGTTCTGTTGGTAGTTTTTACACTACCCCGGTAGGCAGCTGAAAGGCACCACAAAACTTGTTCTACCTGCTTTCTGGGCTGAGATGGGGAACGGCTGAATTTTGGACTCGGCTGGTGACAAAATGTTCCAAACACACCCCATGCACAACTCCACCGGGGAAGGTGCCAGAAACGAGTTCTCTTGGTAGTTTTTACAGTACCCCGGTAGGCAGCTGAAAGGCACCACAAAACTTGTTCTACCTGCTTTCTGGGCTGAGATGGGGAATCGCTGAATTTTGGACTCGGCTGGTGACAAAATGTTCCAAACACACCCCATGCACAACTCCACCGGGGAAGGTGCCAGAAACGAGTTCTGTTGGTAGTTTTTACACTACCCCGGTAGGCAAGAGAAAGGCACCACAAAACTTGTTCTACCTGCTTTCTGGGCTGAGATGGGGAATCGCTGAATTTTGGACTCGGCTGGTGACAAAATGTTCCAAACACACCCCATGCACAACTCCACCGGGGAAGGTGCCAGAAACGAGTTCTGTTGGTAGTTTTTACACTACCCCGGTAGGCAGCTGAAAGGCACCACAAAACTTGTTCTACCTGCTTTCTGGGCTGAGATGGGGAATCGCTGAATTTTGGACCCGGCTGCTGACAAAATGTTCCAAACACACCCCATGCACAACTCCACCGGGGAAGGTGCCAGAAACGAGTTCTCTTGGTAGTTTTTACAGTACCCCGGTAGGCAGCTGAAAGGCACCACAAAACTTGTTCTACCTGCTTTCTGGGCTGAGATGGGGAATCGCTGAATTTTGGACTCGGCTGGTGACAAAATGTTCCAAACACACCCCATGCACAACTCCACCGGGGAAGGTGCCAGAAACGAGTTCTCTTGGTAGTTTTTACAGTACCCCGGTAGGCAAGAGAAAGGCACCACAAAACTTGTTGTACCTGCTTTCTGGGCTGAGATGGGGAATCGCTGAATTTTGGACTCGGCTGGTGACAAAATGTTCCAAACACACCCCATGCACAACTCCACCGGGGAAGGTGCCAGAAACGAGTTCTGTTGGTAGTTTTTACACTACCCCGGTAGGCAAGAGAAAGGCACCACAAAACTTGTTCTACCTGCTTTCTGGGCTGAGATGGAGAATCGCTGAATTTTGGACTCGGCTGGTGACAAAATGTTCCAAACACACCCCATGCACAACTCCACCGGGGAAGGTGCCAGAAACGAGTTCTGTTGGTAGTTTTTACACTACCCCGGTAGGCAGCTGAAAGGCACCACAAAACTTGTTCTACCTGCTTTCTGGGCTGAGATGGGGAATCGCTGAATTTTGGACTCGGCTGGTGACAAAATGTTCCAAACACACCCCATGCACAACTCCACCGGGGAAGGTGCCAGAAACGAGTTCCGTTGGTAGTTTTTACACTACCCCGGTAGGCAGCTGAAAGGCACCACAAAACTTGTTCTACCTGCTTTCTGGGCTGAGATGGGGAATCGCTGAATTTTGGACTCGGCTGGTGACAAAATGTTCCAAACACACCCCATGCACAACTCCACCGGGGAAGGTGCCAGAATCGAGTTCCGTTGGTAGTTTTTACACTACCCCGGTAGGCAAGAGAAAGGCACCACAAAACTTGTTGTACCTGCTTTCTGGGCTGAGATGGGGAATCGCTGAATTTTGGACTCGGCTGGTGACAAAATGTTCCAAACACACCCCATGCACAACTCCACCGGGGAAGGTGCCAGAAACGAGTTCTGTTGGTAGTTTTTACACTACCCCGGTAGGCAAGAGAAAGGCACCACAAAACTTGTTCTACCTGCTTTCTGGGCTGAGATGGGGAATCGCTGACTTTTGGACTCGGCTGGTGACAAAATGTTCCAAACACACCCCATGCACAACTCCACCGGGGAAGGTGCCAGAAACGAGTTCTGTTGGTAGTTTTTACACTACCCCGGTAGGCAGCTGAAAGGCACCACAAAACTTGTTCTACCTGCTTTCTGGGCTGAGATGGAGAATCGCTGAATTTTGGACTCGGCTGGTGACAAAATGTTCCAAACACACCCCATGCACAACTCCACCGGGGAAGGTGCCAGAAACGAGTTCTGTTGGTAGTTTTTACACTACCCCGGTAGGCAAGAGAAAGGCACCACAAAACTTGTTCTACCTGCTTTCTGGGCTGAGATGGGGAATCCCTGAATTTTGGACTCGGCTGGTGACAAAATGTTCCAAACACACCCCATGCACAACTCCACCGGGGAAGGTGCCAGAAACGAGTTCTGTTGGTAGTTTTTACACTACCCCGGTAGGCAGCTGAAAGGCACCACAAAACTTGTTCTACCTGCTTTCTGGGCTGAGATGGGGAATCCCTGAATTTTGGACTCGGCTGGTGACAAAATGTTCCAAACACACCCCATGCACAACTCCACCGGGGAAGGTGCCAGAAATGAGTTCCGTTGGTAGTTTTTACACTACCCCGGTAGGCAAGAGAAAGGCACCACAAAACTTGTTGTACCTGCTTTCTGGGCTGAGATGGGGAACGGCTGAATTTTGGACTCGGCTGGTAACAAAATGTTCCAAACACACCCCATGCACAACTCCACCGGGGAAGGTGCCAGAAACGAGTTCTGTTGGTAGTTTTTACACTACCCCGGTAGGCAGCTGAAAGGCACCACAAAACTTGTTCTACCTGCTTTCTGGGCTGAGATGGGTGCGACGAGCGAGGGGAAGCAAGCAGCCGACTCAGTATGAGTGATAAAGCAAGCTCCGATTTATTACGGCGCAATTATGATATTTATACATTTCCAGTTAATTATGCCTACTAGTCATATGTTGATAGGCTAAGCCCTAACGGTTACGTCTTCATACGGCCTCCTACTTGCGGTTTCTGTGGTTAGCTTGTCTCATAGCTTGGCTCCGTGTTCTACGTGACTTCCTCAGAGTTAGTTGCAACATCTTCTGCAAGCTCAGCATCGACCTTTTCCTTATCTTCCTTGTCCATTGTCCATTCTTGCAAGCTCAGTAAATTTTTCTCTGCGGCCTAGTCTGGTTCACTCCAAACTCATGTCAAGTGCTGTGTCACACAGTCCTTCCATGGATCCGTGGCCGTTTTCTCTCATCCATTCTGCAACAATTCCCCCTTTTTCTTTTTAGACAAGGAAGGATTGGGTAACACGTTCAAACAATTTTCGGATACAAGAAAGAATACAAGGTAACAAAAGCAACAGTAAAACAATAAGCAACAATACAGATAAACCCTGTTTTAACAAGTCTCTTAACCATCCATTTATGCCCAGAGAAGCAAACCACACATCTATGCCTGATGAACCTTCTTTAACTTGATGCATACGATTTCTTAACTCCTCCAGCTGTCGATGAATACTTTGTGAATGATCAGAAAGATTTAGGCAACACATGCCTTCAAAATCCTGACACCCATGCCCATTTGCCAAAAGCAAAAAATCTATAGCAGCTCTATTTTGCAAGATTGCGTGGCGTAAGCTATCAACATCAGTGGCAAGACCTGATAAAATGTCCGTCGTAGAATTAAATTGTTTCACTGCCCAACAAGCTAGAGTCTTTATTTTGGCCCAATTCGCAGCTGCTGCGCCACCGGGAAGAAAAAATGAAAGAGCTACAGTTCCAGCCACTGTGCCAAGATTTACATTATCATTACAATCTGGCTTTAAGTCATGAAGACTGCGTTTTGCTCTACTCTCATTTGCTTGTCTTACCAAGTCACGCATGGCGGGTGCAAACATGGTTAACTTGCCAATATAACAGGGTCCTCCCACGGGACGAAATGGTATGGCAGGCCATGCCCTGTCTCCACATATTAAGAAATATCCTTCTGGTAATAATTTCGCTGTAATACTTTCCGCATCAAATTCACCGGCATATTTTGAGGTGTTCCAATGGCTAGAATTCCCTGATACATTCTGATATCCTAAGTAAAATTGTATTACATTGTCACGGTGCATGATGCGTTTCCATTCATCTCCAAACATGACAGCACCTGAGCCATTGATAGGTCGAAATAGGGGGCGAACTCTGGTACAATTAAGTTTTTGACTAACATTTACTAAAGGCCCAGCGGCTGGAAAAGAGCCCCATAGGTCTAATTCTTGCTGAGGTAAATGGATTGATTCATTTAGATGGTAAATCAATTGTTGTAAAAAATACGTATTTCTAATAAGTGTACTGTTCCACCAGGTACAGTTATCACCAAAGCCAAAATTCATGTCATTATATTTCCAGTCTAACCAGGCCAAATATGATTGATTTATGGCTGTATAATTTACTCCCAAAGGCTCAAAATCAGGCCAATGTATATAAGGGTAACCAATTAGACACGTTCGGAAAGGATCACTTGCTTTCTGCAGGGAAAGACAAAAATCTGTAACTCCTGATTGATTTGCCCATGTAACCCACATATTTTGTCTAGGCTCTATACTATGTAAAGCGAAAACAACGACAATATTCAATAGGCTAATTCCCAAAAACAATGCCATCATCCACGTTTGCAATGATGTTGTATGATATGAGACTCAAAACTTTTCTTAATAATGCGAACCCAAAAGATAAATTCGTTACGTAATTCTGCCAAAAATAATTGTTCAAAAGCCTCATAAGATTGTAATGCTTTGTTGATAACTGTAAAACTGGGAGCAGGTGTTTCAGTCAAAAGGGAATGTCCACCAAAGCCAAAACGTAAAATGTTATTTTGACAGGGTGGACATACCCAGGAACATAAAGTTTTTCGTCTAAACACTCCAACTCTTTTACAATATCCACAATAAAATGTAATTTTTGAATTACAAACAATTTTACATATAGGACAAAATTTTTCTAATTGTATTGGTCCTTGCCCAAAGAGGTCTTGCAAAGTATGCAAAATACGGGTAAAATGTAATAAAGACAATCTATCAGAGGGTAATTGATATTGTATCTCCCGAGGCAGTTGCCATAAGATGGGGAGAATAATATATGTCAGCTTTTCTACAAGTCGTTTTTCTTCATCTGGTCGTGGTGCCCGACATAATCTGTCATGATGCTGTGTCCATTTGACAATTTTTGCACCATAGGTGGCGCTCTCGACATTGACGACGTGTATGTCCAGGACGCCCACAACGAAAGCAAATAAAGTCTTTTCGAGGTGGTTTCTTACTTGGTCGTTCATCTGATGTTTTTAAAGGAGCGAGGGCTGCAAAAGCTTGCTGCTGAGTTTTAACTAAATTGTCTCCTACCTCTTTAAGTGCTTCGACTAACAAAGCTTGAGGTCCTACAGGCACTCGGCTCATTCTTTCTAACATAGTTTCAACAGAAGCATCTAGAGGAAGGGTAACTAAAATGCCTTTTGTATAAGTGTTACAATTTTCTAATACACACTGCCTCAATAATGGTCCCTTCATAAAATCCGCTATATCTGCTCGATTGATCGCATCAGTGACTCTGTCTACAAAAGAGGCAAAAGACTCATCCCTGCCTTGTTTAACTGACATATATGAAGGTGTAGTAGGGGTTGTTCTTACTTTTTGTAATGCTTCACGCGCCAGTTTCATAGATTCTAACAGTACATCAGGACCAGTTTGCATCTGCATTTCTATTGAGGCAAAAGGTCCAGACCCCATCAATTGTTCTACGGTTACTCCTGCTAATCGGTCACGCGACGCATGTACAGATAGTTCACAAAGCCTTTGCCAATGAGCTTGCCACAACAATTGCTGTGATTGTTTCAAAATAAGTCTCATAATGTTTTTTATATCTTCCGGACACAATATTCCACTTCCCCAAATATAGTTTAACATCTGTCGGGTAGGTTCACCATGTAAACCTGAGTCATTAACTGTACTTCGCAGTTGATTTAAAATTTTCCAATCCAAAGTATGATGTTCTCCTGTCATTACTCCTGCATTATCAATAGTATAAATCACAGGATAAGCTTGACAATTAATTTGAGTTACAGCATCAAAATCTTTCTGCTCCATTGCCTCTCGGAGTATTTTGTCCCAATCGACCCGAACTAACTGTGAATGCGGGGGTGAGTTAACCGGTTTACTAAATGTTTTATCTTTCAACTGCCCCCTTGTTGCCTTTCCCTCGAGCTCAATGAACTCCTCCTCTAACTTAACATTTTGTGCGCCATCCAGCACCTGATCTTGCAACGGTGCCGAAGGACAAACCTCTTTCTCTGTGTGAGGAGGAGGAGGTGGTTGATTCGAGGGCTGACGAACAACAGGGACAGGAATTCCTGAAGCAGGAGGACTGAAGTAATCTCCTCCTGCTGTAAAACGCCCCGCTGTTGAATCAGTTTTTTCGAGCCGATTAGTGGCAGCTGCGGCCATCTGTTTTTCAACTTTGTAACGTTTTAAACAGTTAATGACCTCTCTCCAAGATTTCATTAACTTTTTAGCAACTTTATCATCATCAATCACTAAATCCCATAAACAGTCCCCATAATTACGCCATTCTTCTATTTCAAACATACTTTCAGGATCTTTAAAGTAACCTTTTGCTTTGCCTAACGTAATTAGCCCAGCTAAATCTTTTAATGGGCTTACCCCCCGCTTTTCTAAAAAGCGTTGTAAAAGAGCGAGTGCTACCTCTTTTTCCATAGCGCGCTTTTTAAAGAATTCTTCCCTGATTAAGAGAATTCTTCTCCTTGATTAAGATGCAGCCTTTTTCCCCTGGGTAGCCTCTGACGGACGGCGAACCTTTCCCTTGATTAACGTGGTTCAAGCACGGATCGAGATACGATGCCAGCATCAGTCGATCTTTGCTCCCTGGTCGCTGCTACCAGTGCTTCTCCGTCCTCGCTGTCCGGTGAAGAACAGGGATTGGGGGTCCCTGTTCGGGCGCCACTTGCGACGAGCGAGGGGAAGCAAGCAGCCGACTCAGTATGAGTGATAAAGCAAGCTCCGATTTATTACGGCGCAATTATGATATTTATACATTTCCAGTTAATTATGCCTACTAGTCATATGTTGATAGGCTAAGCCCTAACGGTTACGTCTTCATACGGCCTCCTACTTGCGGTTTCTGTGGTTAGCTTGTCTCATAGCTTGGCTCCGTGTTCTACGTGACTTCCTCAGAGTTAGTTGCAACATCTTCTGCAAGCTCAGCATCGACCTTTTCCTTATCTTCCTTGTCCATTGTCCATTCTTGCAAGCTCAGTAAATTTTTCTCTGCGGCCTAGTCTGGTTCACTCCAAACTCATGTCAAGTGCTGTGTCACACAGTCCTTCCATGGATCCGTGGCCGTTTTCTCTCATCCATTCTGCAACAGATGGGGAATCGCTGAATTTTGGACTCGGCTGGTGACAAAATGTTCCAAACACACCCCATGCACACCTCCACCGGGGAAGGTGCCAGAAACGAGTTCTGTTGGTAGTTTTTACACTACCCCGGTAGGCAAGAGAAAGGCACCACAAAACTTGTTCTACCTGCTTTCTGGGCTGAGATGGGGAATCGCTGAATTTTCGACTCGGCTGGTGACAAAATGTTCCAAACACACCCCATGCACAACTCCACCGGGGAAGGTGCCAGAAACGAGTTCTGTTGGTAGTTTTTACACTACCCCGGTAGGCAAGAGAAAGGCACCACAAAACTTGTTCTACCTGCTTTCTGGGCTGAGATGGGGAATCCCTGAATTTTGGACTCGGCTCGTGACAAAATGTTCCAAACACACCCCATGCACAACTCCACCGGGGAAGGTGCCAGAAACGAGTTCTGTTGGTAGTTTTTACACTACCCCGGTAGGCAAGAGAAAGGCACCACAAAACTTGTTGTACCTGCTTTCTGGGCTGAGATGGGGAATCGCTGAATTTTGGACTTGGCTGGTAACAAAATGTTCCAAACACACCCCATGCACAACTCCACCGGGGAAGGTGCCAGAAACGAGTTCTGTTGGTAGTTTTTACACTACCCCGGTAGGCAGCTGAAAGGCACCACAAAACTTGTTCTACCTGCTTTCTGGGCTGAGATGGGGAATCGCTGAATTTTGGACTCGGCTGGTGACAAAATGTTCCAAACACACCCCATGCACAACTCCACCGGGGAAGGTGCCAGAAACGAGTTCTGTTGGTAGTTTTTACACTACCCCGGTAGGCAGCTGAAAGGCACCACAAAACTTGTTCTACCTGCTTTCTGGGCTGAGATGGAGAATCGCTGAATTTTGGACTCGGCTGGTGACAAAATGTTCCAAACACACCCCATGCACAACTCCACCGGGGAAGGTGCCAGAAACGAGTTCTGTTGGTAGTTTTTACACTACCCCGGTAGGCAGCTGAAAGGCACCACAAAACTTGTTCTACCTGCTTTCTGGGCTGAGATGGGGAACGGCTGAATTTTGGACTCGGCTTGTGACAAAATGTTCCAAACACACCCCATGCACAACTCCACCGGGGAAGGTGCCAGAAACGAGTTCTGTTGGTAGTTTTTACACTACCCCGGTAGGCAAGAGAAAGGCACCACAAAACTTGTTCTACCTGCTTTCTGGGCTGAGATGGAGAATCGCTGAATTTTGGACTCGGCTGGTGACAAAATGTTCCAAACACACCCCATGCACAACTCCACCGGGGAAGGTGCCAGAAACGAGTTCTCTTGGTAGTTTTTACACTACCCCGGTAGGCAGCTGAAAGGCACCACAAAACTTGTTCTACCTGCTTTCTGGGCTGAGATGGGGAATCCCTGAATTTTGGACTCGGCTGGTGACAAAATGTTCCAAACACACCCCATGCACAACTCCACTGGGGAAGGTGCCAGAAACGAGTTCCGTTGGTAGTTTTTACACTACCCCGGTAGGCAAGAGAAAGGCACCACAAAACTTGTTCTACCTGCTTTCTGGGCTGAGATGGGGAATCGCTGAATTTTGGACCCGGCTGGTGACAAAATGTTCCAAACACACCCCATGCACAACTCCACCGGGGAAGGTGCCAGAAACGAGTTCTCTTGGTAGTTTTTACAGTACCCCGGTAGGCAGCTGAAAGGCACCACAAAACTTGTTCTACCTGCTTTCTGGGCTGAGATGGGGAACGGCTGAATTTTGGACTCGGCTGGTGACAAAATGTTCCAAACACACCCCATGCACAACTCCACCGGGGAAGGTGCCAGAATCGAGTTCCGTTGGTAGTTTTTACACTACCCCGGTAGGCAAGAGAAAGGCACCACAAAACTTGTTGTACCTGCTTTCTGGGCTGAGATGGGGAATCGCTGAATTTTGGACTCGGCTGGTGACAAAATGTTCCAAACACACCCCATGCACAACTCCACCGGGGAAGGTGCCAGAAACGAGTTCTGTTGGTAGTTTTTACACTACCCCGGTAGGCAAGAGAAAGGCACCACAAAACTTGTTCTACCTGCTTTCTGGGCTGAGATGGAGAATCGCTGAATTTTGGACTCGGCTGGTGACAAAATGTTCCAAACACACCCCATGCACAACTCCACCGGGGAAGGTGCCAGAAACGAGTTCTGTTGGTAGTTTTTACACTACCCCGCTAGGCAGCTGAAAGGCACCACAAAACTTGTTCTACCTGCTTTCTGGGCTGAGATGGGGAATCGCTGAATTTTGGACTCGGCTGGTGACAAAATGTTCCAAACACACCCCATGCACAACTCCACCGGGGAAGGTGCCAGAAACGAGTTCTGTTGGTAGTTTTTACACTACCCCGGTAGGCAGCTGAAAGGCACCACAAAACTTGTTCTACCTGCTTTCTGGGCTGAGATGGAGAATCGCTGAATTTTGGACTCGGCTGGTGACAAAATGTTCCAAACACACCCCATGCACAACTCCACCGGGGAAGGTGCCAGAAACGAGTTCTGTTGGTAGTTTTTACACTACCCCGGTAGGCAAGAGAAAGGCACCACAAAACTTGTTCTACCTGCTTTCTGGGCTGAGATGGGGAATCGCTGAATTTTGGACTCGGCTGGTGACAAAATGTTCCAAACACACCCCATGCACAACTCCACCGGGGAAGGTGCCAGAAACGAGTTCTGTTGGTAGTTTTTACACTACCCCGGTAGGCAAGAGAAAGGCACCACAAAACTTGTTGTACCTGCTTTCTGGGCTGAGATGGGGAATCGCTGAATTTTGGACTCGGCTGGTGACAAAATGTTCCAAACACACCCCATGCACAACTCCACCGGGGAAGGTGCCAGAAACGAGTTCTGTTGGTAGTTTTTACAGTACCCCGGTAGGCAGCTGAAAGGCACCACAAAACTTGTTGTACCTGCTTTCTGGGCTGAGATGGGGAATCGCTGAATTTTGGACTCGGCTGGTGACAAAATGTTCCAAACACACCCCATGCACAACTCCACCGGGGAAGGTGCCAGAATCGAGTTCTGTTGGTAGTTTTTACACTACCCCGGTAGGCAGCTGAAAGGCACCACAAAACTTGTTCTACCTGCTTTCTGGGCTGAGATGGGGAATCGCTGAATTTTGGACTCGGCTGGTGACAAAATGTTCCAAACACACCCCATGCACAACTCCACCGGGGAAGGTGCCAGAAACGAGTTCTGTTGGTAGTTTTTACACTACCCCGGTAGGCAAGAGAAAGGCACCACAAAACTTGTTGTACCTGCTTTCTGGGCTGAGATGGGGAATCGCTGAATTTTGGACTCGGCTGGTGACAAAATGTTCCAAACACACCCCATGCACAACTCCACCGGGGAAGGTGCCAGAAACGAGTTCTGTTGGTAGTTTTTACACTACCCCGCTAGGCAGCTGAAAGGCACCACAAAACTTGTTCTACCTGCTTTCTGGGCTGAGATGGGGAATCGCTGAATTTTGGACTCGGCTGGTGACAAAATGTTCCAAACACACCCCATGCACAACTCCACCGGGGAAGGTGCCAGAAACGAGTTCTGTTGGTAGTTTTTACACTACCCCGGTAGGCAGCTGAAAGGCACCACAAAACTTGTTCTACCTGCTTTCTGGGCTGAGATGGGGAATCGCTGACTTTTGGACTCGGCTGGTGACAAAATGTTCCAAACACACCCCATGCACAACTCCACCGGGGAAGGTGCCAGAAACGAGTTCCATTGGTAGTTTTTACACTACCCCGGTAGGCAAGAGAAAGGCACCACAAAACTTGTTCTACCTGCTTTCTGGGCTGAGATGGGGAATCGCTGAATTTTGGACTCGGCTGGTGACAAAATGTTCCAAACACACCCCATGCACAACTCCACCGGGGAAGGTGCCAGAAACGAGTTCCGTTGGTAGTTTTTACACTACCCCGGTAGGCAAGAGAAAGGCACCACAAAACTTGTTGTACCTGCTTTCTGGGCTGAGATGGGGAATCGCTGAATTTTGGACTTGGCTGGTGACAAAATGTTCCAAACACACCCCATGCACAACTCCACCGGGGAAGGTGCCAGAAACGAGTTCTGTTGGTAGTTTTTACACTACCCCGGTAGGCAGCTGAAAGGCACCACAAAACTTGTTCTACCTGCTTTCTGGGCTGAGATGGGGAATCGCTGAATTTTGGACTCGGCTGGTGACAAAATGTTCCAAACACACCCCATGCACACCTCCACCGGGGAAGGTGCCAGAAACGAGTTCTGTTGGTAGTTTTTACACTACCCCGGTAGGCAGCTGAAAGGCACCACAAAACTTGTTCTACCTGCTTTCTGGGCTGAGATGGGGAATCGCTGACTTTTGGACTCGGCTGGTGACAAAATGTTCCAAACACACCCCATGCACAACTCCACCGGGGAAGGTGCCAGAAACGAGTTCCGTTGGTAGTTTTTACACTACCCCGGTAGGCAAGAGAAAGGCACCACAAAACTTGTTCTACCTGCTTTCTGGGCTGAGATGGGGAATCGCTGAATTTTGGACTCGGCTGGTGACAAAATGTTCCAAACACACCCCATGCACAACTCCACCGGGGAAGGTGCCAGAAACGAGTTCCGTTGGTAGTTTTTACACTACCCCGGTAGGCAAGAGAAAGGCACCACAAAACTTGTTCTACCTGCTTTCTGGGCTGAGATGGGGAACGGCTGAATTTTGGACTCGGCTGGTAACAAAATGTTCCAAACACACCCCATGCACAACTCCACCGGGGAAGGTGCCAGAAACGAGTTCTGTTGGTAGTTTTTACACTACCCCGGTAGGCAGCTGAAAGGCACCACAAAACTTGTTCTACCTGCTTTCTGGGCTGAGATGGGGAATCGCTGAATTTTGGACTCGGCTGGTGACAAAATGTTCCAAACACACCCCATGCACAACTCCACCGGGGAAGGTGCCAGAAACGAGTTCTGTTGGTAGTTTTTACACTACCCCGGTAGGCAAGAGAAAGGCACCACAAAACTTGTTGTACCTGCTTTCTGGGCTGAGATGGGGAATCGCTGAATTTTGGACTTGGCTGGTGACAAAATGTTCCAAACACACCCCATGCACAACTCCACCGGGGAAGGTGCCAGAAACGAGTTCTGTTGGTAGTTTTTACACTACCCCGGTAGGCAGCTGAAAGGCACCACAAAACTTGTTCTACCTGCTTTCTGGGCTGAGATGGGGAATCGCTGAATTTTGGACTCGGCTGGTGACAAAATGTTCCAAACACACCCCATGCACAACTCCACCGGGGAAGGTGCCAGAAACGAGTTCTGTGGGTAGTTTTTACACTACCCCGGTAGGCAGCTGAAAGGCACCACAAAACTTGTTCTACCTGCTTTCTGGGCTGAGATGGGGAATCGCTGACTTTTGGACTCGGCTGGTGACAAAATGTTCCAAACACACCCCATGCACAACTCCACCGGGGAAGGTGCCAGAAACGAGTTCCGTTGGTAGTTTTTACACTACCCCGGTAGGCAAGAGAAAGGCACCACAAAACTTGTTCTACCTGCTTTCTGGGCTGAGATGGGGAATCGCTGAATTTTGGACTCGGCTGGTGACAAAATGTTCCAAACACACCCCATGCACAACTCCACCGGGGAAGGTGCCAGAAACGAGTTCCGTTGGTAGTTTTTACACTACCCCGGTAGGCAAGAGAAAGGCACCACAAAACTTGTTGTACCTGCTTTCTGGGCTGAGATGGGGAATCGCTGAATTTTGGACTTGGCTGGTGACAAAATGTTCCAAACACACCCCATGCACAACTCCACCGGGGAAGGTGCCAGAAACGAGTTCTGTTGGTAGTTTTTACACTACCCCGGTAGGCAGCTGAAAGGCACCACAAAACTTGTTCTACCTGCTTTCTGGGCTGAGATGGGGAATCGCTGAATTTTGGACTCGGCTGGTGACAAAATGTTCCAAACACACCCCATGCACAACTCCACCGGGGAAGGTGCCAGAAACGAGTTCTGTTGGTAGTTTTTACACTACCCCGGTAGGCAGCTGAAAGGCACCACAAAACTTGTTCTACCTGCTTTCTGGGCTGAGATGGGGAATCGCTGACTTTTGGACTCGGCTGGTGACAAAATGTTCCAAACACACCCCATGCACAACTCCACCGGGGAAGGTGCCAGAAACGAGTTCCGTTGGTAGTTTTTACACTACCCCGGTAGGCAAGAGAAAGGCACCACAAAACTTGTTCTACCTGCTTTCTGGGCTGAGATGGGGAATCGCTGAATTTTGGACTCGGCTGGTGACAAAATGTTCCAAACACACCCCATGCACAACTCCACCGGGGAAGGTGCCAGAAACGAGTTCCGTTGGTAGTTTTTACACTACCCCGGTAGGCAGCTGAAAGGCACCACAAAACTTGTTCTACCTGCTTTCTGGGCTGAGATGGGGAATCGCTGAATTTTGGACTCGGCTGGTGACAAAATGTTCCAAACACACCCCATGCACAACTCCACCGGGGAAGGTGCCAGAAACGAGTTCTGTTGGTAGTTTTTACACTACCCCGGTAGGCAGCTGAAAGGCACCACAAAACTTGTTCTACCTGCTTTCTGGGCTGAGATGGGGAATCGCTGACTTTTGGACTCGGCTGCTGACAAAATGTTCCAAACACACCCCATGCACAACTCCACCGGGGAAGGTGCCAGAAACGAGTTCCGTTGGTAGTTTTTACACTACCCCGGTAGGCAAGAGAAAGGCACCACAAAACTTGTTCTACCTGCTTTCTGGGCTGAGATGGGGAACGGCTGAATTTTGGACTCGGCTGGTAACAAAATGTTCCAAACACACCCCATGCACAACTCCACCGGGGAAGGTGCCAGAAACGAGTTCTGTTGGTAGTTTTTACACTACCCCGGTAGGCAGCTGAAAGGCACCACAAAACTTGTTCTACCTGCTTTCTGGGCTGAGATGGGGAATCGCTGAATTTTGGACTTGGCTGGTGACAAAATGTTCCAAACACACCCCATGCACAACTCCACCGGGGAAGGTGCCAGAAACGAGTTCCGTTGGTAGTTTTTACACTACCCCGGTAGGCAAGAGAAAGGCACCACAAAACTTGTTCTACCTGCTTTCTGGGCTGAGATGGGGAATCGCTGAATTTTGTACTCGGCTGGTGACAAAATGTTCCAAACACACCCCATGCACAACTCCACCGGGGAAGGTGCCAGAAACGAGTTCCGTTGGTAGTTTTTACACTACCCCGGTAGGCAAGAGAAAGGCACCACAAAACTTGTTCTACCTGCTTTCTGGGCTGAGATGGAGAATCGCTGACTTTTGGACTCGGCTGGTGACAAAATGTTCCAAACACACCCCATGCACAACTCCACCGGGGAAGGTGCCAGAAACGAGTTCCGTTGGTAGTTTTTACACTACCCCGGTAGGCAGCTGAAAGGCACCACAAAACTTGTTCTACCTGCTTTCTGGGCTGAGATGGGGAATCGCTGAATTTTGGACTCGGCTGGTGACAAAATGTTCCAAACACACCCCATGCACAACTCCACCGGGGAAGGTGCCAGAAACGAGTTCTGTTGGTAGTTTTTACACTACCCCGGTAGGCAAGAGAAAGGCACCACAAAACTTGTTCTACCTGCTTTCTGGGCTGAGATGGAGAATCGCTGACTTTTGGACTCGGCTGGTGACAAAATGTTCCAAACACACCCCATGCACAACTCCACCGGGGAAGGTGCCAGAAACGAGTTCTGTTGGTAGTTTTTACACTACCCCGGTAGGCAGCTGAAAGGCACCACAAAACTTGTTCTACCTGCTTTCTGGGCTGAGATGGGGAATCCCTGAATTTTGGACTCGGCTGGTGACAAAATGTTCCAAACACACCCCATGCACAACTCCACCGGGGAAGGTGCCAGAAACGAGTTCTGTTGGTAGTTTTTACACTACCCCGGTAGGCAGCTGTAAGGCACCACAAAACTTGTTCTACCTGCTTTCTGGGCTGAGATGGGGAATCGCTGAATTTTGGACTCGGCTGGTGACAAAATGTTCCAAACACACCCCATGCACAACTCCACCGGGGAAGGTGCCAGAAACGAGTTCCGTTGGTAGTTTTTACACTACCCCGGTAGGCAGCTGAAAGGCACCACAAAACTTGTTCTACCTGCTTTCTGGGCTGAGATGGGGAACGGCTGAATTTTGGACTCGGCTGGTGACAAAATGTTCCAAACACACCCCATGCACAACTCCACCGGGGAAGGTGCCAGAAACGAGTTCCGTTGGTAGTTTTTACACTACCCCGGTAGGCAAGAGAAAGGCACCACAAAACTTGTTCTACCTGCTTTCTGGGCTGAGATGGAGAATCGCTGACTTTTGGACTCGGCTGGTGACAAAATGTTCCAAACACACCCCATGCACAACTCCACCGGGGAAGGTGCCAGAAACGAGTTCCGTTGGTAGTTTTTACACTACCCCGGTAGGCAGCTGAAAGGCACCACAAAACTTGTTCTACCTGCTTTCTGGGCTGAGATGGGGAATCCCTGAATTTTGGACTCGGCTGGTGACAAAATGTTCCAAACACACCCCATGCACAACTCCACCGGGGAAGGTGCCAGAAACGAGTTCTGTTGGTAGTTTTTACACTACCCCGGTAGGCAGCTGAAAGGCACCACAAAACTTGTTCTACCTGCTTTCTGGGCTGAGATGGGGAATCGCTGAATTTTGGACTCGGCTGGTGACAAAATGTTCCAAACACACCCCATGCACAACTCCACCGGGGAAGGTGCCAGAAACGAGTTCTGTGGGTAGTTTTTACACTACCCCGGTAGGCAGCTGAAAGGCACCACAAAACTTGTTCTACCTGCTTTCTGGGCTGAGATGGGGAATCGCTGACTTTTGGACTCGGCTGGTGACAAAATGTTCCAAACACACCCCATGCACAACTCCACCGGGGAAGGTGCCAGAAACGAGTTCCGTTGGTAGTTTTTACACTACCCCGGTAGGCAAGAGAAAGGCACCACAAAACTTGTTCTACCTGCTTTCTGGGCTGAGATGGGGAATCGCTGAATTTTGGACTCGGCTGGTGACAAAATGTTCCAAACACACCCCATGCACAACTCCACCGGGGAAGGTGCCAGAAACGAGTTCCGTTGGTAGTTTTTACACTACCCCGGTAGGCAAGAGAAAGGCACCACAAAACTTGTTGTACCTGCTTTCTGGGCTGAGATGGGGAATCGCTGAATTTTGGACTTGGCTGGTGACAAAATGTTCCAAACACACCCCATGCACAACTCCACCGGGGAAGGTGCCAGAAACGAGTTCTGTTGGTAGTTTTTACACTACCCCGGTAGGCAGCTGAAAGGCACCACAAAACTTGTTCTACCTGCTTTCTGGGCTGAGATGGGGAATCGCTGAATTTTGGACTCGGCTGGTGACAAAATGTTCCAAACACACCCCATGCACAACTCCACCGGGGAAGGTGCCAGAAACGAGTTCTGTTGGTAGTTTTTACACTACCCCGGTAGGCAGCTGAAAGGCACCACAAAACTTGTTCTACCTGCTTTCTGGGCTGAGATGGGGAATCGCTGAATTTTGGACTCGGCTGGTGACAAAATGTTCCAAACACACCCCATGCACAACTCCACCGGGGAAGGTGCCAGAAACGAGTTCCGTTGGTAGTTTTTACACTACCCCGGTAGGCAAGAGAAAGGCACCACAAAACTTGTTCTACCTGCTTTCTGGGCTGAGATGGGGAATCGCTGAATTTTGGACTCGGCTGGTGACAAAATGTTCCAAACACACCCCATGCACAACTCCACCGGGGAAGGTGCCAGAAACGAGTTCCGTTGGTAGTTTTTACACTACCCCGGTAGGCAGCTGAAAGGCACCACAAAACTTGTTCTACCTGCTTTCTGGGCTGAGATGGGGAATCGCTGAATTTTGGACTCGGCTGGTGACAAAATGTTCCAAACACACCCCATGCACAACTCCACCGGGGAAGGTGCCAGAAACGAGTTCTGTTGGTAGTTTTTACACTACCCCGGTAGGCAGCTGAAAGGCACCACAAAACTTGTTCTACCTGCTTTCTGGGCTGAGATGGGGAATCGCTGACTTTTGGACTCGGCTGCTGACAAAATGTTCCAAACACACCCCATGCACAACTCCACCGGGGAAGGTGCCAGAAACGAGTTCCGTTGGTAGTTTTTACACTACCCCGGTAGGCAAGAGAAAGGCACCACAAAACTTGTTCTACCTGCTTTCTGGGCTGAGATGGGGAACGGCTGAATTTTGGACTCGGCTGGTAACAAAATGTTCCAAACACACCCCATGCACAACTCCACCGGGGAAGGTGCCAGAAACGAGTTCTGTTGGTAGTTTTTACACTACCCCGGTAGGCAGCTGAAAGGCACCACAAAACTTGTTCTACCTGCTTTCTGGGCTGAGATGGGGAATCGCTGAATTTTGGACTTGGCTGGTGACAAAATGTTCCAAACACACCCCATGCACAACTCCACCGGGGAAGGTGCCAGAAACGAGTTCCGTTGGTAGTTTTTACACTACCCCGGTAGGCAAGAGAAAGGCACCACAAAACTTGTTCTACCTGCTTTCTGGGCTGAGATGGGGAATCGCTGAATTTTGTACTCGGCTGGTGACAAAATGTTCCAAACACACCCCATGCACAACTCCACCGGGGAAGGTGCCAGAAACGAGTTCCGTTGGTAGTTTTTACACTACCCCGGTAGGCAGCTGAAAGGCACCACAAAACTTGTTCTACCTGCTTTCTGGGCTGAGATGGGGAATCGCTGAATTTTGGACTCGGCTGGTGACAAAATGTTCCAAACACACCCCATGCACAACTCCACCGGGGAAGGTGCCAGAATCGAGTTCTGTTGGTAGTTTTTACACTACCCCGGTAGGCAAGAGAAAGGCACCACAAAACTTGTTCTACCTGCTTTCTGGGCTGAGATGGGGAATCGCTGAATTTTGGACTCGGCTGGTGACAAAATGTTCCAAACACACCCCATGCACAACTCCACCGGGGAAGGTGCCAGAAACGAGTTCTGTTGGTAGTTTTTACACTACCCCGGTAGGCAAGAGAAAGGCACCACAAAACTTGTTCTACCTGCTTTCTGGGCTGAGATGGAGAATCGCTGACTTTTGGACTCGGCTGGTGACAAAATGTTCCAAACACACCCCATGCACAACTCCACCGGGGAAGGTGCCAGAAACGAGTTCTGTTGGTAGTTTTTACACTACCCCGGTAGGCAGCTGAAAGGCACCACAAAACTTGTTCTACCTGCTTTCTGGGCTGAGATGGGGAATCCCTGAATTTTGGACTCGGCTGGTGACAAAATGTTCCAAACACACCCCATGCACAACTCCACCGGGGAAGGTGCCAGAAACGAGTTCTGTTGGTAGTTTTTACACTACCCCGGTAGGCAGCTGTAAGGCACCACAAAACTTGTTCTACCTGCTTTCTGGGCTGAGATGGGGAATCGCTGAATTTTGGACTCGGCTGGTGACAAAATGTTCCAAACACACCCCATGCACAACTCCACCGGGGAAGGTGCCAGAAACGAGTTCCGTTGGTAGTTTTTACACTACCCCGGTAGGCAGCTGAAAGGCACCACAAAACTTGTTCTACCTGCTTTCTGGGCTGAGATGGGGAACGGCTGAATTTTGGACTCGGCTGGTGACAAAATGTTCCAAACACACCCCATGCACAACTCCACCGGGGAAGGTGCCAGAAACGAGTTCCGTTGGTAGTTTTTACACTACCCCGGTAGGCAAGAGAAAGGCACCACAAAACTTGTTCTACCTGCTTTCTGGGCTGAGATGGAGAATCGCTGACTTTTGGACTCGGCTGGTGACAAAATGTTCCAAACACACCCCATGCACAACTCCACCGGGGAAGGTGCCAGAAACGAGTTCCGTTGGTAGTTTTTACACTACCCCGGTAGGCAGCTGAAAGGCACCACAAAACTTGTTCTACCTGCTTTCTGGGCTGAGATGGGGAATCCCTGAATTTTGGACTCGGCTGGTGACAAAATGTTCCAAACACACCCCATGCACAACTCCACCGGGGAAGGTGCCAGAAACGAGTTCTGTTGGTAGTTTTTACACTACCCCGGTAGGCAGCTGAAAGGCACCACAAAACTTGTTCTACCTGCTTTCTGGGCTGAGATGGGGAACGGCTGAATTTTGGACTCGGCTGGTGACAAAATGTTCCAAACACACCCCATGCACAACTCCACCGGGAAAGGTGCCAGAAACGAGTTCTGTTGGTAGTTTTTACACTACCCCGGTAGGCAGCTGAAAGGCACCACAAAACTTGTTCTACCTGCTTTCTGGGCTGAGATGGGGAACGGCTGAATTTTGGACTCGGCTGGTGACAAAATGTTCCAAACACACCCCATGCACAACTCCACCGGGGAAGGTGCCAGAAACGAGTTCTGTTGGTAGTTTTTACACTACCCCGGTAGGCAAGAGAAAGGCACCACAAAACTTGTTCTACCTGCTTTCTGGGCTGAGATGGAGAATCGCTGAATTTTGGACTCGGCTGGTAACAAAATGTTCCAAACACACCCCATGCACAACTCCACCGGGGAAGGTGCCAGAAACGAGTTCTGTTGGTAGTTTTTACACTACCCCGGTAGGCAGCTGAAAGGCACCACAAAACTTGTTCTACCTGCTTTCTGGGCTGAGATGGGGAACGGCTGAATTTTGGACTCGGCTGGTGACAAAATGTTCCAAACACACCCCATGCACAACTCCACCGGGGAAGGTGCCAGAAACGAGTTCTGTTGGTAGTTTTTACACTACCCCGCTAGGCAGCTGAAAGGCACCACAAAACTTGTTGTACCTGCTTTCTGGGCTGAGATGGGGAATCGCTGAATTTTGGACTCGGCTGGTGACAAAATGTTCCAAACACACCCCATGCACAACTCCACCGGGGAAGGTGCCAGAAACGAGTTCTGTTGGTAGTTTTTACACTACCCCGGTAGGCAGCTGAAAGGCACCACAAAACTTGTTCTACCTGCTTTCTGGGCTGAGATGGGGAATCGCTGAATTTTGGACTCGGCTGGTGACAAAATGTTCCAAACACACCCCATGCACAACTCCACCGGGGAAGGTGCCAGAAACGAGTTCCGTTGGTAGTTTTTACACTACCCCGGTAGGCAGCTGAAAGGCACCACAAAACTTGTTCTACCTGCTTTCTGGGCTGAGATGGGGAATCGCTGAATTTTGGACTCGGCTGGTGACAAAATGTTCCAAACACACCCCATGCACAACTCCACCGGGGAAGGTGCCAGAAACGAGTTCTGTTGGTAGTTTTTACACTACCCCGGTAGGCAAGAGAAAGGCACCACAAAACTTGTTCTACCTGCTTTCTGGGCTGAGATGGGGAACGGCTGAATTTTGGACTCGGCTGCTGACAAAATGTTCCAAACACACCCCATGCACAACTCCACCGGGGAAGGTGCCAGAAACGAGTTCTGTTGGTAGTTTTTACACTACCCCGGTAGGCAAGAGAAAGGCACCACAAAACTTGTTCTACCTGCTTTCTGGGCTGAGATGGAGAATCGCTGACTTTTGGACTCGGCTGGTGACAAAATGTTCCAAACACACCCCATGCACAACTCCACCGGGGAAGGTGCCAGAAACGAGTTCTGTTGGTAGTTTTTACACTACCCCGGTAGGCAGCTGAAAGGCACCACAAAACTTGTTCTACCTGCTTTCTGGGCTGAGATGGGGAATCCCTGAATTTTGGACTCGGCTGGTGACAAAATGTTCCAAACACACCCCATGCACAACTCCACCGGGGAAGGTGCCAGAAACGAGTTCTGTTGGTAGTTTTTACACTACCCCGGTAGGCAGCTGAAAGGCACCACAAAACTTGTTCTACCTGCTTTCTGGGCTGAGATGGGGAATCGCTGAATTTTGGACTCGGCTGGTGACAAAATGTTCCAAACACACCCCATGCACAACTCCACCGGGGAAGGTGCCAGAAACGAGTTCCGTTGGTAGTTTTTACACTACCCCGGTAGGCAGCTGAAAGGCACCACAAAACTTGTTCTACCTGCTTTCTGGGCTGAGATGGGGAACGGCTGAATTTTGGACTCGGCTGGTGACAAAATGTTCCAAACACACCCCATGCACAACTCCACCGGGGAAGGTGCCAGAAACGAGTTCCGTTGGTAGTTTTTACACTACCCCGGTAGGCAAGAGAAAGGCACCACAAAACTTGTTCTACCTGCTTTCTGGGCTGAGATGGAGAATCGCTGACTTTTGGACTCGGCTGGTGACAAAATGTTCCAAACACACCCCATGCACAACTCCACCGGGGAAGGTGCCAGAAACGAGTTCCGTTGGTAGTTTTTACACTACCCCGGTAGGCAGCTGAAAGGCACCACAAAACTTGTTCTACCTGCTTTCTGGGCTGAGATGGGGAATCCCTGAATTTTGGACTCGGCTGGTGACAAAATGTTCCAAACACACCCCATGCACAACTCCACCGGGGAAGGTGCCAGAAACGAGTTCTGTTGGTAGTTTTTACACTACCCCGGTAGGCAGCTGAAAGGCACCACAAAACTTGTTCTACCTGCTTTCTGGGCTGAGATGGGGAACGGCTGAATTTTGGACTCGGCTGGTGACAAAATGTTCCAAACACACCCCATGCACAACTCCACCGGGAAAGGTGCCAGAAACGAGTTCTGTTGGTAGTTTTTACACTACCCCGGTAGGCAGCTGAAAGGCACCACAAAACTTGTTCTACCTGCTTTCTGGGCTGAGATGGGGAACGGCTGAATTTTGGACTCGGCTGGTGACAAAATGTTCCAAACACACCCCATGCACAACTCCACCGGGGAAGGTGCCAGAAACGAGTTCTGTTGGTAGTTTTTACACTACCCCGGTAGGCAAGAGAAAGGCACCACAAAACTTGTTCTACCTGCTTTCTGGGCTGAGATGGAGAATCGCTGAATTTTGGACTCGGCTGGTGACAAAATGTTCCAAACACACCCCATGCACAACTCCACCGGGGAAGGTGCCAGAAACGAGTTCTGTTGGTAGTTTTTACACTACCCCGGTAGGCAAGAGAAAGGCACCACAAAACTTGTTCTACCTGCTTTCTGGGCTGAGATGGGGAATCGCTGAATTTTGGACTTGGCTGGTGACAAAATGTTCCAAACACACCCCATGCACAACTCCACCGGGGAAGGTGCCAGAAACGAGTTCTGTTGGTAGTTTTTACACTACCCCGGTAGGCAGCTGAAAGGCACCACAAAACTTGTTCTACCTGCTTTCTGGGCTGAGATGGGGAATCGCTGAATTTTGGACTCGGCTGGTGACAAAATGTTCCAAACACACCCCATGCACAACTCCACCGGGGAAGGTGCCAGAAACGAGTTCTGTTGGTAGTTTTTACACTACCCCGGTAGGCAGCTGAAAGGCACCACAAAACTTGTTCTACCTGCTTTCTGGGCTGAGATGGGGAATCGCTGAATTTTGGACTCGGCTGGTGACAAAATGTTCCAAACACACCCCATGCACAACTCCACCGGGGAAGGTGCCAGAAACGAGTTCTGTTGGTAGTTTTTACACTACCCCGGTAGGCAAGAGAAAGGCACCACAAAACTTGTTCTACCTGCTTTCTGGGCTGAGATGGAGAATCGCTGAATTTTGGACTCGGCTGGTAACAAAATGTTCCAAACACACCCCATGCACAACTCCACCGGGGAAGGTGCCAGAAACGAGTTCTGTTGGTAGTTTTTACACTACCCCGGTAGGCAAGAGAAAGGCACCACAAAACTTGTTCTACCTGCTTTCTGGGCTGAGATGGGGAATCGCTGAATTTTGGACTTGGCTGGTGACAAAATGTTCCAAACACACCCCATGCACAACTCCACCGGGGAAGGTGCCAGAAACGAGTTCTGTTGGTAGTTTTTACACTACCCCGGTAGGCAGCTGAAAGGCACCACAAAACTTGTTCTACCTGCTTTCTGGGCTGAGATGGGGAATCGCTGAATTTTGGACTCGGCTGGTGACAAAATGTTCCAAACACACCCCATGCACAACTCCACCGGGGAAGGTGCCAGAATCGAGTTCCGTTGGTAGTTTTTACACTACCCCGGTAGGCAGCTGAAAGGCACCACAAAACTTGTTCTACCTGCTTTCTGGGCTGAGATGGGGAATCGCTGAATTTTGGACTCGGCTGGTGACAAAATGTTCCAAACACACCCCATGCACAACTCCACCGGGGAAGGTGCCAGAAACGAGTTCTGTTGGTAGTTTTTACACTACCCCGGTAGGCAAGAGAAAGGCACCACAAAACTTGTTCTACCTGCTTTCTGGGCTGAGATGGAGAATCGCTGAATTTTGGACTCGGCTGGTGACAAAATGTTCCAAACACACCCCATGCACAACTCCACCGGGGAAGGTGCCAGAAACGAGTTCCGTTGGTAGTTTTTACACTACCCCGGTAGGCAAGAGAAAGGCACCACAAAACTTGTTCTACCTGCTTTCTGGGCTGAGATGGGGAACGGCTGAATTTTGGACTCGGCTGGTGACAAAATGTTCCAAACACACCCCATGCACAACTCCACCGGGGAAGGTGCCAGAAACGAGTTCCGTTGGTAGTTTTTACACTACCCCGGTAGGCAGCTGAAAGGCACCACAAAACTTGTTCTACCTGCTTTCTGGGCTGAGATGGGGAATCGCTGAATTTTGGACTTGGCTGGTGACAAAATGTTCCAAACACACCCCATGCACAACTCCACCGGGGAAGGTGCCAGAAACGAGTTCTGTTGGTAGTTTTTACACTACCCCGGTAGGCAGCTGAAAGGCACCACAAAACTTGTTGTACCTGCTTTCTGGGCTGAGATGGGGAATCGCTGAATTTTGGACTCGGCTGGTGACAAAATGTTCCAAACACACCCCATGCACAACTCCACCGGGGAAGGTGCCAGAATCGAGTTCTGTTGGTAGTTTTTACACTACCCCGGTAGGCAAGAGAAAGGCACCACAAAACTTGTTCTACCTGCTTTCTGGGCTGAGATGGGGAACGGCTGAATTTTGGACTCGGCTGGTGACAAAATGTTCCAAACACACCCCATGCACAACTCCACCGGGGAAGGTGCCAGAAACGAGTTCTGTTGGTAGTTTTTACACTACCCCGGTAGGCAAGAGAAAGGCACCACAAAACTTGTTCTACCTGCTTTCTGGGCTGAGATGGGGAATCGCTGAATTTTGGACTCGGCTGGTGACAAAATGTTCCAAACACACCCCATGCACAACTCCACCGGGGAAGGTGCCAGAAACGAGTTCTGTTGGTAGTTTTTACACTACCCCGGTAGGCAGCTGAAAGGCACCACAAAACTTGTTCTACCTGCTTTCTGGGCTGAGATGGGGAATCGCTGAATTTTGGACTCGGCTGGTGACAAAATGTTCCAAACACACCCCATGCACAACTCCACCGGGGAAGGTGCCAGAATCGAGTTCTGTTGGTAGTTTTTACACTACCCCGCTAGGCAGCTGAAAGGCACCACAAAACTTGTTCTACCTGCTTTCTGGGCTGAGATGGGGAATCGCTGAATTTTGGACTCGGCTGGTGACAAAATGTTCCAAACACACCCCATGCACAACTCCACCGGGGAAGGTGCCAGAAACGAGTTCCGTTGGTAGTTTTTACACTACCCCGGTAGGCAGCTGAAAGGCACCACAAAACTTGTTCTACCTGCTTTCTGGGCTGAGATGGGGAACGGCTGAATTTTGGACTCGGCTGGTGACAAAATGTTCCAAACACACCCCATGCACAACTCCACCGGGGAAGGTGCCAGAATCGAGTTCCGTTGGTAGTTTTTACACTACCCCGGTAGGCAAGAGAAAGGCACCACATAACTTGTTCTACCTGCTTTCTGGGCTGAGATGGGGAACGGCTGAATTTTGGACTCGGCTGGTGACAAAATGTTCCAAACACACCCCATGCACAACTCCACCGGGGAAGGTGCCAGAAACGAGTTCTGTTGGTAGTTTTTACACTACCCCGGTAGGCAGCTGAAAGGCACCACAAAACTTGTTCTACCTGCTTTCTGGGCTGAGATGGGGAATCGCTGAATTTTGGACTCGGCTGGTGACAAAATGTTCCAAACACACCCCATGCACAACTCCACCGGGGAAGGTGCCAGAAACGAGTTCTGTTGGTAGTTTTTACACTACCCCGGTAGGCAAGAGAAAGGCACCACAAAACTTGTTCTACCTGCTTTCTGGGCTGAGATGGGGAATCGCTGAATTTTGGACTCGGCTGGTGACAAAATGTTCCAAACACACCCCATGCACAACTCCACCGGGGAAGGTGCCAGAAACGAGTTCTGTTGGTAGTTTTTACACTACCCCGGTAGGCAGCTGAAAGGCACCACAAAACTTGTTCTACCTGCTTTCTGGGCTGAGATGGGGAATCCCTGAATTTTGGACTCGGCTGGTGACAAAATGTTCCAAACACACCCCATGCACAACTCCACCGGGGAAGGTGCCAGAAACGAGTTCTCTTGGTAGTTTTTACACTACCCCGCTAGGCAGCTGAAAGGCACCACAAAACTTGTTCTACCTGCTTTCTGGGCTGAGATGGGGAATCCCTGAATTTTGGACTCGGCTGGTGACAAAATGTTCCAAACACACCCCATGCACAACTCCACCGGGGAAGGTGCCAGAAACGAGTTCCGTTGGTAGTTTTTACACTACCCCGGTAGGCAGCTGAAAGGCACCACAAAACTTGTTCTACCTGCTTTCTGGGCTGAGATGGGGAACGGCTGAATTTTGGACTCGGCTGGTGACAAAATGTTCCAAACACACCCCATGCACAACTCCACCGGGGAAGGTGCCAGAATCGAGTTCCGTTGGTAGTTTTTACACTACCCCGGTAGGCAAGAGAAAGGCACCACAAAACTTGTTCTACCTGCTTTCTGGGCTGAGATGGGGAACGGCTGAATTTTGGACTCGGCTGGTGACAAAATGTTCCAAACACACCCCATGCACAACTCCACCGGGGAAGGTGCCAGAAACGAGTTCTGTTGGTAGTTTTTACACTACCCCGGTAGGCAGCTGAAAGGCACCACAAAACTTGTTCTACCTGCTTTCTGGGCTGAGATGGGGAACGGCTGAATTTTGGACTCGGCTGGTGACAAAATGTTCCAAACACACCCCATGCACAACTCCACCGGGGAAGGTGCCAGAAACGAGTTCTGTTGGTAGTTTTTACACTACCCCGGTAGGCAAGAGAAAGGCACCACAAAACTTGTTCTACCTGCTTTCTGGGCTGAGATGGGGAATCGCTGAATTTTGGACTCGGCTGGTGACAAAATGTTCCAAACACACCCCATGCACAACTCCACCGGGGAAGGTGCCAGAAACGAGTTCTGTTGGTAGTTTTTACACTACCCCGGTAGGCAAGAGAAAGGCACCACAAAACTTGTTCTACCTGCTTTCTGGGCTGAGATGGAGAATCGCTGACTTTTGGACTCGGCTGGTGACAAAATGTTCCAAACACACCCCATGCACAACTCCACCGGGGAAGGTGCCAGAAACGAGTTCCGTTGGTAGTTTTTACACTACCCCGGTAGGCAGCTGAAAGGCACCACAAAACTTGTTGTACTTGCTTTCTGGGCTGAGATGGGGAATCCCTGAATTTTGGACTCGGCTGGTGACAAAATGTTCCAAACACACCCCATGCACAACTCCACCGGGGAAGGTGCCAGAAACGAGTTCTGTTGGTAGTTTTTACACTACCCCGGTAGGCAGCTGAAAGGCACCACAAAACTTGTTCTACCTGCTTTCTGGGCTGAGATGGGGAATCGCTGAATTTTGGACTCGGCTGGTGACAAAATGTTCCAAACACACCCCATGCACAACTCCACCGGGGAAGGTGCCAGAAACGAGTTCTGTTGGTAGTTTTTACACTACCCCGGTAGGCAAGAGAAAGGCACCACAAAACTTGTTCTACCTGCTTTCTGGGCTGAGATGGAGAATCGCTGAATTTTGGACTCGGCTGGTAACAAAATGTTCCAAACACACCCCATGCACAACTCCACCGGGGAAGGTGCCAGAAACGAGTTCTGTTGGTAGTTTTTACACTACCCCGGTAGGCAAGAGAAAGGCACCACAAAACTTGTTGTACCTGCTTTCTGGGCTGAGATGGGGAATCGCTGAATTTTGGACTTGGCTGGTGACAAAATGTTCCAAACACACCCCATGCACAACTCCACCGGGGAAGGTGCCAGAAACGAGTTCTGTTGGTAGTTTTTACACTACCCCGGTAGGCAGCTGAAAGGCACCACAAAACTTGTTCTACCTGCTTTCTGGGCTGAGATGGGGAATCGCTGAATTTTGGACTCGGCTGGTGACAAAATGTTCCAAACACACCCCATGCACACCTCCACCGGGGAAGGTGCCAGAAACGAGTTCCGTTGGTAGTTTTTACACTACCCCGGTAGGCAGCTGAAAGGCACCACAAAACTTGTTCTACCTGCTTTCTGGGCTGAGATGGGGAACGGCTGAATTTTGGTCTCGGCTCCTGACAAAATGTTCCAAACACACCCCATGCACAACTCCACCGGGGAAGGTGCCAGAAACGAGTTCTGTTGGTAGTTTTTACACTACCACGGTAGGCAGCTGAAAGGCACCACAAAACTTGTTCTACCTGCTTTCTGGGCTGAGATGGGGAATCGCTGACTTTTGGACTCGGCTGGTGACAAAATGTTCCAAACACACCCCATGCACAACTCCACCGGGGAAGGTGCCAGAAACGAGTTCTGTTGGTAGTTTTTACACTACCCCGCTAGGCAGCTGAAAGGCACCACAAAACTTGTTCTACCTGCTTTCTGGGCTGAGATGGGGAATCGCTGAATTTTGGACTCGGCTGGTGACAAAATGTTCCAAACACACCCCATGCACAACTCCACCGGGGAAGGTGCCAGAAACGAGTTCCGTTGGTAGTTTTTACACTACCCCGGTAGGCAGCTGAAAGGCACCACAAAACTTCTTCTACCTGCTTTCTGGGCTGAGATGGGGAATCGCTGAATTTTGGACTCGGCTGGTGACAAAATGTTCCAAACACACCCCATGCACAACTCCACCGGGGAAGGTGCCAGAAACGAGTTCTGTTGGTAGTTTTTACACTACCCCGGTAGGCAAGAGAAAGGCACCACAAAACTTGTTCTACCTGCTTTCTGGGCTGAGATGGGGAATCGCTGAATTTTGGACTCGGCTGGTGACAAAATGTTCCAAACACACCCCATGCACAACTCCACCGGGGAAGGTGCCAGAAACGAGTTCTCTTGGTAGTTTTTACACTACCCCGCTAGGCAAGAGAAAGGCACCACAAAACTTGTTCTACCTGCTTTCTGGGCTGAGATGGAGAATCGCTGACTTTTGGACTCGGCTGGTGACAAAATGTTCCAAACACACCCCATGCACAACTCCACCGGGGAAGGTGCCAGAAACGAGTTCCGTTGGTAGTTTTTACACTACCCCGGTAGGCAGCTGAAAGGCACCACAAAACTTGTTGTACTTGCTTTCTGGGCTGAGATGGGGAATCCCTGAATTTTGGACTCGGCTGGTGACAAAATGTTCCAAACACACCCCATGCACAACTCCACCGGGGAAGGTGCCAGAAACGAGTTCTGTTGGTAGTTTTTACACTACCCCGGTAGGCAGCTGAAAGGCACCACAAAACTTGTTCTACCTGCTTTCTGGGCTGAGATGGGGAATCGCTGAATTTTGGACTCGGCTGGTGACAAAATGTTCCAAACACACCCCATGCACAACTCCACCGGGGAAGGTGCCAGAAACGAGTTCTGTTGGTAGTTTTTACACTACCCCGGTAGGCAAGAGAAAGGCACCACAAAACTTGTTCTACCTGCTTTCTGGGCTGAGATGGAGAATCGCTGAATTTTGGACTCGGCTGGTAACAAAATGTTCCAAACACACCCCATGCACAACTCCACCGGGGAAGGTGCCAGAAACGAGTTCTGTTGGTAGTTTTTACACTACCCCGGTAGGCAAGAGAAAGGCACCACAAAACTTGTTGTACCTGCTTTCTGGGCTGAGATGGGGAATCGCTGAATTTTGGACTTGGCTGGTGACAAAATGTTCCAAACACACCCCATGCACAACTCCACCGGGGAAGGTGCCAGAAACGAGTTCTGTTGGTAGTTTTTACACTACCCCGGTAGGCAGCTGAAAGGCACCACAAAACTTGTTCTACCTGCTTTCTGGGCTGAGATGGGGAATCGCTGAATTTTGGACTCGGCTGGTGACAAAATGTTCCAAACACACCCCATGCACAACTCCACCGGGGAAGGTGCCAGAATCGAGTTCTGTTGGTAGTTTTTACACTACCCCGGTAGGCAAGAGAAAGGCACCACAAAACTTGTTCTACCTGCTTTCTGGGCTGAGATGGGGAATCGCTGAATTTTGGACTCGGCTGGTGACAAAATGTTCCAAACACACCCCATGCACAACTCCACCGGGGAAGGTGCCAGAAACGAGTTCTGTTGGTAGTTTTTACACTACCCCGGTAGGCAAGAGAAAGGCACCACAAAACTTGTTCTACCTGCTTTCTGGGCTGAGATGGGGAACGGCTGAATTTTGGACTCGGCTGGTGACAAAATGTTCCAAACACACCCCATGCACAACTCCACCGGGGAAGGTGCCAGAAACGAGTTCTGTTGGTAGTTTTTACACTACCCCGCTAGGCAGCTGAAAGGCACCACAAAACTTGTTCTACCTGCTTTCTGGGCTGAGATGGGGAATCGCTGAATTTTGGACTCGGCTGGTGACAAAATGTTCCAAACACACCCCATGCACAACTCCACCGGGGAAGGTGCCAGAAATGAGTTCCGTTGGTAGTTTTTACACTACCCCGGTAGGCAAGAGAAAGGCACCACAAAACTTGTTCTACCTGCTTTCTGGGCTGAGATGGGGAATCGCTGAATTTTGGACTCGGCTGGTGACAAAATGTTCCAAACACACCCCATGCACAACTCCACCGGGGAAGGTGCCAGAAACGAGTTCTGTTGGTAGTTTTTACACTACCCCGGTAGGCAAGAGAAAGGCACCACAAAACTTGTTCTACCTGCTTTCTGGGCTGAGATGGGGAATCGCTGAATTTTGGACTCGGCTGGTGACAAAATGTTCCAAACACACCCCATGCACAACTCCACCGGGGAAGGTGCCAGAAACGAGTTCTGTTGGTAGTTTTTACACTACCCCGGTAGGCAAGAGAAAGGCACCACAAAACTTGTTCTACCTGCTTTCTGGGCTGAGATGGAGAATCGCTGACTTTTGGACTCGGCTGGTGACAAAATGTTCCAAACACACCCCATGCACAACTCCACCGGGGAAGGTGCCAGAAACGAGTTCCGTTGGTAGTTTTTACACTACCCCGGTAGGCAGCTGAAAGGCACCACAAAACTTGTTGTACTTGCTTTCTGGGCTGAGATGGGGAATCCCTGAATTTTGGACTCGGCTGGTGACAAAATGTTCCAAACACACCCCATGCACAACTCCACCGGGGAAGGTGCCAGAAACGAGTTCTGTTGGTAGTTTTTACACTACCCCGGTAGGCAGCTGAAAGGCACCACAAAACTTGTTCTACCTGCTTTCTGGGCTGAGATGGGGAATCGCTGAATTTTGGACTCGGCTGGTGACAAAATGTTCCAAACACACCCCATGCACAACTCCACCGGGGAAGGTGCCAGAAACGAGTTCTGTTGGTAGTTTTTACACTACCCCGGTAGGCAAGAGAAAGGCACCACAAAACTTGTTCTACCTGCTTTCTGGGCTGAGATGGAGAATCGCTGAATTTTGGACTCGGCTGGTAACAAAATGTTCCAAACACACCCCATGCACAACTCCACCGGGGAAGGTGCCAGAAACGAGTTCTGTTGGTAGTTTTTACACTACCCCGGTAGGCAAGAGAAAGGCACCACAAAACTTGTTGTACCTGCTTTCTGGGCTGAGATGGGGAATCGCTGAATTTTGGACTTGGCTGGTGACAAAATGTTCCAAACACACCCCATGCACAACTCCACCGGGGAAGGTGCCAGAAACGAGTTCTGTTGGTAGTTTTTACACTACCCCGGTAGGCAGCTGAAAGGCACCACAAAACTTGTTCTACCTGCTTTCTGGGCTGAGATGGGGAATCGCTGAATTTTGGACTCGGCTGGTGACAAAATGTTCCAAACACACCCCATGCACAACTCCACCGGGGAAGGTGCCAGAATCGAGTTCTGTTGGTAGTTTTTACACTACCCCGGTAGGCAAGAGAAAGGCACCACAAAACTTGTTCTACCTGCTTTCTGGGCTGAGATGGGGAATCCCTGAATTTTGGACTCGGCTGGTGACAAAATGTTCCAAACACACCCCATGCACAACTCCACCGGGGAAGGTGCCAGAAACGAGTTCTGTTGGTAGTTTTTACACTACCCCGGTAGGCAGCTGAAAGGCACCACAAAACTTGTTCTACCTGCTTTCTGGGCTGAGATGGGGAATCGCTGAATTTTGGACTCGGCTGGTGACAAAATGTTCCAAACACACCCCATGCACAACTCCACCGGCAAAGGTGCCAGAAACGAGTTCCGTTGGTAGTTTTTACACTACCCCGGTAGGCAGCTGAAAGGCACCACAAAACTTCTTCTACCTGCTTTCTGGGCTGAGATGGGGAATCGCTGAATTTTGGACTCGGCTGGTGACAAAATGTTCCAAACACACCCCATGCACAACTCCACCGGGGAAGGTGCCAGAAACGAGTTCCATTGGTAGTTTTTACACTACCCCGGTAGGCAGCTGAAAGGCACCACAAAACTTGTTCTACCTGCTTTCTGGGCTGAGATGGGGAATCGCTGAATTTTGGACTCGGCTGGTGACAAAATGTTCCAAACACACCCCATGCACAACTCCACCGGGGAAGGTGCCAGAAACGAGTTCTGTTGGTAGTTTTTACACTACCCCGGTAGGCAGCTGAAAGGCACCACAAAACTTGTTCTACCTGCTTTCTGGGCTGAGATGGGGAACGGCTGAATTTTGGACTCGGCTGGTGACAAAATGTTCCAAACACACCCCATGCACAACTCCACCGGGGAAGGTGCCAGAAACGAGTTCTGTTGGTAGTTTTTACACTACCCCGGTAGGCAGCTGAAAGGCACCACAAAACTTGTTCTACCTGCTTTCTGGGCTGAGATGGGGAATCGCTGAATTTTGGACTCGGCTGGTGACAAAATGTTCCAAACACACCCCATGCACAACTCCACCGGCAAAGGTGCCAGAAACGAGTTCCGTTGGTAGTTTTTACACTACCCCGGTAGGCAGCTGAAAGGCACCACAAAACTTCTTCTACCTGCTTTCTGGGCTGAGATGGGGAATCGCTGAATTTTGGACTCGGCTGGTGACAAAATGTTCCAAACACACCCCATGCACAACTCCACCGGGGAAGGTGCCAGAAACGAGTTCCATTGGTAGTTTTTACACTACCCCGGTAGGCAGCTGAAAGGCACCACAAAACTTGTTCTACCTGCTTTCTGGGCTGAGATGGGGAATCGCTGAATTTTGGACTCGGCTGGTGACAAAATGTTCCAAACACACCCCATGCACAACTCCACCGGGGAAGGTGCCAGAAACGAGTTCTGTTGGTAGTTTTTACACTACCCCGGTAGGCAGCTGAAAGGCACCACAAAACTTGTTCTACCTGCTTTCTGGGCTGAGATGGGGAACGGCTGAATTTTGGACTCGGCTGGTGACAAAATGTTCCAAACACACCCCATGCACAACTCCACCGGGGAAGGTGCCAGAAACGAGTTCTGTTGGTAGTTTTTACACTACCCCGGTAGGCAGCTGAAAGGCACCACAAAACTTGTTCTACCTGCTTTCTGGGCTGAGATGGGGAATCGCTGAATTTTGGACTCGGCTGGTGACAAAATGTTCCAAACACACCCCATGCACAACTCCACCGGGGAAGGTGCCAGAAACGAGTTCTGTTGGTAGTTTTTACACTACCCCGGTAGGCAGCTGAAAGGCACCACAAAACTTGTTCTACCTGCTTTCTGGGCTGAGATGGGGAATCGCTGAATTTTGGACTCGGCTGGTGACAAAATGTTCCAAACACACCCCATGCACAACTCCACCGGGGAAGGTGCCAGAAACGAGTTCCGTTGGTAGTTTTTACACTACCCCGGTAGGCAGCTGAAAGGCACCACAAAACTTGTTCTACCTGCTTTCTGGGCTGAGATGGGGAATCGCTGAATTTTGGACTCGGCTGGTGACAAAATGTTCCAAACACACCCCATGCACAACTCCACCGGGGAAGGTGCCAGAAACGAGTTCTGTTGGTAGTTTTTACACTACCCCGGTAGGCAGCTGAAAGGCACCACAAAACTTGTTCTACCTGCTTTCTGGGCTGAGATGGGGAATCGCTGAATTTTGGACTCGGCTGGTGACAAAATGTTCCAAACACACCCCATGCACAACTCCACCGGGGAAGGTGCCAGAAACGAGTTCTGTTGGTAGTTTTTACACTACCCCGGTAGGCAAGAGAAAGGCACCACAAAACTTGTTCTACCTGCTTTCTGGGCTGAGATGGAGAATCGCTGAATTTTGGACTCGGCTGGTAACAAAATGTTCCAAACACACCCCATGCACAACTCCACCGGGGAAGGTGCCAGAAACGAGTTCTGTTGGTAGTTTTTACACTACCCCGGTAGGCAAGAGAAAGGCACCACAAAACTTGTTCTACCTGCTTTCTGGGCTGAGATGGGGAATCCCTGAATTTTGGACTTGGCTGGTGACAAAATGTTCCAAACACACCCCATGCACAACTCCACCGGGGAAGGTGCCAGAAACGAGTTCTGTTGGTAGTTTTTACACTACCCCGGTAGGCAGCTGAAAGGCACCACAAAACTTGTTCTACCTGCTTTCTGGGCTGAGATGGGGAATCGCTGAATTTTGGACTCGGCTGGTGACAAAATGTTCCAAACACACCCCATGCACAACTCCACCGGGGAAGGTGCCAGAATCGAGTTCCGTTGGTAGTTTTTACACTACCCCGGTAGGCAGCTGAAAGGCACCACAAAACTTGTTCTACCTGCTTTCTGGGCTGAGATGGGGAATCGCTGAATTTTGGACTCGGCTGGTGACAAAATGTTCCAAACACACCCCATGCACAACTCCACCGGGGAAGGTGCCAGAAACGAGTTCCGTTGGTAGTTTTTACACTACCCCGGTAGGCAGCTGAAAGGCACCACAAAACTTGTTCTACCTGCTTTCTGGGCTGAGATGGGGAACGGCTGAATTTTGGACTCGGCTCGTGACAAAATGTTCCAAACACACCCCATGCACAACTCCACCGGGGAAGGTGCCAGAAACGAGTTCTGTTGGTAGTTTTTACACTACCCCGGTAGGCAGCTGAAAGGCACCACAAAACTTGTTCTACCTGCTTTCTGGGCTGAGATGGGGAATCGCTGACTTTTGGACTCGGCTGGTGACAAAATGTTCCAAACACACCCCATGCACAACTCCACCGGGGAAGGTGCCAGAAACGAGTTCTGTTGGTAGTTTTTACACTACCCCGGTAGGCAGCTGAAAGGCACCACAAAACTTGTTCTACCTGCTTTCTGGGCTGAGATGGGGAATCCCTGAATTTTGGACTCGGCTGGTGACAAAATGTTCCAAACACACCCCATGCACAACTCCACCGGGGAAGGTGCCAGAAACGAGTTCCGTTGGTAGTTTTTACACTACCCCGGTAGGCAGCTGAAAGGCACCACAAAACTTGTTCTACCTGCTTTCTGGGCTGAGATGGGGAACGGCTGAATTTTGGACTCGGCTGGTGACAAAATGTTCCAAACACACCCCATGCACAACTCCACCGGGGAAGGTGCCAGAATCGAGTTCCGTTGGTAGTTTTTACACTACCCCGGTAGGCAAGAGAAAGGCACCACAAAACTTGTTCTACCTGCTTTCTGGGCTGAGATGGGGAACGGCTGAATTTTGGACTCGGCTGGTGACAAAATGTTCCAAACACACCCCATGCACAACTCCACCGGGGAAGGTGCCAGAAACGAGTTCTGTTGGTAGTTTTTACACTACCCCGGTAGGCAGCTGAAAGGCACCACAAAACTTGTTCTACCTGCTTTCTGGGCTGAGATGGGGAACGGCTGAATTTTGGACTCGGCTGGTGACAAAATGTTCCAAACACACCCCATGCACAACTCCACCGGGGAAGGTGCCAGAAACGAGTTCTGTTGGTAGTTTTTACACTACCCCGGTAGGCAAGAGAAAGGCACCACAAAACTTGTTCTACCTGCTTTCTGGGCTGAGATGGGGAATCGCTGAATTTTGGACTCGGCTGGTGACAAAATGTTCCAAACACACCCCATGCACAACTCCACCGGGGAAGGTGCCAGAAACGAGTTCCGTTGGTAGTTTTTACACTACCCCGGTAGGCAGCTGAAAGGCACCACAAAACTTGTTCTACCTGCTTTCTGGGCTGAGATGGGGAATCGCTGAATTTTGGACTCGGCTGGTGACAAAATGTTCCAAACACACCCCATGCACAACTCCACCGGGGAAGGTGCCAGAAACGAGTTCTGTTGGTAGTTTTTACACTACCCCGGTAGGCAGCTGAAAGGCACCACAAAACTTGTTCTACCTGCTTTCTGGGCTGAGATGGGGAACGGCTGAATTTTGGACTCGGCTGGTGACAAAATGTTCCAAACACACCCCATGCACAACTCCACCGGGGAAGGTGCCAGAAACGAGTTCTGTTGGTAGTTTTTACACTACCCCGGTAGGCAAGAGAAAGGCACCACAAAACTTGTTCTACCTGCTTTCTGGGCTGAGATGGGGAATCGCTGAATTTTGGACTCGGCTGGTGACAAAATGTTCCAAACACACCCCATGCACAACTCCACCGGGGAAGGTGCCAGAAACGAGTTCTGTTGGTAGTTTTTACACTACCCCGGTAGGCAGCTGAAAGGCACCACAAAACTTGTTCTACCTGCTTTCTGGGCTGAGATGGAGAATCGCTGACTTTTGGACTCGGCTGGTGACAAAATGTTCCAAACACACCCCATGCACAACTCCACCGGGGAAGGTGCCAGAAACGAGTTCTGTTGGTAGTTTTTACACTACCCCGGTAGGCAAGAGAAAGGCACCACAAAACTTGTTCTACCTGCTTTCTGGGCTGAGATGGGGAACGGCTGAATTTTGGACTCGGCTGGTGACAAAATGTTCCAAACACACCCCATCCACAACTCCACCGGGGAAGGTGCCAGAAACGAGTTCTGTTGGTAGTTTTTACACTACCCCGGTAGGCAAGAGAAAGGCACCACAAAACTTGTTCTACCTGCTTTCTGGGCTGAGATGGGGAATCGCTGAATTTTGGACTCGGCTGGTGACAAAATGTTCCAAACACACCCCATGCACAACTCCACCGGGGAAGGTGCCAGAAACGAGTTCTCTTGGTAGTTTTTACACTACCCCGGTAGGCAGCTGAAAGGCACCACAAAACTTGTTCTACCTGCTTTCTGGGCTGAGATGGGGAATCCCTGAATTTTGGACTCGGCTGGTGACAAAGTGTTCCAAACACACCCCATGCACAACTCCACCGGGGAAGGTGCCAGAAACGAGTTCCGTTGGTAGTTTTTACACTACCCCGGTAGGCAGCTGAAAGGCACCACAAAACTTGTTCTACCTGCTTTCTGGGCTGAGATGGGGAATCGCTGAATTTTGGACTCGGCTGGTGACAAAATGTTCCAAACACACCCCATGCACAACTCCACCGGGGAAGGTGCCAGAAACGAGTTCCGTTGGTAGTTTTTACACTACCCCGGTAGGCAAGAGAAAGGCACCACAAAACTTGTTCTACCTGCTTTCTGGGCTGAGATGGGGAATCCCTGAATTTTGGACTCGGCTGGTGACAAAATGTTCCAAACACACCCCATGCACAACTCCACCGGGGAAGGTGCCAGAAACGAGTTCCGTTGGTAGTTTTTACACTACCCCGGTAGGCAAGAGAAAGGCACCACAAAACTTGTTCTACCTGCTTTCTGGGCTGAGATGGGGAATCGCTGAATTTTGGACTCGGCTGGTAACAAAATGTTCCAAACACACCCCATGCACAACTCCACCGGGGAAGGTGCCAGAAACGAGTTCTGTTGGTAGTTTTTACACTACCCCGGTAGGCAGCTGAAAGGCACCACAAAACTTGTTCTACCTGCTTTCTGGGCTGAGATAGGGAATCGCTGAATTTTGGACTCGGCTGGTGACAAAATGTTCCAAACACACCCCATGCACAACTCCACCGGGGAAGGTGCCAGAAACGAGTTCTGTTGGTAGTTTTTACACTACCCCGGTAGGCAGCTGAAAGGCACCACAAAACTTGTTCTACCTGCTTTCTGGGCTGAGATGGGGAATCGCTGAATTTTGGACTCGGCTGGTGACAAAATGTTCCAAACACACCCCATGCACAACTCCACCGGGGAAGGTGCCAGAAACGAGTTCCATTGGTAGTTTTTACACTACCCCGGTAGGCAGCTGAAAGGCACCACAAAACTTGTTCTACCTGCTTTCTGGGCTGAGATGGGGAATCGCTGAATTTTGGACTCGGCTGGTGACAAAATGTTCCAAACACACCCCATGCACAACTCCACCGGGGAAGGTGCCAGAAACGAGTTCTGTTGGTAGTTTTTACACTACCCCGGTAGGCAAGAGAAAGGCACCACAAAACTTGTTCTACCTGCTTTCTGGGCTGAGATGGAGAATCGCTGAATTTTGGACTCGGCTGGTAACAAAATGTTCCAAACACACCCCATGCACAACTCCACCGGGGAAGGTGCCAGAAACGAGTTCTGATGGTAGTTTTTACACTACCCCGGTAGGCAGCTGAAAGGCACCACAAAACTTGTTCTACCTGCTTTCTGGGCTGAGATGGGGAATCGCTGACTTTTGGACTCGGCTGGTGACAAAATGTTCCAAACACACCCCATGCACAACTCCACCGGGGAAGGTGCCAGAAACGAGTTCTGTTGGTAGTTTTTACACTACCCCGGTAGGCAGCTGAAAGGCACCACAAAACTTGTTCTACCTGCTTTCTGGGCTGAGATGGGGAATCCCTGAATTTTGGACTCGGCTGGTGACAAAATGTTCCAAACACACCCCATGCACAACTCCACCGGGGAAGGTGCCAGAAACGAGTTCTGTTGGTAGTTTTTACACTACCCCAGTAGGCAGCTGAAAGGCACCACAAAACTTGTTCTACCTGCTTTCTGGGCTGAGATGGGGAATCGCTGACTTTTGGACTCGGCTGGTGACAAAATGTTCCAAACACACCCCATGCACAACTCCACCGGGGAAGGTGCCAGAAACGAGTTCTGTTGGTAGTTTTTACATTACCCCGGTAGGCAAGAGAAAGGCACCACAAAACTTGTTCTACCTGCTTTCTGGGCTGAGATGGGGAATCGCTGACTTTTGGACTCGGCTGGTGACAAAATGTTCCAAACACACCCCATGCACAACTCCACCGGCAAAGGTGCCAGAAACGAGTTCTGTTGGTAGTTTTTACAGTACCCCGGTAGGCAGCTGAAAGGCACCACAAAACTTGTTCTACCTGCTTTCTGGGCTGAGATGGGGAATCGCTGAATTTTGGACTCGGCTGGTGACAAAATGTTCCAAACACACCCCATGCACAACTCCACCGGGGAAGGTGCCAGAAACGAGTTCTGTTGGTAGTTTTTACACTACCCCGGTAGGCAAGAGAAAGGCACCACAAAACTTGTTCTACCTGCTTTCTGGGCTGAGATGGGGAATCGCTGAATTTTGGACTCGGCTGGTGACAAAATGTTCCAAACACACCCCATGCACAACTCCACCGGGGAAGGTGCCAGAAACGAGTTCTGTTGGTAGTTTTTACAGTACCCCGGTAGGCAAGAGAAAGGCACCACAAAACTTGTTCTACCTGCTTTCTGGGCTGAGATGGGGAATCCCTGAATTTTGGACTCGGCTGGTGACAAAATGTTCCAAACACACCCCATGCACACCTCCACCGGGGAAGGTGCCAGAAACGAGTTCTGTTGGTAGTTTTTACACTACCCCGGTAGGCAGCTGAAAGGCACCACAAAACTTGTTCTACCTGCTTTCTGGGCTGAGATGGGGAATCGCTGAATTTTGGACTCGGCTGGTGACAAAATGTTCCAAACACACCCCATGCACAACTCCACCGGGGAAGGTGCCAGAAACGAGTTCTGTTGGTAGTTTTTACACTACCCCGGTAGGCAGCTGAAAGGCACCACAAAACTTGTTCTACCTGCTTTCTGGGCTGAGATGGGGAATCGCTGACTTTTGGACTCGGCTGGTGACAAAATGTTCCAAACACACCCCATGCACAACTCCACCGGGGAAGGTGCCAGAAACGAGTTCTGTTGGTAGTTTTTACACTACCCCGGTAGGCAGCTGAAAGGCACCACAAAACTTGTTCTACCTGCTTTCTGGGCTGAGATGGGGAATCGCTGAATTTTGGACTCGGCTGGTGACAAAATGTTCCAAACACACCCCATGCACAACTCCACCGGGGAAGGTGCCAGAAACGAGTTCCGTTGGTAGTTTTTACACTACCCCGGTAGGCAAGAGAAAGGCACCACAAAACTTGTTCTACCTGCTTTCTGGGCTGAGATGGGGAACGGCTGAATTTTGGACTCGGCTGGTAACAAAATGTTCCAAACACACCCCATGCACAACTCCACCGGGGAAGGTGCCAGAAACGAGTTCTGTTGGTAGTTTTTACACTACCCCGGTAGGCAAGAGAAAGGCACCACAAAACTTGTTCTACCTGCTTTCTGGGCTGAGATGGAGAATCGCTGAATTTTGGACTCGGCTGGTGACAAAATGTTCCAAACACACCCCATGCACAACTCCACCGGGGAAGGTGCCAGAAACGAGTTCTGTTGGTAGTTTTTACACTACCCCGGTAGGCAAGAGAAAGGCACCACAAAACTTGTTCTACCTGCTTTCTGGGCTGAGATGGGGAACGGCTGAATTTTGGACTCGGCTGGTGACAAAATGTTCCAAACACACCCCATGCACAACTCCACCGGGGAAGGTGCCAGAAACGAGTTCTGTTGGTAGTTTTTACACTACCCCGGTAGGCAGCTGAAAGGCACCACAAAACTTGTTCTACCTGCTTTCTGGGCTGAGATGGGGAATCGCTGAATTTTGGACTCGGCTGGTGACAAAATGTTCCAAACACACCCCATGCACAACTCCACCGGGGAAGGTGCCAGAAACGAGTTCTGTTGGTAGTTTTTACACTACCCCGGTAGGCAGCTGAAAGGCACCACAAAACTTGTTCTACCTGCTTTCTGGGCTGAGATGGGGAATCGCTGACTTTTGGACTCGGCTGGTGACAAAATGTTCCAAACACACCCCATGCACAACTCCACCGGGGAAGGTGCCAGAAACGAGTTCTGTTGGTAGTTTTTACAGTACCCCGGTAGGCAAGAGAAAGGCACCACAAAACTTGTTCTACCTGCTTTCTGGGCTGAGATGGGGAATCGCTGAATTTTGGACTCGGCTGGTGACAAAATGTTCCAAACACACCCCATGCACAACTCCACCGGGGAAGGTGCCAGAAACGAGTTCCGTTGGTAGTTTTTACACTACCCCGGTAGGCAAGAGAAAGGCACCACAAAACTTGTTCTACCTGCTTTCTGGGCTGAGATGGGGAACGGCTGAATTTTGGACTCGGCTGGTAACAAAATGTTCCAAACACACCCCATGCACAACTCCACCGGGGAAGGTGCCAGAAACGAGTTCTGTTGGTAGTTTTTACACTACCCCGGTAGGCAAGAGAAAGGCACCACAAAACTTGTTGTACCTGCTTTCTGGGCTGAGATGGAGAATCGCTGAATTTTGGACTCGGCTGGTGACAAAATGTTCCAAACACACCCCATGCACAACTCCACCGGGGAAGGTGCCAGAAACGAGTTCTGTTGGTAGTTTTTACACTACCCCGGTAGGCAAGAGAAAGGCACCACAAAACTTGTTCTACCTGCTTTCTGGGCTGAGATGGGGAACGGCTGAATTTTGGACTCGGCTGCTGACAAAATGTTCCAAACACACCCCATGCACAACTCCACCGGGGAAGGTGCCAGAAACGAGTTCTCTTGGTAGTTTTTACACTACCCCGGTAGGCAGCTGAAAGGCACCACAAAACTTGTTCTACCTGCTTTCTGGGCTGAGATGGAGAATCGCTGAATTTTGGACTCGGCTGGTGACAAAATGTTCCAAACACACCCCATGCACAACTCCACCGGGGAAGGTGCCAGAAACGAGTTCTGTTGGTAGTTTTTACACTACCCCGGTAGGCAAGAGAAAGGCACCACAAAACTTGTTCTACCTGCTTTCTGGGCTGAGATGGGGAACGGCTGAATTTTGGACTCGGCTGGTGACAAAATGTTCCAAACACACCCCATGCACAACTCCACCGGGGAAGGTGCCAGAAACGAGTTCTGTTGGTAGTTTTTACACTACCCCGGTAGGCAGCTGAAAGGCACCACAAAACTTGTTCTACCTGCTTTCTGGGCTGAGATGGGGAATCGCTGAATTTTGGACTCGGCTGGTGACAAAATGTTCCAAACACACCCCATGCACAACTCCACCGGGGAAGGTGCCAGAAACGAGTTCTGTTGGTAGTTTTTACACTACCCCGGTAGGCAGCTGAAAGGCACCACAAAACTTGTTCTACCTGCTTTCTGGGCTGAGATGGGGAATCGCTGAATTTTGGACTCGGCTGGTGACAAAATGTTCCAAACACACCCCATGCACAACTCCACCGGGGAAGGTGCCAGAAACGAGTTCTGTTGGTAGTTTTTACACTACCCCGGTAGGCAAGAGAAAGGCACCACAAAACTTGTTCTACCTGCTTTCTGGGCTGAGATGGGGAATCGCTGAATTTTGGACTCGGCTGGTGACAAAATGTTCCAAACACACCCCATGCACAACTCCACCGGGGAAGGTGCCAGAAACGAGTTCCGTTGGTAGTTTTTACACTACCCCGGTAGGCAAGAGAAAGGCACCACAAAACTTGTTCTACCTGCTTTCTGGGCTGAGATGGGGAACGGCTGAATTTTGGACTCGGCTGGTAACAAAATGTTCCAAACACACCCCATGCACACCTCCACCGGGGAAGGTGCCAGAAACGAGTTCTGTTGGTAGTTTTTACACTACCCCGGTAGGCAAGAGAAAGGCACCACAAAACTTGTTCTACCTGCTTTCTGGGCTGAGATGGAGAATCGCTGAATTTTGGACTCGGCTGGTGACAAAATGTTCCAAACACACCCCATGCACAACTCCACCGGGGAAGGTGCCAGAAACGAGTTCTGTTGGTAGTTTTTACACTACCCCGGTAGGCAAGAGAAAGGCACCACAAAACTTGTTCTACCTGCTTTCTGGGCTGAGATGGGGAATCGCTGACTTTTGGACTCGGCTGGTGACAAAATGTTCCAAACACACCCCATGCACAACTCCACCGGGGAAGGTGCCAGAAACGAGTTCTGTTGGTAGTTTTTACACTACCCCGGTAGGCAAGAGAAAGGCACCACAAAACTTGTTCTACCTGCTTTCTGGGCTGAGATGGGGAACGGCTGAATTTTGGACTCGGCTGCTGACAAAATGTTCCAAACACACCCCATGCACAACTCCACCGGGGAAGGTGCCAGAAACGAGTTCTCTTGGTAGTTTTTACACTACCCCGGTAGGCAGCTGAAAGGCACCACAAAACTTGTTCTACCTGCTTTCTGGGCTGAGATGGAGAATCGCTGAATTTTGGACTCGGCTGGTGACAAAATGTTCCAAACACACCCCATGCACAACTCCACCGGGGAAGGTGCCAGAAACGAGTTCTGTTGGTAGTTTTTACACTACCCCGGTAGGCAAGAGAAAGGCACCACAAAACTTGTTCTACCTGCTTTCTGGGCTGAGATGGGGAATCGCTGAATTTTGGACTCGGCTGGTGACAAAATGTTCCAAACACACCCCATGCACAACTCCACCGGGGAAGGTGCCAGAAACGAGTTCTGTTGGTAGTTTTTACACTACCCCGGTAGGCAGCTGAAAGGCACCACAAAACTTGTTCTACCTGCTTTCTGGGCTGAGATGGGGAATCGCTGAATTTTGGACTCGGCTGGTGACAAAATGTTCCAAACACACCCCATGCACAACTCCACCGGGGAAGGTGCCAGAAACGAGTTCTGTTGGTAGTTTTTACACTACCCCGGTAGGCAGCTGAAAGGCACCACAAAACTTGTTCTACCTGCTTTCTGGGCTGAGATGGGGAATCGCTGACTTTTGGACTCGGCTGGTGACAAAATGTTCCAAACACACCCCATGCACAACTCCACCGGGGAAGGTGCCAGAAACGAGTTCTGTTGGTAGTTTTTACACTACCCCGGTAGGCAAGAGAAAGGCACCACAAAACTTGTTCTACCTGCTTTCTGGGCTGAGATGGGGAATCGCTGAATTTTGGACTCGGCTGGTGACAAAATGTTCCAAACACACCCCATGCACAACTCCACCGGGGAAGGTGCCAGAAACGAGTTCCGTTGGTAGTTTTTACACTACCCCGGTAGGCAAGAGAAAGGCACCACAAAACTTGTTCTACCTGCTTTCTGGGCTGAGATGGGGAATCCCTGAATTTTGGACTCGGCTGGTGACAAAATGTTCCAAACACACCCCATGCACACCTCCACCGGGGAAGGTGCCAGAAACGAGTTCTGTTGGTAGTTTTTACACTACCCCGGTAGGCAGCTGAAAGGCACCACAAAACTTGTTCTACCTGCTTTCTGGGCTGAGATGGAGAATCGCTGAATTTTGGACTCGGCTGGTGACAAAATGTTCCAAACACACCCCATGCACAACTCCACCGGGGAAGGTGCCAGAAACGAGTTCTGTTGGTAGTTTTTACACTACCCCGGTAGGCAAGAGAAAGGCACCACAAAACTTGTTCTACCTGCTTTCTGGGCTGAGATGGGGAACGGCTGAATTTTGGACTCGGCTGCTGACAAAATGTTCCAAACACACCCCATGCACAACTCCACCGGGGAAGGTGCCAGAAACGAGTTCTCTTGGTAGTTTTTACACTACCCCGGTAGGCAGCTGAAAGGCACCACAAAACTTGTTCTACCTGCTTTCTGGGCTGAGATGGAGAATCGCTGACTTTTGGACTCGGCTGGTGACAAAATGTTCCAAACACACCCCATGCACAACTCCACCGGGGAAGGTGCCAGAAACGAGTTCTGTTGGTAGTTTTTACACTACCCCGGTAGGCAAGAGAAAGGCACCACAAAACTTGTTCTACCTGCTTTCTGGGCTGAGATGGGGAACGGCTGAATTTTGGACTCGGCTGGTGACAAAATGTTCCAAACACACCCCATGCACAACTCCACCGGGGAAGGTGCCAGAAACGAGTTCTGTTGGTAGTTTTTACACTACCCCGGTAGGCAGCTGAAAGGCACCACAAAACTTGTTCTACCTGCTTTCTGGGCTGAGATGGGGAATCGCTGAATTTTGGACTCGGCTGGTGACAAAATGTTCCAAACACACCCCATGCACAACTCCACCGGGGAAGGTGCCAGAAACGAGTTCTGTTGGTAGTTTTTACACTACCCCGGTAGGCAGCTGAAAGGCACCACAAAACTTGTTCTACCTGCTTTCTGGGCTGAGATGGGGAATCGCTGACTTTTGGACTCGGCTGGTGACAAAATGTTCCAAACACACCCCATGCACAACTCCACCGGGGAAGGTGCCAGAAACGAGTTCTGTTGGTAGTTTTTTACACTACCCCCGGTAGGCAAGAGAAAGGCACCACAAAACTTGTTCTACCTGCTTTCTGGGCTGAGATGGAGAATCGCTGAATTTTGGACTCGGCTGGTGACAAAATGTTCCAAACACACCCCATGCACAACTCCACCGGGGAAGGTGCCAGAAACGAGTTCTGTTGTAGTTTTTACACTACCCGGTAGGCAAGAGAAAGGCACCACAAAACTTGTTCTACCTGCTTTCTGGGCTGAGATGGGGAACGGCTGAATTTTGGACTCGGCTGCTGACAAAATGTTCCAAACACACCCCATGCACAACTCCACCGGGGAAGGTGCCAGAAACGAGTTCTCTTGGTAGTTTTTACACTACCCCCGGTAGGCAGCTGAAAGGCACCACAAAACTTGTTCTACCTGCTTTCTGGGCTGAGATGGAGAATCGCTGAATTTTGGACTCGGCTGGTGACAAAATGTTCCAAACACACCCCATGCACAACTCCACCGGGGAAGGTGCCAGAAACGAGTTCTGTTGGTAGTTTTTACACTACCCCGGTAGGCAGCTGAAAGGCACCACAAAACTTGTTCTACCTGCTTTCTGGGCTGAGATGGGGAATCGCTGAATTTTGGACTCGGCTGGTGACAAAATGTTCCAAACACACCCCATGCACAACTCCACCGGGGAAGGTGCCAGAAAACGAGTTCCGTTTGGTAGTTTTTACACTACCCCGGTAGGCAAGAGAAAGGCACCACAAAACTTGTTCTACCTGCTTTCTGGGCTGAGATGGGGGAATCCCTGAATTTTGGACTCGGCTGGTGACAAAATGTTCCAAACACACCCCATGCACAACTCCACCGGGGAAGGTGCCAGAAACGAGTTCTGTTGGTAGTTTTTACACTACCCCGGTAGGCAGCTGAAAGGCACCACAAAACTTGTTCTACCTGCTTTCTGGGCTGAGATGGAGAATCGCTGAATTTTGGACCTCGGCTGGTGACAAAATGTTCCAAACACACCCCATGCACAACTCCACCGGGGAAGGTGCCAGAAACGAGTTCTGTTGGTAGTTTTTACACTACCCCGGTAGGCAAGAGAAAGGCACCACAAAACTTGTTCTACCTGCTTTCTGGGCTGAGATGGGGAACGGCTGAATTTTGGACTCGGCTGGTGACAAAATGTTCCAAACACACCCCATGCACAACTCCACCGGGGGAAGGTGCCAGAAAACGAGTTCTGTTGGTAGTTTTTACACTACCACCCGGTAGGCAGCTGAAAGGCACCACAAAACTTGTTCTACCTGCTTTCTGGGCTGAGATGGAGAATCGCTGAATTTTGGACTCGGCTGGTGACAAAATGTTCCAAACACACCCCATGCACAACTCCACCGGGGAAGGTGCCAGAAACGAGTTCTGTTGGTAGTTTTTACACTACCCCGGTAGGCAAGAGAAAGGCACCACAAAACTTGTTCTACCTGCTTTCTGGGCTGAGATGGGGAATCGCTGACTTTTGGACTCGGCTGGTGACAAAATGTTCCAAACACACACCCCATGCACAACTCCACCGGGGAAGGTGCCAGAAACGAGTTCCGTTGGTAGTTTTTACACTACCCCGGTAGGCAAGAGAAAGGCACCACAAAAACTTGTTCTACCTGCTTTCCTGGGCTGAGATGGGGAATCCCTGAATTTTGGACTCGGCTGGTGACAAAATGTTCCAAACACACCCCATGCACACCTCCACCGGGGAAGGTGCCAGAAACGAGTTCTGTTGGTAGTTTTTACACTACCCCGGTAGGCAGCTGAAAGGCACCTACAAAACTTGTTCTTCTACCTGCTTTCTGGGCTGAGATGGAGAATCGCTGAATTTTGGACTCGGCTGGTGGACAAAATGTTCCAAACACACCCCATGCACAACTCCACCGGGAAGGTGCCAGAAAACGAGTTCTGTTGGTAGTTTTTACACTACCCCCGGTAGGCAGCTGAAAGGCACCACAAAACTTGTTCTACCTCGCTTTCTGGGCTGAGATGGGGGAACGGCTGAATTTTGGACTCGGCTGGTGACAAAATGTTCAAACACACCCCATGCACACCTCCACCGGGGAAGGTGCCAGAAACGAGTTCTGTTGGTAGTTTTTACACTACCCCGGTAGGCAGCTGAAAGGCACCACAAAACTTGTTCTACCTGCTTTCTGGGCTGAGATGGGGAATCGCTGACTTTTGGACTCGGCTGGTGACAAAATGTTCCAAACACACCCCATGCACAACTCCACCGGGGAAGGTGCCAGAAACGAGTTCTGTTGGTAGTTTTTACACTACCCCGGTAGGCAGCTGAAAGGCACCACAAAACTTGTTCTACCTGCTTTCTGGGCTGAGATGGGGAATCGCTGAATTTTGGACTCGGCTGGTGACAAAATGTTCCAAACACACCCCATGCACAACTCCACCGGGGAAGGTGCCAGAAACGAGTTCTGTTGGTAGTTTTTTACACTACCCCCGGTAGGCAGCTGAAAGGCACCACAAAACTTGTTCTACCTGCTTTCTGGGCTGAGATGGGGAATCGCTGAATTTTGGGACTCGGCTGGTGACAAAATGTTCCAAACACACCCCATGCACAACTCCACCGGGGAAGGTGCCAGAAACGAGTTCTGTTGGTAGTTTTTACACTACCCCGGTAGGCAAGAGAAAGGCACCACAAAACTTGTTCTACCTGCTTTCTGGGCTGAGATGGGGAATCGCTGAATTTTGGACTCGGCTGGTGACAAAATGTTCCAAACACACCCCATGCACAACTCCACCGGGGAAGGTGCCAGAAACGAGTTCCGTTGGTAGTTTTTACACTACCCCGGTAGGCAAGAGAAAGGCACCACAAAACTTGTTCTACCTGCTTTCTGGGCTGAGATGGGGAACGGCTGAATTTTGGACTCGGCTGGTGACAAAATGTTCCAAACACACCCCCATGCACAACTCCACCGGGGAAGGTGCCAGAAACGAGTTCTGTTGGTAGTTTTTACACTACCCCCGGTAGGCAGCTGAAAGGCACCACAAAACTTGTTCTACCTGCTTTCTGGGCTGAGATGGGGAATCGCTGAATTTGGACTCGGCTGGGTGACAAAATGTTCCAAACACACCCCATGCACACCTCCACCGGGGAAGGTGCCAGAAACGAGTTCTGTTGGTAGTTTTTACACTACCCCGGTAGGCAGCTGAAAGGCACCACAAAACTTGTTCTACCTGCTTTCTGGGCTGAGATGGGGAATCGCTGACTTTTGGACTCGGCTGGTGACAAAATGTTCCAAACACACCCCATGCACAACTCCACCGGGGAAGGTGCCAGAAACGAGTTTCTGTTGGTAGTTTTTACACTACCCCCGGTAGGCAAGAGAAAGGCACCACAAAACTTGTTCTACCTGCTTTCTGGGCTGAGATGGAGAATCGCTGAATTTTGGACTCGGCTGGTGACAAAATGTTCCAAACACACCCCATGCACAACTCCACCGGGGAAGGTGCCAGAAACGAGTTCTGTTGGTAGTTTTTACACTACCCCGGTAGGCAGCTGAAAGGCACCACAAAACTTTTTCTACCTGCTTTCTGGGCTGAGATGGGGAATCGCTGACTTTTGGACTCGGCTGGTGACAAAATGTTCCAAACACACACCCCATGCACAACTCCACCGGGGAAGGTGCCAGAAACGAGTTCTGTTGGTAGTTTTTACACTACCCCCGGTAGGCAAGAGAAAGGCACCACAAAACTTGTTCTACCTGCTTTCTGGGCTGAGATGGGGAATCGCTGAATTTTGGACTCGGCTGGTGACAAAATGTTCCAAACACACCCCATGCACAACTCCACCGGGGAAGGTGCCAGAAACGAGTTCCGTATGGTAGTTTTTACACTACCCCGGTAGGCAAGAGAAAGGCACCACAAAACTTGTTCTACCTGCTTTCTGGGCTGAGATGGGGAACGGCTGAATTTTGGACTCGGCTGGTAACAAAATGTTCCAAACACACCCCATGCACAACTCCACCGGGGAAGGTGCCAGAAACGAGTTCTGTTGGTAGTTTTTTACACTACCCCCGGTAGGCAAGAGAAGGGCACCACAAAACTTGTTCTACCTGCTTTCTGGGCTGAGATGGAGAATCGCTGAATTTTGGACTCGGCTGCTGACAAAATGTTCCAAAACACACCCCATGCACAACTCCACCGGGGGAAGGTGCCAGAAACGAGTTCTGTTGGTAGTTTTTACACTACCCCCCGGTAGGCAAGAGAAAGGCACCCACAAAACTTGTTCTACCTGCTTTCTGGCTGAGATGGGGAACGGCTGAATTTTGGACTCGGCTGCTGACAAAATGTTCCAAACACACCCCATGCACAACTCCACCGGGGAAGGTGCCAGAAACGAGTTCTGTTGGTAGTTTTTACACTACCCCCCGGTAGGCAGCTGAAAGGCACCACAAAACTTGTTCTACCTGCTTTCTGGGCTGAGATGGGGAATCGCTGAATTTTGGACTCGGCTGGTGACAAAATGTTCCAAACACACCCCATGCACAACTCCACCGGCAAAGGTGCCAAGAAACGAGTTCTGTTGGTAGTTTTTACACTACCCCCGGTAGGCAGCTGAAAGGCACCACAAAACTTGTTCTACCTGCTTTCTGGGCTGAGATGGGGAACGGCTGAATTTTGGACTCGGCTGGTGACAAAATGTTCCAAACACACCCCATGCACAACTCCACCGGGGAAGGTGCCAGAAACGAGTTCTGTTGGTAGTTTTTACACTACCACCGGTAGGCAGCTGAAAGGCACCACAAAACTTGTTCTACACCTGCTTTCTGGGCTGAGATGGGGAATCCCTGAATTTTTGGACTCGGCTGGTGACAAAATGTTCCAAACACACCCCATGCACAACTCCACCGGGGAAGGTGCCAGAAACGAGTTCTGTTGGTAGTTTTTACACTACCCCCGGTAGGCAGCTGAAAGGCACCACAAAACTTGTTCTACCTGCTTTCTGGGCTCCAAACACACCCCATGCACAACTCCACCGGGGAAGGTGCCAGAAACGAGTTCTGTTGGTAGTTTTTACACTACCCCGGTAGGCAGCTGAAAGGCACCACAAAACTTGTTCTACCTGCTTTCTGGGCTGAGATGGGGAATCGCTGAATTTTGGACTCGGCTGGTGACAAAATGTTCCAAACACACCCCATGCACAACTCCACCGGGGAAGGTGCCAGAAACGAGTTCTGTTGGTAGTTTTTACACTACCCCGGTAGGCAGCTGAAAGGCACCACAAAACTTGTTCTACCTGCTTTCTGGGCTGAGATGGAGAATCGCTGAATTTTGGACTCGGCTGGTGACAAAATGTTCCAAACACACCCCATGCACAACTCCACCGGGGAAGGTGCCAGAAACGAGTTCTGTTGGTAGTTTTTACACTACCCCGGTAGGCAAGAGAAAGGCACCACAAAACTTGTTCTACCTGCTTTCTGGGCTGAGATGGGGAACGGCTGAATTTTGGACTCGGCTGGTGACAAAATGTTCCAAACACACCCCATGCACAACTCCACCGGGGAAGGTGCCAGAAACGAGTTCTGTTGGTAGTTTTTACACTACCCCGGTAGGCAAGAGAAAGGCACCACAAAACTTGTTGTACCTGCTTTCTGGGCTGAGATGGGGAATCGCTGAATTTTGGACTTGGCTGGTGACAAAATGTTCCAAACACACCCCATGCACAACTCCACCGGGGAAGGTGCCAGAAACGAGTTCTGTTGGTAGTTTTTACACTACCCCGGTAGGCAGCTGAAAGGCACCACAAAACTTGTTCTACCTGCTTTCTGGGCTGAGATGGGGAATCGCTGAATTTTGGACTCGGCTGGTGACAAAATGTTCCAAACACACCCCATGCACAACTCCACCGGGGAAGGTGCCAGAAACGAGTTCTGTTGGTAGTTTTTACACTACCCCGGTAGGCAGCTGAAAGGCACCACAAAACTTGTTGTACCTGCTTTCTGGGCTGAGATGGGGAACGGCGGAATTTTGGACTCAGCTGGTGACAAAATGTTCCAAACACACCCCATGCACAACTCCACCGGGGAAGGTGCCAGAAACGAGTTCCGTTGGTAGTTTTTACACTACCCCGGTAGGCAAGAGAAAGGCACCACAAAACTTGTTCTACCTGCTTTCTGGGCTGAGATGGGGAATCGCTGACTTTTGGACTCGGCTGGTGACAAAATGTTCCAAACACACCCCATGCACAACTCCACCGGGGAAGGTGCCAGAAACGAGTTCCGTTGGTAGTTTTTACACTACCCCGGTAGGCAAGAGAAAGGCACCACAAAACTTGTTCTACCTGCTTTCTGGGCTGAGATGGGGAATCGCTGAATTTTGGACTCGGCTGGTGACAAAATGTTCCAAACACACCCCATGCACAACTCCACCGGGGAAGGTGCCAGAAACGAGTTCTGTGGGTAGTTTTTACACTACCCCGGTAGGCAGCTGAAAGGCACCACAAAACTTGTTCTACCTGCTTTCTGGGCTGAGATGGGGAATCGCTGAATTTTGGACTCGGCTGGTGACAAAATGTTCCAAACACACCCCATGCACAACTCCACCGGGGAAGGTGCCAGAAACGAGTTCCGTTGGTAGTTTTTACACTACCCCGGTAGGCAAGAGAAAGGCACCACAAAACTTGTTCTACCTGCTTTCTGGGCTGAGATGGGGAATCGCTGAATTTTGGACTCGGCTGGTGACAAAATGTTCCAAACACACCCCATGCACAACTCCACCGGGGAAGGTGCCAGAAACGAGTTCCGTTGGTAGTTTTTACACTACCCCGGTAGGCAAGAGAAAGGCACCACAAAACTTGTTCTACCTGCTTTCTGGGCTGAGATGGGGAATCGCTGAATTTTGGACTCGGCTGGTGACAAAATGTTCCAAACACACCCCATGCACAACTCCACCGGGGAAGGTGCCAGAAACGAGTTCTGTTGGTAGTTTTTACACTACCCCGGTAGGCAGCTGAAAGGCACCACAAAACTTGTTCTACCTGCTTTCTGGGCTGAGATGGGGAACGGCTGAATTTTGGACTCGGCTGGTAACAAAATGTTCCAAACACACCCCATGCACAACTCCACCGGGGAAGGTGCCAGAAACGAGTTCTGTTGGTAGTTTTTACACTACCCCGGTAGGCAGCTGAAAGGCACCACAAAACTTGTTCTACCTGCTTTCTGGGCTGAGATGGGGAATCGCTGAATTTTGGACTCGGCTGGTGACAAAATGTTCCAAACACACCCCATGCACAACTCCACCGGGGAAGGTGCCAGAAACGAGTTCTGTTGGTAGTTTTTACACTACCCCGGTAGGCAGCTGAAAGGCACCACAAAACTTGTTCTACCTGCTTTCTGGGCTGAGATGGGGAATCGCTGAATTTTGGACTCGGCTGGTGACAAAATGTTCCAAACACACCCCATGCACAACTCCACCGGGGAAGGTGCCAGAAACGAGTTCTGTTGGTAGTTTTTACACTACCCCGGTAGGCAGCTGAAAGGCACCACAAAACTTGTTCTACCTGCTTTCTGGGCTGAGATGGGGAATCGCTGAATTTTGGACTCGGCTGGTGACAAAATGTTCCAAACACACCCCATGCACAACTCCACCGGGGAAGGTGCCAGAAACGAGTTCTGTTGGTAGTTTTTACACTACCCCGGTAGGCAGCTGAAAGGCACCACAAAACTTGTTCTACCTGCTTTCTGGGCTGAGATGGGGAACGGCTGAATTTTGGACTCGGCTGGTGACAAAATGTTCCAAACACACCCCATGCACAACTCCACCGGGGAAGGTGCCAGAAACGAGTTCTGTTGGTAGTTTTTACACTACCCCGGTAGGCAAGAGAAAGGCACCACAAAACTTGTTCTACCTGCTTTCTGGGCTGAGATGGGGAATCGCTGACTTTTGGACTCGGCTGGTGACAAAATGTTCCAAACACACCCCATGCACACCTCCACCGGGGAAGGTGCCAGAAACGAGTTCTGTTGGTAGTTTTTACACTACCCCGGTAGGCAGCTGAAAGGCACCACAAAACTTGTTCTACCTGCTTTCTGGGCTGAGATGGGGAATCCCTGAATTTTGGACTCGGCTGGTGACAAAATGTTCCAAACACACCCCATGCACAACTCCACCGGGGAAGGTGCCAGAAACGAGTTCTGTTGGTAGTTTTTACACTACCCCGGTAGGCAGCTGAAAGGCACCACAAAACTTGTTCTACCTGCTTTCTGGGCTGAGATGGGGAACGGCTGAATTTTGGACTCGGCTGGTGACAAAATGTTCCAAACACACCCCATGCACAACTCCACCGGGGAAGGTGCCAGAAACGAGTTCTGTTGGTAGTTTTTACACTACCCCGGTAGGCAAGAGAAAGGCACCACAAAACTTGTTCTACCTGCTTTCTGGGCTGAGATGGGGAATCGCTGACTTTTGGACTCGGCTGGTGACAAAATGTTCCAAACACACCCCATGCACACCTCCACCGGGGAAGGTGCCAGAAACGAGTTCTGTTGGTAGTTTTTACACTACCCCGGTAGGCAGCTGAAAGGCACCACAAAACTTGTTCTACCTGCTTTCTGGGCTGAGATGGGGAATCCCTGAATTTTGGACTCGGCTGGTGACAAAATGTTCCAAACACACCCCATGCACAACTCCACCGGGGAAGGTGCCAGAAACGAGTTCTGTTGGTAGTTTTTACACTACCCCGGTAGGCAGCTGAAAGGCACCACAAAACTTGTTCTACCTGCTTTCTGGGCTGAGATGGGGAATCGCTGAATTTTGGACTCGGCTGGTGACAAAATGTTCCAAACACACCCCATGCACAACTCCACCGGGGAAGGTGCCAGAAACGAGTTCTGTGGGTAGTTTTTACACTACCCCGGTAGGCAGCTGAAAGGCACCACAAAACTTGTTCTACCTGCTTTCTGGGCTGAGATGGGGAATCGCTGAATTTTGGACTCGGCTGGTGACAAAATGTTCCAAACACACCCCATGCACAACTCCACCGGGGAAGGTGCCAGAAACGAGTTCTGTTGGTAGTTTTTACACTACCCCGGTAGGCAGCTGAAAGGCACCACAAAACTTGTTCTACCTGCTTTCTGGGCTGAGATGGGGAATCGCTGAATTTTGGACTCGGCTGGTGACAAAATGTTCCAAACACACCCCATGCACAACTCCACCGGGGAAGGTGCCAGAAACGAGTTCTGTTGGTAGTTTTTACACTACCCCGGTAGGCAAGAGAAAGGCACCACAAAACTTGTTCTACCTGCTTTCTGGGCTGAGATGGAGAATCGCTGAATTTTGGACTCGGCTGGTGACAAAATGTTCCAAACACACCCCATGCACAACTCCACCGGGGAAGGTGCCAGAAACGAGTTCTGTTGGTAGTTTTTACACTACCCCGGTAGGCAGCTGAAAGGCACCACAAAACTTGTTCTACCTGCTTTCTGGGCTGAGATGGGGAATCGCTGACTTTTGGACTCGGCTGGTGACAAAATGTTCCAAACACACCCCATGCACAACTCCACCGGGGAAGGTGCCAGAAACGAGTTCTGTTGGTAGTTTTTACACTACCCCGGTAGGCAAGAGAAAGGCACCACAAAACTTGTTCTACCTGCTTTCTGGGCTGAGATGGGGAATCGCTGAATTTTGGACTCGGCTGGTGACAAAATGTTCCAAACACACCCCATGCACAACTCCACCGGGGAAGGTGCCAGAAACGAGTTCCGTTGGTAGTTTTTACACTACCCCGGTAGGCAAGAGAAAGGCACCACAAAACTTGTTCTACCTGCTTTCTGGGCTGAGATGGGGAACGGCTGAATTTTGGACTCGGCTGGTAACAAAATGTTCCAAACACACCCCATGCACAACTCCACCGGGGAAGGTGCCAGAAACGAGTTCTGTTGGTAGTTTTTACAGTACCCCGGTAGGCACCTGAAAGGCACCACAAAACTTGTTCTACCTGCTTTCTGGGCTGAGATGGAGAATCGCTGAATTTTGGACTCGGCTGCTGACAAAATGTTCCAAACACACCCCATGCACAACTCCACCGGGGAAGGTGCCAGAAACGAGTTCTGTTGGTAGTTTTTACACTACCCCGGTAGGCAAGAGAAAGGCACCACAAAACTTGTTCTACCTGCTTTCTGGGCTGAGATGGGGAACGGCTGAATTTTGGACTCGGCTGCTGACAAAATGTTCCAAACACACCCCATGCACAACTCCACCGGGGAAGGTGCCAGAAACGAGTTCTCTTGGTAGTTTTTACACTACCCCGGTAGGCAGCTGAAAGGCACCACAAAACTTGTTCTACCTGCTTTCTGGGCTGAGATGGGGAATCGCTGACTTTTGGACTCGGCTGGTGACAATATGTTCCAAACACACCCCATGCACAACTCCACCGGGGAAGGTGCCAGAAACGAGTTCTGTTGGTAGTTTTTACACTACCCCGGTAGGCAGCTGAAAGGCACCACAAAACTTGTTCTACCTGCTTTCTGGGCTGAGATGGGGAACGGCTGAATTTTGGACTCGGCTGGTGACAAAATTTTCCAAACACACCCCATGCACAACTCCACCGGGGAAGGTGCCAGAAACGAGTTCTGTTGGTAGTTTTTACACTACCCCGGTAGGCAGCTGAAAGGCACCACAAAACTTGTTCTACCTGCTTTCTGGGCTGAGATGGGGAATCGCTGAATTTTGGACTCGGCTGCTGACAAAATGTTCCAAACACACCCCATGCACAACTCCACCGGGGAAGGTGCCAGAAACGAGTTCTATTGGTAGTTTTTACACTACCCCGGTAGGCAGCTGAAAGGCACCACAAAACTTGTTCTACCTGCTTTCTGGGCTGAGATGGAGAACGGCTGAATTTTGGACTCGGCTGGTGACAAAATGTTCCAAACACACCCCATGCACAACTCCACCGGGGAAGGTGCCAGAAACGAGTTCTCTTGGTAGTTTTTACACTACCCCGGTAGGCAGCTGAAAGGCACCACAAAACTTGTTCTACCTGCTTTCTGGGCTGAGATGGGGAATCGCTGAATTTTGGACTCGGCTGGTGACAAAATGTTCCAAACACACCCCATGCACACCTCCACCGGGGAAGGTGCCAGAAACGAGTTCTGTTGGTAGTTTTTACACTACCCCGGTAGGCAGCTGAAAGGCACCACAAAACTTGTTCTACCTGCTTTCTGGGCTGAGATGGAGAATCGCTGAATTTTGGACTCGGCTGGTGACAAAATGTTCCAAACACACCCCATGCACAACTCCACCGGGGAAGGTGCCAGAAACGAGTTCTGTTGGTAGTTTTTACACTACCCCGGTAGGCAAGAGAAAGGCACCACAAAACTTGTTCTACCTGCTTTCTGGGCTGAGATGGGGAACGGCTGAATTTTGGACTCGGCTGCTGACAAAATGTTCCAAACACACCCCATGCACAACTCCACCGGGGAAGGTGCCAGAAACGAGTTCTGTTGGTAGTTTTTACACTACCCCGGTAGGCAGCTGAAAGGCACCACAAAACTTGTTCTACCTGCTTTCTGGGCTGAGATGGGGAATCGCTGAATTTTGGACTCGGCTGGTGACAAAATGTTCCAAACACACCCCATGCACAACTCCACCGGGGAAGGTGCCAGAAACGAGTTCTGTTGGTAGTTTTTACACTACCCCGGTAGGCAGCTGAAAGGCACCACAAAACTTGTTCTACCTGCTTTCTGGGCTGAGATGGGGAATCGCTGAATTTTGGACTCGGCTGGTGACAAAATGTTCCAAACACACCCCATGCACAACTCCACCGGGGAAGGTGCCAGAAACGAGTTCCGTTGGTAGTTTTTACACTACCCCGGTAGGCAGCTGAAAGGCACCACAAAACTTGTTCTACCTGCTTTCTGGGCTGAGATGGGGAATCGCTGAATTTTGGACTCGGCTGGTGACAAAATGTTCCAAACACACCCCATGCACAACTCCACCGGGGAAGGTGCCAGAAACGAGTTCCGTTGGTAGTTTTTACACTACCCCGGTAGGCAAGAGAAAGGCACCACAAAACTTGTTCTACCTGCTTTCTGGGCTGAGATGGGGAATCGCTGAATTTTGGACTCGGCTGGTGACAAAATGTTCCAAACACACCCCATGCACAACTCCACCGGGGAAGGTGCCAGAAACGAGTTCTGTTGGTAGTTTTTACACTACCCCGGTAGGCAGCTGAAAGGCACCACAAAACTTGTTCTACCTGCTTTCTGGGCTGAGATGGGGAATCGCTGAATTTTGGACTCGGCTGGTGACAAAATGTTCCAAACACACCCCATGCACAACTCCACCGGGGAAGGTGCCAGAAACGAGTTCTGTTGGTAGTTTTTACACTACCCCGGTAGGCAGCTGAAAGGCACCACAAAACTTCTTCTACCTGCTTTCTGGGCTGAGATGGGGAATCGCTGAATTTTGGACTCGGCTGGTGACAAAATGTTCCAAACACACCCCATGCACAACTCCACCGGGGAAGGTGCCAGAAACGAGTTCCGTTGGTAGTTTTTACACTACCCCGGTAGGCAGCTGAAAGGCACCACAAAACTTCTTCTACCTGCTTTCTGGGCTGAGATGGGGAATCGCTGAATTTTGGACTCGGCTGGTGACAAAATGTTCCAAACACACCCCATGCACAACTCCACCGGGGAAGGTGCCAGAAACGAGTTCTGTTGGTAGTTTTTACACTACCCCGGTAGGCAGCTGAAAGGCACCACAAAACTTCTTCTACCTGCTTTCTGGGCTGAGATGGGGAATCGCTGAATTTTGGACTCGGCTGGTGACAAAATGTTCCAAACACACCCCATGCACACCTCCACCGGGGAAGGTGCCAGAAACGAGTTCTGTTGGTAGTTTTTACACTACCCCGGTAGGCAGCTGAAAGGCACCACAAAACTTGTTCTACCTGCTTTCTGGGCTGAGATGGGGAATCGCTGAATTTTGGACTCGGCTGGTGACAAAATGTTCCAAACACACCCCATGCACACCTCCACCGGGGAAGGTGCCAGAAACGAGTTCTGTTGGTAGTTTTTACACTACCCCGGTAGGCAGCTGAAAGGCACCACAAAACTTGTTCTACCTGCTTTCTGGGCTGAGATGGGGAACGGCTGAATTTTGGACTCGGCTGGTGACAAAATGTTCCAAACACACCCCATGCACAACTCCACCGGGGAAGGTGCCAGAAACGAGTTCTGTTGGTAGTTTTTACACTACCCCGGTAGGCAAGAGAAAGGCACCACAAAACTTGTTCTACCTGCTTTCTGGGCTGAGATGGGGAACGGCTGAATTTTGGACTCGGCTGCTGACAAAATGTTCCAAACACACCCCATGCACAACTCCACCGGGGAAGGTGCCAGAAACGAGTTCTCTTGGTAGTTTTTACACTACCCCGGTAGGCAGCTGAAAGGCACCACAAAACTTGTTCTACCTGCTTTCTGGGCTGAGATGGGGAATCGCTGACTTTTGGACTCGGCTGGTGACAATATGTTCCAAACACACCCCATGCACAACTCCACCGGGGAAGGTGCCAGAAACGAGTTCTGTTGGTAGTTTTTACACTACCCCGGTAGGCAGCTGAAAGGCACCACAAAACTTGTTCTACCTGCTTTCTGGGCTGAGATGGGGAACGGCTGAATTTTGGACTCGGCTGGTGACAAAATTTTCCAAACACACCCCATGCACAACTCCACCGGGGAAGGTGCCAGAAACGAGTTCTGTTGGTAGTTTTTACACTACCCCGGTAGGCAGCTGAAAGGCACCACAAAACTTGTTCTACCTGCTTTCTGGGCTGAGATGGGGAATCGCTGAATTTTGGACTCGGCTGCTGACAAAATGTTCCAAACACACCCCATGCACAACTCCACCGGGGAAGGTGCCAGAAACGAGTTCTATTGGTAGTTTTTACACTACCCCGGTAGGCAGCTGAAAGGCACCACAAAACTTGTTCTACCTGCTTTCTGGGCTGAGATGGAGAACGGCTGAATTTTGGACTCGGCTGGTGACAAAATGTTCCAAACACACCCCATGCACAACTCCACCGGGGAAGGTGCCAGAAACGAGTTCTGTTGGTAGTTTTTACACTACCCCGGTAGGCAGCTGAAAGGCACCACAAAACTTGTTCTACCTGCTTTCTGGGCTGAGATGGGGAATCGCTGAATTTTGGACTCGGCTGGTGACAAAATGTTCCAAACACACCCCATGCACACCTCCACCGGGGAAGGTGCCAGAAACGAGTTCTGTTGGTAGTTTTTACACTACCCCGGTAGGCAGCTGAAAGGCACCACAAAACTTGTTCTACCTGCTTTCTGGGCTGAGATGGAGAATCGCTGAATTTTGGACTCGGCTGGTGACAAAATGTTCCAAACACACCCCATGCACAACTCCACCGGGGAAGGTGCCAGAAACGAGTTCTGTTGGTAGTTTTTACACTACCCCGGTAGGCAAGAGAAAGGCACCACAAAACTTGTTCTACCTGCTTTCTGGGCTGAGATGGGGAACGGCTGAATTTTGGACTCGGCTGCTGACAAAATGTTCCAAACACACCCCATGCACAACTCCACCGGGGAAGGTGCCAGAAACGAGTTCTGTTGGTAGTTTTTACACTACCCCGGTAGGCAGCTGAAAGGCACCACAAAACTTGTTCTACCTGCTTTCTGGGCTGAGATGGGGAATCGCTGAATTTTGGACTCGGCTGGTGACAAAATGTTCCAAACACACCCCATGCACAACTCCACCGGGGAAGGTGCCAGAAACGAGTTCTGTTGGTAGTTTTTACACTACCCCGGTAGGCAGCTGAAAGGCACCACAAAACTTGTTCTACCTGCTTTCTGGGCTGAGATGGGGAATCGCTGAATTTTGGACTCGGCTGGTGACAAAATGTTCCAAACACACCCCATGCACAACTCCACCGGGGAAGGTGCCAGAAACGAGTTCCGTTGGTAGTTTTTACACTACCCCGGTAGGCAGCTGAAAGGCACCACAAAACTTGTTCTACCTGCTTTCTGGGCTGAGATGGGGAATCGCTGAATTTTGGACTCGGCTGGTGACAAAATGTTCCAAACACACCCCATGCACAACTCCACCGGGGAAGGTGCCAGAAACGAGTTCCGTTGGTAGTTTTTACACTACCCCGGTAGGCAAGAGAAAGGCACCACAAAACTTGTTCTACCTGCTTTCTGGGCTGAGATGGGGAATCGCTGAATTTTGGACTCGGCTGGTGACAAAATGTTCCAAACACACCCCATGCACAACTCCACCGGGGAAGGTGCCAGAAACGAGTTCTGTTGGTAGTTTTTACACTACCCCGGTAGGCAGCTGAAAGGCACCACAAAACTTGTTCTACCTGCTTTCTGGGCTGAGATGGGGAATCGCTGAATTTTGGACTCGGCTGGTGACAAAATGTTCCAAACACACCCCATGCACAACTCCACCGGGGAAGGTGCCAGAAACGAGTTCTGTTGGTAGTTTTTACACTACCCCGGTAGGCAGCTGAAAGGCACCACAAAACTTCTTCTACCTGCTTTCTGGGCTGAGATGGGGAATCGCTGAATTTTGGACTCGGCTGGTGACAAAATGTTCCAAACACACCCCATGCACAACTCCACCGGGGAAGGTGCCAGAAACGAGTTCCGTTGGTAGTTTTTACACTACCCCGGTAGGCAGCTGAAAGGCACCACAAAACTTCTTCTACCTGCTTTCTGGGCTGAGATGGGGAATCGCTGAATTTTGGACTCGGCTGGTGACAAAATGTTCCAAACACACCCCATGCACAACTCCACCGGGGAAGGTGCCAGAAACGAGTTCTGTTGGTAGTTTTTACACTACCCCGGTAGGCAGCTGAAAGGCACCACAAAACTTCTTCTACCTGCTTTCTGGGCTGAGATGGGGAATCGCTGAATTTTGGACTCGGCTGGTGACAAAATGTTCCAAACACACCCCATGCACACCTCCACCGGGGAAGGTGCCAGAAACGAGTTCTGTTGGTAGTTTTTACACTACCCCGGTAGGCAGCTGAAAGGCACCACAAAACTTGTTCTACCTGCTTTCTGGGCTGAGATGGGGAATCGCTGAATTTTGGACTCGGCTGGTGACAAAATGTTCCAAACACACCCCATGCACACCTCCACCGGGGAAGGTGCCAGAAACGAGTTCTGTTGGTAGTTTTTACACTACCCCGGTAGGCAGCTGAAAGGCACCACAAAACTTGTTCTACCTGCTTTCTGGGCTGAGATGGGGAACGGCTGAATTTTGGACTCGGCTGGTGACAAAATGTTCCAAACACACCCCATGCACAACTCCACCGGGGAAGGTGCCAGAAACGAGTTCTGTTGGTAGTTTTTACACTACCCCGGTAGGCAAGAGAAAGGCACCACAAAACTTGTTCTACCTGCTTTCTGGGCTGAGATGGGGAACGGCTGAATTTTGGACTCGGCTGCTGACAAAATGTTCCAAACACACCCCATGCACAACTCCACCGGGGAAGGTGCCAGAAACGAGTTCTGTTGGTAGTTTTTACACTACCCCGGTAGGCAAGAGAAAGGCACCACAAAACTTGTTGTACCTGCTTTCTGGGCTGAGATGGGGAATCGCTGAATTTTGGACTTGGCTGGTGACAAAATGTTCCAAACACACCCCATGCACAACTCCACCGGGGAAGGTGCCAGAAACGAGTTCTGTTGGTAGTTTTTACACTACCCCGGTAGGCAGCTGAAAGGCACCACAAAACTTGTTCTACCTGCTTTCTGGGCTGAGATGGGGAATCGCTGAATTTTGGACTCGGCTGGTGACAAAATGTTCCAAACACACCCCATGCACAACTCCACCGGGGAAGGTGCCAGAAACGAGTTCCGTTGGTAGTTTTTACACTACCCCGGTAGGCAGCTGAAAGGCACCACAAAACTTGTTCTACCTGCTTTCTGGGCTGAGATGGGGAATCGCTGAATTTTGGACTCGGCTGGTGACAAAATGTTCCAAACACACCCCCATGCACAACTCCACCGGGGAAGGTGCCAGAAACGAGTTCCGTTGGTAGTTTTTACACTACCCCGGTAGGCAAGAGAAAGGCACCACAAAACTTGTTCTACCTGCTTTCTGGGCTGAGATGGGGAATCGCTGAATTTTGGACTCGGCTGGTGACAAAATGTTCCAAACACACCCCATTGCACAACTCCACCGGGGAAGGTGCCAGAAACGAGTTCTGTTGGTAGTTTTTACACTACCCCGGTAGGCAGCTGAAAGGCACCACAAAACTTCTTCTACCTGCTTTCTGGGCTGAGATGGGGAATCGCTGAATTTTGGACTCGGCTGGTGACAAAATGTTCCAAACACACCCCATGCACAACTCCACCGGGGAAGGTGCCAGAAACGAGTTCTGTTGGTAGTTTTTACACTACCCCGGTAGGCAGCTGAAAGGCACCACAAAACTTGTTCTACCTGCTTTCTGGGCTGAGATGGGGAATCGCTGAATTTTGGACTCGGCTGGTGACAAAATGTTCCAAACACACCCCATGCACAACTCCACCGGGGAAGGTGCCAGAAACGAGTTCCGTTGGTAGTTTTTACACTACCCCGGTAGGCAGCTGAAAGGCACCACAAAACTTTCTACCTGCTTTCTGGGCTGAGATGGGGAATCGCTGAATTTTGGACTCGGCTGGTGACAAAATGTTCCAAACACACCCCATGCACAACTCCACCGGGGAAGGTGCCAGAAACGAGTTCTGTTGGTAGTTTTTACACTACCCCGGTAGGCAGCTGAAAGGCACCACAAAACTTGTTCTACCTGCTTTCTGGGCTGAGATGGGGAACGGCTGACTTTTGGACTCGGCTGGTGACAAAATGTTCCAAACACACCCCATGCACACCTCCACCGGGGAAGGTGCCAGAAACGAGTTCTGTTGGTAGTTTTTACACTACCCCGGTAGGCAGCTGAAAGGCACCACAAAACTTGTTCTACCTGCTTTCTGGGCTGAGATGGGGAATCGCTGAATTTTGGACTCGGCTGGTGACAAAATGTTCCAAACACACCCCATGCACAACTCCACCGGGGAAGGTGCCAGAAACGAGTTCTGTTGGTAGTTTTTACACTACCCCGGTAGGCAGCTGAAAGGCACCACAAAACTTGTTCTACCTGCTTTCTGGGCTGAGATGGGGAATCGCTGAATTTTGGACTCGGCTGGTGACAAAATGTTCCAAACACACCCCATGCACAACTCCACCGGGGAAGGTGCCAGAAACGAGTTCTGTGGGTAGTTTTTACACTACCCCGGTAGGCAGCTGAAAGGCACCACAAAACTTGTTCTACCTGCTTTCTGGGCTGAGATGGGGAATCGCTGAATTTTGGACTCGGCTGGTGACAAAATGTTCCAAACACACCCCATGCACAACTCCACCGGGGAAGGTGCCAGAAACGAGTTCTGTTGGTAGTTTTTACACTACCCCGGTAGGCAGCTGAAAGGCACCACAAAAGTTGTTCTACCTGCTTTCTGGGCTGAGATGGGGAATCGCTGAATTTTGGACTCGGCTGGTGACAAAATGTTCCAAACACACCCCATGCACAACTCCACCGGGGAAGGTGCCAGAAACGAGTTCTGTTGGTAGTTTTTACACTACCCCGGTAGGCAGCTGAAAGGCACCACAAAACTTGTTCTACCTGCTTTCTGGGCTGAGATGGGGAACGGCTGAATTTTGGACTCGGCTGGTGACAAAATGTTCCAAACACACCCCATGCACAACTCCACCGGGGAAGGTGCCAGAAACGAGTTCTGTTGGTAGTTTTTACACTACCCCGGTAGGCAGCTGAAAGGCACCACAAAACTTGTTCTACCTGCTTTCTGGGCTGAGATGGGGAATCCCTGAATTTTGGACTCGGCTGGTGACAAAATGTTCCAAACACACCCCATGCACAACTCCACCGGGGAAGGTGCCAGAAACGAGTTCTGTTGGTAGTTTTTACACTACCCCGGTAGGCAGCTGAAAGGCACCACAAAACTTGTTCTACCTGCTTTCTGGGCTGAGATGGGGAATCGCTGAATTTTGGACTCGGCTGGTGACAAAATGTTCCAAACACACCCCATGCACAACTCCACCGGGGAAGGTGCCAGAAACGAGTTCCGTTGGTAGTTTTTACACTACCCCGGTAGGCAGCTGAAAGGCACCACAAAACTTGTTCTACCTGCTTTCTGGGCTGAGATGGGGAATCGCTGAATTTTGGACTCGGCTGGTGACAAAATGTTCCAAACACACCCCATGCACAACTCCACCGGCAAAGGTGCCAGAAACGAGTTCCGTTGGTAGTTTTTACACTACCCCGGTAGGCAGCTGAAAGGCACCACAAAACTTGTTCTACCTGCTTTCTGGGCTGAGATGGGGATCGCTGAATTTTGGACTCGGCTGGTGACAAAATGTTCCAAACACACCCCATGCACAACTCCACCGGGGAAGGTGCCAGAAACGAGTTCCGTTGGTAGTTTTTACACTACCCCGGTAGGCAGCTGAAAGGCACCACAAAACTTGTTCTACCTGCTTTCTGGGCTGAGATGGGGAATCGCTGAATTTTGGACTCGGCTGGTGACAAAATGTTCCAAACACACCCCATGCACAACTCCACCGGGGAAGGTGCCAGAAACGAGTTCTGTTGGTAGTTTTTACACTACCCCGGTAGGCAGCTGAAAGGCACCACAAAACTTGTTCTACCTGCTTTCTGGGCTGAGATGGGGAACGGCTGAATTTTGGACTCGGCTGGTGACAAAATGTTCCAAACACACCCCATGCACAACTCCACCGGGGAAGGTGCCAGAAACGAGTTCTGTTGGTAGTTTTTACACTACCCCGGTAGGCAGCTGAAAGGCACCACAAAACTTGTTGTACCTGCTTTCTGGGCTGAGATGGGGAATCGCTGACTTTTGGACTCGGCTGGTGACAAAATGTTCCAAACACACCCCATGCACAACTCCACCGGGGAAGGTGCCAGAAACGAGTTCTGTTGGTAGTTTTTACACTACCCCGGTAGGCAAGAGAAAGGCACCACAAAACTTGTTGTACCTGCTTTCTGGGCTGAGATGGGGAACGGCTGAATTTTGGACTCGGCTGGTGACAAAATGTTCCAAACACACCCCATGCACAACTCCACCGGGGAAGGTGCCAGAAACGAGTTCCGTTGGTAGTTTTTACACTACCCCGGTAGGCAGCTGAAAGGCACCACAAAACTTGTTCTACCTGCTTTCTGGGCTGAGATGGGGAATCGCTGAATTTTGGACTCGGCTGGTGACAAAATGTTCCAAACACACCCCATGCACAACTCCACCGGCAAAGGTGCCAGAAACGAGTTCCGTTGGTAGTTTTTACACTACCCCGGTAGGCAGCTGAAAGGCACCACAAAACTTGTTCTACCTGCTTTCTGGGCTGAGATGGGGATCGCTGAATTTTGGACTCGGCTGGTGACAAAATGTTCCAAACACACCCCATGCACAACTCCACCGGGGAAGGTGCCAGAAACGAGTTCCGTTGGTAGTTTTTACACTACCCCGGTAGGCAGCTGAAAGGCACCACAAAACTTCTTCTACCTGCTTTCTGGGCTGAGATGGGGAATCGCTGAATTTTGGACTCGGCTGGTGACAAAATGTTCCAAACACACCCCATGCACAACTCCACCGGGGAAGGTGCCAGAAACGAGTTCTGTTGGTAGTTTTTACACTACCCCGGTAGGCAGCTGAAAGGCACCACAAAACTTGTTCTACCTGCTTTCTGGGCTGAGATGGGGAACGGCTGAATTTTGGACTCGGCTGGTGACAAAATGTTCCAAACACACCCCATGCACAACTCCACCGGGGAAGGTGCCAGAAACGAGTTCTGTTGGTAGTTTTTACACTACCCCGGTAGGCAGCTGAAAGGCACCACAAAACTTGTTCTACCTGCTTTCTGGGCTGAGATGGAGAATCGCTGACTTTTGGACTCGGCTGGTGACAAAATGTTCCAAACACACCCCATGCACACCTCCACCGGGGAAGGTGCCAGAAACGAGTTCTGTTGGTAGTTTTTACACTACCCCGGTAGGCAGCTGAAAGGCACCACAAAACTTGTTCTACCTGCTTTCTGGGCTGAGATGGGGAATCCCTGAATTTTGGACTCGGCTGGTGACAAAATGTTCCAAACACACCCCATGCACAACTCCACCGGGGAAGGTGCCAGAAACGAGTTCTGTTGGTAGTTTTTACACTACCCCGGTAGGCAGCTGAAAGGCACCACAAAACTTGTTCTACCTGCTTTCTGGGCTGAGATGGGGAATCGCTGAATTTTGGACTCGGCTGGTGACAAAATGTTCCAAACACACCCCATGCAGAACTCCACCGGGGAAGGTGCCAGAAACGAGTTCTGTTGGTAGTTTTTACACTACCCCGGTAGGCAGCTGAAAGGCACCACAAAACTTGTTCTACCTGCTTTCTGGGCTGAGATGGGGAATCGCTGAATTTTGGACTCGGCTGGTGACAAAATGTTCCAAACACACCCCATGCACACCTCCACCGGGGAAGGTGCCAGAAACGAGTTCTGTTGGTAGTTTTTACACTACCCCGGTAGGCAAGAGAAAGGCACCACAAAACTTGTTCTACCTGCTTTCTGGGCTGAGATGGGGAATCGCTGAATTTTGGACTCGGCTGGTGACAAAATGTTCCAAACACACCCCATGCACAACTCCACCGGGGAAGGTGCCAGAAACGAGTTCTGTTGGTAGTTTTTACACTACCCCGGTAGGCAGCTGAAAGGCACCACAAAACTTGTTCTACCTGCTTTCTGGGCTGAGATGGGGAATCGCTGAATTTTGGACTCTGCTGGTGACAAAATGTTCCAAACACACCCCATGCACAACTCCACCGGGGAAGGTGCCAGAAACGAGTTCTGTTGGTAGTTTTTACACTACCCCGGTAGGCAAGAGAAAGGCACCACAAAACTTGTTCTACCTGCTTTCTGGGCTGAGATGGGGAATCGCTGACTTTTGGACTCGGCTGGTGACAAAATGTTCCAAACACACCCCATGCACACCTCCACCGGGGAAGGTGCCAGAAACGAGTTCTGTTGGTAGTTTTTACACTACCCCGGTAGGCAGCTGAAAGGCACCACAAAACTTGTTCTACCTGCTTTCTGGGCTGAGATGGGGAATCGCTGAATTTTGGACTCGGCTGGTGACAAAATGTTCCAAACACACCCCATGCAGAACTCCACCGGGGAAGGTGCCAGAAACGAGTTCTGTGGGTAGTTTTTACACTACCCCGGTAGGCAGCTGAAAGGCACCACAAAACTTGTTCTACCTGCTTTCTGGGCTGAGATGGGGAATCGCTGAATTTTGGACTCGGCTGGTGACAAAATGTTCCAAACACACCCCATGCACACCTCCACCGGGGAAGGTGCCAGAAACGAGTTCTGTTGGTAGTTTTTACACTACCCCGGTAGGCAGCTGAAAGGCACCACAAAACTTGTTCTACCTGCTTTCTGGGCTGAGATGGGGAACGGCTGAATTTTGGACTCGGCTGGTGACAAAATGTTCCAAACACACCCCATGCACAACTCCACCGGGGAAGGTGCCAGAAACGAGTTCTGTTGGTAGTTTTTACACTACCCCGGTAGGCAGCTGAAAGGCACCACAAAACTTGTTCTACCTGCTTTCTGGGCTGAGATGGGGAACGGCTGAATTTTGGACTCGGCTGGTGACAAAATGTTCCAAACACACCCCATGCACAACTCCACCGGGGAAGGTGCCAGAAACGAGTTCTGTTGGTAGTTTTTACACTACCCCGGTAGGCAAGAGAAAGGCACCACAAAACTTGTTCTACCTGCTTTCTGGGCTGAGATGGGGAATCCCTGAATTTTGGACTCGGCTGGTGACAAAATGTTCCAAACACACCCCATGCACAACTCCACCGGGGAAGGTGCCAGAAACGAGTTCTGTTGGTAGTTTTTACACTACCCCGGTAGGCAGCTGAAAGGCACCACAAAACTTCTTCTACCTGCTTTCTGGGCTGAGATGGGGAACGGCTGAATTTTGGACTCGGCTGGTAACAAAATGTTCCAAACACAGCCCATGCACAACTCCACCGGGGAAGGTGCCAGAAACGAGTTCTGTTGGTAGTTTTTACACTACCCCGGTAGGCAGCTGAAAGGCACCACAAAACTTGTTCTACCTGCTTTCTGTGCTGAGATGGGGAATCGCTGAATTTTGGACTCGGCTGGTGACAAAATGTTCCAAACACACCCCATGCAGAACTCCACCGGGGAAGGTGCCAGAAACGAGTTCCGTTGGTAGTTTTTACACTACCCCGGTAGGCAGCTGAAAGGCACCACAAAACTTGTTCTACCTGCTTTCTGGGCTGAGATGGGGATCGCTGAATTTTGGACTCGGCTGGTGACAAAATGTTCCAAACACACCCCATGCACAACTCCACCGGGGAAGGTGCCAGAAACGAGTTCTGTTGGTAGTTTTTACACTACCCCGGTAGGCAGCTGAAAGGCACCACAAAACTTGTTGTACCTGCTTTCTGGGCTGAGATGGGGAATCGCTGAATTTTGGACTCGGCTGGTGACAAAATGTTCCAAACACACCCCATGCACAACTCCACCGGGGAAGGTGCCAGAAACGAGTTCTGTTGGTAGTTTTTACACTACCCCGGTAGGCAGCTGAAAGGCACCACAAAACTTGTTCTACCTGCTTTCTGGGCTGAGATGGGGAATCGCTGAATTTTGGACTCGGCTGGTGACAAAATGTTCCAAACACACCCCATGCACAACTCCACCGGGGAAGGTGCCAGAAATGAGTTCTGTTGGTAGTTTTTACACTACCCCGGTAGGCAGCTGAAAGGCACCACAAAACTTGTTCTACCTGCTTTCTGGGCTGAGATGGGGAATCGCTGAATTTTGGACTCGGCTGGTGACAAAATGTTCCAAACACACCCCATGCACAACTCCACCGGGGAAGGTGCCAGAAACGAGTTCCGTTGGTAGTTTTTACACTACCCCGGTAGGCAGCTGAAAGGCACCACAAAACTTGTTCTACCTGCTTTCTGGGCTGAGATGGGGAATCGCTGAATTTTGGACTCGGCTGGTGACAAAATGTTCCAAACACACCCCATGCACAACTCCACCGGCAAAGGTGCCAGAAACGAGTTCCGTTGGTAGTTTTTACACTACCCCGGTAGGCAGCTGAAAGGCACCACAAAACTTGTTCTACCTGCTTTCTGGGCTGAGATGGGGATCGCTGAATTTTGGACTCGGCTGGTGACAAAATGTTCCAAACACACCCCATGCACAACTCCACCGGGGAAGGTGCCAGAAACGAGTTCCGTTGGTAGTTTTTACACTACCCCGGTAGGCAGCTGAAAGGCACCACAAAACTTCTTCTACCTGCTTTCTGGGCTGAGATGGGGAATCGCTGAATTTTGGACTCGGCTGGTGACAAAATGTTCCAAACACACCCCATGCACAACTCCACCGGGGAAGGTGCCAGAAACGAGTTCCGTTGGTAGTTTTTACACTACCCCGGTAGGCAGCTGAAAGGCACCACAAAACTTGTTCTACCTGCTTTCTGGGCTGAGATGGGGAATCGCTGAATTTTGGACTCGGCTGGTGACAAAATGTTCCAAACACACCCCATGCAGAACTCCACCGGGGAAGGTGCCAGAAACGAGTTCCGTTGGTAGTTTTTACACTACCCCGGTAGGCAGCTGAAAGGCACCACAAAACTTGTTCTACCTGCTTTCTGGGCTGAGATGGGGATCGCTGAATTTTGGACTCGGCTGGTGACAAAATGTTCCAAACACACCCCATGCACAACTCCACCGGGGAAGGTGCCAGAAACGAGTTCTGTTGGTAGTTTTTACACTACCCCGGTAGGCAGCTGAAAGGCACCACAAAACTTGTTGTACCTGCTTTCTGGGCTGAGATGGGGAATCGCTGAATTTTGGACTCGGCTGGTGACAAAATGTTCCAAACACACCCCATGCACAACTCCACCGGGGAAGGTGCCAGAAACGAGTTCTGTTGGTAGTTTTTACACTACCCCGGTAGGCAGCTGAAAGGCACCACAAAACTTGTTCTACCTGCTTTCTGGGCTGAGATGGGGAATCGCTGAATTTTGGACTCGGCTGGTGACAAAATGTTCCAAACACACCCCATGCACAACTCCACCGGGGAAGGTGCCAGAAATGAGTTCTGTTGGTAGTTTTTACACTACCCCGGTAGGCAGCTGAAAGGCACCACAAAACTTGTTCTACCTGCTTTCTGGGCTGAGATGGGGAATCGCTGAATTTTGGACTCGGCTGGTGACAAAATGTTCCAAACACACCCCATGCACAACTCCACCGGGGAAGGTGCCAGAAACGAGTTCCGTTGGTAGTTTTTACACTACCCCGGTAGGCAGCTGAAAGGCACCACAAAACTTGTTCTACCTGCTTTCTGGGCTGAGATGGGGAATCGCTGAATTTTGGACTCGGCTGGTGACAAAATGTTCCAAACACACCCCATGCACAACTCCACCGGCAAAGGTGCCAGAAACGAGTTCCGTTGGTAGTTTTTACACTACCCCGGTAGGCAGCTGAAAGGCACCACAAAACTTGTTCTACCTGCTTTCTGGGCTGAGATGGGGATCGCTGAATTTTTGACTCGGCTGGTGACAAAATGTTCCAAACACACCCCATGCACAACTCCACCGGGGAAGGTGCCAGAAACGAGTTCCGTTGGTAGTTTTTACACTACCCCGGTAGGCAGCTGAAAGGCACCACAAAACTTCTTCTACCTGCTTTCTGGGCTGAGATGGGGAATCGCTGAATTTTGGACTCGGCTGGTGACAAAATGTTCCAAACACACCCCATGCACAACTCCACCGGGGAAGGTGCCAGAAACGAGTTCCGTTGGTAGTTTTTACACTACCCCGGTAGGCAGCTGAAAGGCACCACAAAACTTGTTCTACCTGCTTTCTGGGCTGAGATGGGGAATCGCTGAATTTTGGACTCGGCTGGTGACAAAATGTTCCAAACACACCCCATGCACAACTCCACCGGCAAAGGTGCCAGAAACGAGTTCCGTTGGTAGTTTTTACACTACCCCGGTAGGCAGCTGAAAGGCACCACAAAACTTGTTCTACCTGCTTTCTGGGCTGAGATGGGGATCGCTGAATTTTGGACTCGGCTGGTGACAAAATGTTCCAAACACACCCCATGCACAACTCCACCGGGGAAGGTGCCAGAAACGAGTTCCGTTGGTAGTTTTTACACTACCCCGGTAGGCAGCTGAAAGGCACCACAAAACTTGTTCTACCTGCTTTCTGGGCTGAGATGGGGAATCGCTGAATTTTGGACTCGGCTGGTGACAAAATGTTCCAAACACACCCCATGCACAACTCCACCGGGGAAGGTGCCAGAAACGAGTTCCGTTGGTAGTTTTTACACTACCCCGGTAGGCAGCTGAAAGGCACCACAAAACTTGTTCTACCTGCTTTCTGGGCTGAGATGGGGAATCGCTGAATTTTGGACTCGGCTGGTGACAAAATGTTCCAAACACACCCCATGCACAACTCCACCGGCAAAGGTGCCAGAAACGAGTTCCGTTGGTAGTTTTTACACTACCCCGGTAGGCAGCTGAAAGGCACCACAAAACTTGTTGTACCTGCTTTCTGGGCTGAGATGGGGAATCGCTGAATTTTGGACTCGGCTGGTGACAAAATGTTCCAAACACACCCCATGCACAACTCCACCGGGGAAGGTGCCAGAAACGAGTTCCGTTGGTAGTTTTTACACTACCCCGGTAGGCAAGAGAAAGGCACCACAAAACTTGTTCTACCTGCTTTCTGGGCTGAGATGGGGAATCGCTGAATTTTGGACTCGGCTGGTGACAAAATGTTCCAAACACACCCCATGCACAACTCCACCGGGGAAGGTGCCAGAAACGAGTTCCGTTGGTAGTTTTTACACTACCCCGGTAGGCAGCTGAAAGGCACCACAAAACTTGTTCTACCTGCTTTCTGGGCTGAGATGGGGAATCGCTGAATTTTGGACTCGGCTGGTGACAAAATGTTCCAAA